>NC_080420.1:81071041-81393541 GCF_029873635.1 Malania oleifera
TTCACTGGTTCACCACTGCATCATGGTGCAGGATGGATGTTAAGGTATATTAGTGGTGCAGGTAGCTTGGGCTGAAATATGATTATGGGAAAAATCATTAGCTCTAGTTTGGAGATAAATTTATTCTGGATGGTCACTCATATGTTCTAAATATTCATGTATGTCTGTGATAATGGGCGGCTTAGATGTTAATGCTTTGCATGGCAAGGGCATTTTGGGAGAAAAACTAAGATTGCTATTATTTGGATCTCTCGAACATTTGAAGGGATTGAGCTCTCTTTCCAAAAATTTTAGAGAACTTGGTTCCAAATTATTTTTTTCACACAGAGGACCTATAGTTCTACTTGTAAGGACATTGTAAATTTTGTTGATAGTCTGTCCCTTAATTTTTGTAATGCTGGCTATAGTTGTTAGAATCTTACGATTCACAATTTGATTCATAAAATTCAAACCGCTTCTACACCAAATCAATTTGAATCTTACTTGTAAATCTAAAAACAGCTGAATCGTTGCCGAATCTATTGATTCACCTTGTGAGTCTAACAATTTGATCCGAATCTATCTTATTCACACAATTTTGGACATATCATATCTTGACAAGCCCAAGAAGTTTGAAACCCCCAAAACAACATTTCTTTCTTTTATTTTTACATGATTACCTTCCATTCCTTTTCTATATTAGGTTTGTACTAAAAAAGAGGAGAAAATAGATTTTTAGGCCTTATGTTGTCTTGTCTTCACAAAATCATTCTTCACCATAGGAGGAGTATAGTGTTCTGCCATTGAGAAGAAGCAACAGAACACTCACCAGCGTGGCAGTACTCTTATTAGTTGTGTTGTTAAGATTTAGTAGTTGGTCTTTTTTGTAGTTTGTTCAATTATTATTATTTTCTAGGTTGTTTGTTTTCTTTTTTTCTTTTTAACCTGAGAAAAAAATATGCATGAAATATTATTATTTTTTAAATTGTTGATAAACACTAAAAATTCAACTTTTTTTTTTCTTGATTCCTTTCCTCAAATAACAAAAAGTTCATTTTATTATTAATATTTCTTGACTCATTCTCTTTCCATTTGTTTGGGGAAGCACATGAAATATGATTTTTATGTTTCAAAATTTGAATGATATGTTACCAATCTTATATGTTGTTATCGCAAAGAGATGCAGTCATTAGAATTGATTTGGTAATAATTGTGCCGATTCGGACAGTATGTCGATTGATTCTCGATTCTTGATTGGAATTTCAATTCATGATTCAATCTCAATTTGACAACTATGATGCTGGCTATTTTTTGGTAGATTTTGTCGATGATCTTTAAATGGAAGGGCAAACACTCTTCATGTCTCTTAACATTAGATATGTCTGTGGATTGTTTTATACCTATACCTGATTGGAGAGGTTCAATGGTTCAGAGGGGTACCATTACTCTCATTGGTAGTTGCCTGCTTGTCATTTTTGGTGGTCATTTTCTGAATTTTGATTGCAGAAGCTGAGAAAGTTGTTGGGTGGGCTAAAAACCATTATTTATCATCTTGCCTTCTTCCTTCTATTAAAGAGGAAAGACTACAGGTCCCTCGGGAAAGGTATGTATACTCTATGCATGTACGGAGCTAATCAACAATATCTATGTAATCCATAAATTTGATTGCCTATGTAATCCAGAAATTTGATTGCTTTCTATATCATGTGAAGCCTTGAAATTGCAATTTTGAGGTTAAAGGAGCAAGAAACAGCATCGAGAAAGCCATCACATAACTTAAAGGCATGTATTTTCATCTAGATCTTTTAAATGAAGGACATCTCTTATGATTGTCTTTAATATTTTTAAGCTATGGCAGAACTTTGCTAAGGACGAGTATGAGAGCAACTTTATTTCAGCTGTGGTTCCACCTGGTGAAATTGGGGTCAAGTTTGATGATATTGGTGCTCTTGAAGATGTTAAGAGGGCAATGAATGAACTTGTCATTCTTCCAATGAGGAGACCTGAGCTTTTCTCTCGTGGGAATCTGCTGCGGGTACCAATTTCATTTCTTGTGCTCAATTTACTGGAAATCAAGTAGAGAGACGCATTTATAGTTTTGTCAAATTGATTTTTCCATTTGTTTCTCAGCCTTGCAAAGGAATATTGCTTTTCGGGCCTCCTGGAACTGGGAAAACCCTTCTTGCCAAGGCACTTGCTACTGAGGCAGGGGCAAATTTTATTAGCATAACAGGCTCAACTCTTACATCAAAGGTAATGTGAATGTTGATAATTTGGTGCTAACTATTAAGGGATTGTCATGACTCATGGGCTGAGTTGAATTGTTTTGTTTTCTATTATGGCTTTAGAGGGGGCTGTTGCCCTCAAAGATCTCTGAATGCTAGAAAATGTATCCTTAAAATATAGAAGCATAAGCTGTGTAACCAGATGCCTGGCAACTGCTGACTAGTTTAAAGTCAGGTTGGATTGTGCGAGACATCCAGCACTTCCAAAAGCTCTTGAGACTTCTTGGTGTTTTTCAACGATAACCAAATCATTTAAATGATTCATGTGTATCGGGGCTGCTCATCCAAATCTAATACAGTAAGATTGTATTAAATGAAAGATATAAGGCCTCAATTCAGAAACTGGTTGTTGGTTCCATACTACTATTCCAAAAGAGTTATAATTTGGTATTTTATGCTTACACTTTTTATTTTGGAACCAAACTTAGTATCTGGCTTTGACAACTCCAAGTACCGTATTTTCCTTTATCATGAAGAAAATCCTCTGTACCCCTATATCATGTTGATCAATTCTGCCCTAAAAGAGGTCATTTGTAAATTGGAAGTGGCAGAGAAGGTTCCAGAACATGCCAACTGTGATCGTCTCAGTAAAAAATCTTGGAGACGGGCAAACCATAGGTCATTAATATCATGAGACAATATATAAGTGTCATTAATATCATGCATGGTCTTAAATTTCCACGAAATGGTTGAAATTTCCGATTCCTGTCACCCTTGAGATTGAAATGGCAGTCAATTTCTGTTTTACATAATTTTTGTCGAAATTTCAATGAATCATTTAAAATTTATCGAAATCTCGAAATTTTAGCAAAACTTGTTGAAATTTTAACTATAGAACAAAATTTCCTTGGAATTTAAATGAGATTTAGGAGTGAAGTGAAACCTTTCTCTTAATTTATGACATTTTTTATTTGAAACAAAAAGATTATTACAAGAGATTTTGAAATTATATGAAAAAATGAACTTGCAGGGACATTTTTTATCTAAGCATTCTCTAAATTATCATTATTTGTATAATAAATGATATTTAAATGATTTAGGAATTTCATTTTTATTAACTGAGTAATTTTAATGCACATTATATTGTACACAAATTATATTACAACTTTTCCACTTCATACACAGCATAGATTTATTTAATTTAAATCAAAATTTAAGACCTTGATTATCATGAAATGATATAATCTTACCCCTTGCCCGAGTTATGAAATATTGGTCCTCAAATGCCGATTCTGGAGTAATTGAAGAGCAGAAAAGCCATCAAAGAGCTTCATCAAACTTCCATAAATCAAAGAGAAAATTGATTTTTTTTTAGTTCTTGTACCGAAATGCACCCCCATAGGGGAGTTTGGCTCACGCCTGGCTCCCCATTGCTGCAGTGAGGGTTTACTGGTTAAAATCTCTTCCATGGTGGGAATGTCTGTTGGGTGTGTCAGTTGTACTGACTTGTACATATCAAACACATAGCCCTCACCACCACCCCCAGTATACATGAACAATAAATATTGCTATCTTTTAAACAAAAACTGCCAAACAGAAGAAAACGTGTTGGAAAACAAAAACCTAGGAAGCACTAATACTGACTCGAGACACAGATATGACACGATATTGACACAACAATATGGAAAATTTGAAAAAAATGAGGATACAACACAGCAATGTTACATTAATTAATTAATATAAAAATATGTATTTAGCATATTTTTCCTTTTAGATGACAAATTTTGTGGTAATTTTGATTTAAAATGAAATGCAAGCACCATTATGCAAAATTATTAATTACAATTTTTACAAACTACTGCTGTAGAATCATCAATTACATTCATATTGTGGAATATTGGTCCAAAAATAATAAAAAATAAAAATAAAAAACTCAAGGGCATGGCTGATGGTAGGGAATGGGCATGTCTCATCAAGAAATGAAGAAAAGGAAAAGGAAAAAGGAGATTTACAGAGAATGGCAAAATGGTGATGGCTTTAGAAAAAGAGGGAAATTCTGGGGCAGAGAGGTGTGGTGGTACTCTACCAGGTTGGCACAGTGGCACTAGAGCTCCAAAGTGCAATCACTTCCATGTCAAAACATCTCTTGAATCCAGTCTCTCCGCCCATGCTCAATTTTTTTTGTGGGGCCATTTTTGTTAACAGAATTAAAAAAAGTGGGGGGGGGGGGGGGAGGGAATAAAACACTGCATTTCAGTGCAAGCGTCCCAAAGGCATCCTCACCGTGTTAGGAAGTGTCATGAAGATTAGCTGGATACGTGCCAGGCTGGTGTCAGTATCCGACCCATTTTGGATATGGACACTTCAGGCTTCCAGAAGTGTCCATGTTTCCTAGACAAAAACTGAATGGCTTATGGTAGGACTCACTTATCATTTATGCTACTGTTGCCATTGTATTGTCCAAGTGGACTGCTGTTTTTTAGTGGTAATGAAATACTGCAAAAGGACTCGAGCTCTAGGGCGAAAAATCGAAATCAAGAGGTCCAATACCTTGTTTAGTTTCCAGGAATAGGCTTATAGGAATGGAAATGTGGGAATTGGAATGGATAACAAGGAACAGGAATTGAACCTAGAATGACAAGAACAATAAGGCAGATGGAACTAAATTCACAAATCACCACCTCTGTTGAAAATTTTTTAATACTACTGATGTGCAACATCTTAGTTCTATCTTATTTATAGTGCACATTTATTTGCCTCTCTGATGCATATTTAAGCCCTAGCTTGTTTTTCTTTTTCCTGTTACATATTTATTTGCTTTGAGAGCCAATAGACACAAGGCAGAGAGAGAGCTAGGAAAGAGAACAAGGTTAACCCATTTCTGAAAGATTCTGGCCAGACCTCTATTCCTGAAAGAAAGTCCATTTTCATCTTGTTTATCTTCTTCTTCTTGCTCTTTGGCAGACCAACAGCCATATTGATCCACAATGGTTTCCTGACTCAACTGCCATGGTCTACAGTTCCGATGCATTCATAACGAGAGAAGAAGCTGGTCTAAATTGGCAGAGAATTGTAAACAGCTTCTGCTCACAAGGGGAAAAAAGTAGAAGAAAAGAAATCCCCATTCCTGCTTAATATTTTATTTTTATTCTTGGGCTTGTGAATCGCACATATACCCACTCCCCCCTCCGTGATCAAAACTCATGTATAAGTGTTCTTCCATTCCAGGCATCTGGGTAATTAAGCACCCAAATACATGGGAGCAAAGATTCCATTCCCATTTCATGTCTTCTATTCTTAGTAGCCAAACTGGGCCTAAGAACGAAGATAGTAACTAAGCCGGAACAGAGAAGAGTAGAGCTCCTTACCCAAACATCACCATTGTGTTTTATTCATGATAAGAAGGTGTACAGGTTAAGCACTAATAGACCCTGACTGTCTCTTAGTCATAGCTAAGTATTAGCTATCTCCATACTTGACATTAGTAATAACAGATGTGGCCTTCACTAATGTTGAGATTGGGATACTTAGGTCATTGCTTAGCATCCTCATATGAAGTCTTTCATGTTTAAATATTTTAAGAACAATTATACATGCTTTCTATTTTTACACTTCTGGTTGTCCGCATGTTCTGTTTGGAGAGACAAACTACCAAAGGAGTGAAATATTTCTTTGGTCATATAGTTTCTGAGAAATTTGGAAGGTTTCTTAGTTTAATGTCATCCATTCAAGTATCTTGTATTTGTGATCCCCCCATCTATATCAAGATGTCATTTTTTATGGTCTGAAGACCACTAATTAGTTTGCTTTTGCTTCTGTGAACTGAGTGAGGTGCATGTGCAGTTGATTTTATTAGTATGAAATTGACTAGAGTTATGATTTTGGGATTCTTGATGGGACTTCACAACAGTCTTTAAGCTCTTTGTTGTAGGGAACATAATTTACTTTTTGGTTTGGATCTGCAAGATAATGAGCTAAGTCAATTTTATTTTGGACTTATGGTTGTCTGCTTGTTTTGTATGGAGAAACAAACTACTGAAGGAGTGAAATATGTATTCGCTTGATGTTGTATTCATTCAAATAAAGTGTATTTTATAGTGAACTTTTTGGGCTACACCTATCTGCCACAAGATGTCATTTCTATGGTCTGATGACCACTAATTAGTTGGCCTTTGCTTCTGTGAACTGACTGAGGTGCAGATGAAAGTGATTTTATTAGTATGACACTGACAAGAGTTTTGATTTTAGCATATTTAATGCTTCGCAACTGTCTTCCAGCTCTTTATTTTGGGGAACATGCTTTACTTTTGTTGTGGATTGCATGATAATGACCTAAGTAAATTTTATTTTGCACTGTATGGATCATTTGTTATACTCAAAAGTCAGAGTCAACCGACTAGACATTGAATGTTGTTACATGTAGTGAAAGCACTGAGAGGTGGCATTGAGTAAAGCCATACTGTTTTTTCCAGCTCTTTATTTTGGGGAACATACTTTACTTTTGTTGTGGATTTGCATGATAATGACCTAAGTAAATTTTATTTTGCACTTAGTATGGATCACTTGTTATATGCCCAAGAGCCAGAGTCAACCAACCAGACATTGAATGTTGTTACATGTAGTGAAAGCACTGAGAGGTGGCATTGAGTAAAGCCATACTGTTTATGCCCCTACATATTAAATTTTATTAATATGCTAATGGATTACACTTCTTTCTGTTGTGCACTCAGTATGGATCACTTGTTATATACCCAAGAGTCAGAGTCAACCAGTTAGACATTGAATGTTGTTACATCTAGTGAAAGCACTGAGAGGTGCCATCGAGTAAAGCCATACTGTTTCTGTCCCAACATATTAAATTTTATTAATATGCTAATGGATTACACTTCTTTCTGTTGTGCACAACTGAGATTTTTTTTAATTCCCCCCCCCCCCCCTTTTCCTGGTACAGTGGTTTGGAGATGCTGAGAAGCTTACCAAAGCCCTCTTTTCCTTTGCCAGCAAGCTGGCCCCTGTTATTATTTTTGTCGATGAGGTAAGTTCTTTTTTTACCAGATTGCCTGCTATTTTGCATGCATTACATTGTTGCATATTAGTTTTAGTCACTTCTACACTTTGTGTATGTGACATTGGCTGCAAACCATATTCAACACCCATGTGCCATGCACATTGTACCTCCTCCTTGTTAGAAAGATGGTAGTATATATGAGCATTCACACCACATGGTACATCTATTTCTCACGCAATTTATGCCTCCCCTTTGTCAGAAACATGTTACTGCCAGTCAGTATTCTCTAGTGATCAAAGTTGTCATCAGAACAGTCATCAGAGCTGGTAAAAATGTTCCCTTAATTGAGAACATGTTTATTTTTAGGAAAGTGTTTGGGATGGATTCAGTCAATTGAATGATCACAAACTCACAATCATGTTCATTTGAAAATTTGATTATAAAAATTTGTGGAATGGTTGCAAATTTAATGTGCATTGTTTGGGGACATAGGCATTGGTTTTTAGGATCCAATGTTGGAGGTGTCTAAGCGTCTAGATGGGTGGAAGGGTGCTTTATTTTCTGAAGGTGGTCACATCACTCTCATTCAAGATTGTCTTACTAGCATCCCTCTTTATTTTTTGGCCTGTTTTTAAATATTTAAAAGTGATAGCTAGAAAAAAATGATTGTATAATGAGATTTTCTTTAGTCTAGGGTTGGGCAAAAGAGGGATCATTTGCTTAGTTGGGAGCAAGGACTTAAATTTCGATTTCGATGGTCTCAATTTACAGAAATTTCGATGGAAAGTTCAATTTCGATTTCGATTTAAAGAAATTACGGAAATTTATAGTAAATGATGGAAATTTACAATAAAACTTTAGGAAATATTAGAATAGATGATTATGCTTAATATGGTATCAAAATACATTAAAAAAAATGCATATATGACAAGTTTTTAGTGTGTAGGATATTAAATAGCATATCACGAAACAAACTATGAACTGAAGAACATTCAAATGATTATAAAGTTTTGAAGCTATTCCTTTAAGATTTAAGGCAACAATTTATCATTTAAACAACTACATTTTCAATAAAAATTATACATTTAATGATCTAATACCACATGGACTTTCTTGGTGGCTCAAAGTCATCTCTCCTATCCCTATCATTAGGATTTCGAGATGACATATATTGTTTACAATAATCACTCCATGTCATATAATTTCCAAAATATTGAGTATAGGTGTACATGTGTTGTTCATACTCCTTCGTAGTCATCTGGTTCATGGCAGTTTCTACTTGGCCAGAAGATCTTTGTGTACTAGGATTTCTTCTTGCAGGTTCTACTTGTTGTGTATGTCCATAGGATTGTTTTGCATTTGCATACTGGTCATACTCATACCCATATTCTTGGCCTGTTTGTCCATACCCACAGGCATGTGGTTGCCAATTTCCATATTGTTGTGCCTGCTCATTTGCATATGAAAATGGTTGGCCATATGTAGATTGTGAGGAGCTGTTCTGTGTAGATTCATAACCACCATAACTATTAGAGTCATGCTCTGTTCCTATACTCATAGATTCTAGACTAAGGGAAAAGGTATCCTCTTCTATTTGATGCACCTTCCCTTTTCCTTTTCTACGACTGCACTGCCTATCAACTGGACGTGTTTCTCTTTGTGGACCCTCATCTTCTAGTTAGGAAGGACGTGTATATTCCACTTCTGGTCTATAATGTTGCCATCCTTCATTTCCTTCATAGTCCCCACCATCACCACCTTGCCCATTGCTACCGCCGTGGTTAGATCCGTCCCCACCAGCATCATTGTTGTCATTATCATCATCACCACCAGAGGGCATAGTGGATGAAGTTCCATATCTAGACCCAAGATTCATTTGTGAATCATCACTACTAGATATTACTTCTTCTACCATTACCTGATTAACATCAATGCCAAAGTCCTCTTGTGCATGCTTGGCCATTTGTGGATGGGGACTTCCGTCTCGTTCATCAAGATGGGATGGCCTAATCCATTGAAAAAGTGGATACTCATCCTCATCACCCAATTCAACTGATATGTCAAGAAGGTCCAGGGGATTTTGTTCAGTCACTTTGTCCATTTCGGCCTCCATATCTCTTATTCGAAGCTTCATGTTGTAATAACAAAAGAACAAGCTACTGAAGTCTGGTGTAGGCTAGTCTATTTCTTTAGTTTGTGTGAATGAGTGCAAATGTGCTCCAATTTTGTTCACAAGCTGATGAAGATGCGGTTTGTGACAAAATGCGCAATGCTAGCTTTCTTAGGATTGGAGCACTTGATCCATAAATCATCCACCAATCAGCTGTGCAAGATGTTTTAAGAACACAAGTTAGTACTTAGTAGATTGTACTTGAAGTTTGTAACTTTGTATTGTACATTTATATATAAATACTTACCAGGTGCCATGGTTGCCCTAGCTGCTTTAGCAGCTGCTTCTCCAAAGCTTCTTTTAGCATCTCTAAATATAATAATCTAAAAAAAATATTGTTATTGAATAATTAAATATGGATTAAGACTTATTTTATTTAAATTTTATTTTAAAAATATACCTCATTTCCAATTTGATCGAGGCTCGAGGAATGTGGCTCAAGGGTGTTAAAAACTTTGTGAGCTGCATCAAGAAAATAAGGATCTTTCCCAACACCTTTGTATTGACATTTTGGATTTAAGAAATAAGCTGTCAATCAAATAAAGTAAAATAAAAATATGTTATAAGTATTTTGATATATGAATTTCTTGAAATTTATAAATGTTTTATACCTGCTACATGAAGAGGATGTTCAAAGGTTCTTTCCCACCGGTCATTGATTACTTTGAGAACCCATCTTGCACTTCTTGCACCTATTTCAATGGCTTCTTTCATCACCCTTATTGCTTCAAACACAGCTCCTAATGTTGGCCACACTTCACTATCAACTATACGCAATTCTCGATATATAGGCACATAAATGTTACAAACTTTTGCCACTTTATACCAAAATTGATGGTTAAGAACTGTACTTTCAATTTCTCTACCCATTTTTGTTCGACTAAGAGCATGCTCAGCCCATTCATCAGATGTGAATAAAGATTTTAAACCTACTTTTTTTTTTGTAGGCTATCAAGTGCAATGTAGTTTGTAGCAAATCGTGTGGCCCCTGGACGCACAATATCCCCTTGACAGTGCTCCCTCATTTTAGCAAGCAACCATCCATGATTATATATAAAATTAGTTATTTGTCTCCCCTGCAAGATCACTATGCTTATTGCCCCTCTTTTTCTGATCTCTTCAAAAATGAGATCAATACAATAGGCAGCGCAAGGAGTCCAATACAAGTTGAATTTTTTCATTAATTTTAGACCCGCTTTCTTGTAGGCACTACCATTATCGTTCATCACTTGGACAACATGTTGCTTTCATACCTCTTGCACAACATGTTTTAATAGGGAATATATGTATTCATGGTCTTTTATTTTGTCAGAAGCATCTACCGACTTTAGAAAAATTGTGCTTCCTTTCGAGTAGACTGTGAAATTTATGATGGATAATTTTGTAAGACCTATCCATCCATCACACATTACAGTGCAGCCATATGTGGCCCACTTTTTCTTCACTTCTTCTACGTGACTTTCCATTTCTTTTACCTCTAAATCAAGGTATTTTGTTCTAATTTCATAGGGTGTCGGTGGATTGACTCCCGTTCCAGCTGATTGGCAACCCCATACCATGTTTTTAAAATGAAGTGATTTTGCTTTCTCAGGTGGAACATTATCATATATAAAAAACTTTGAAATCAACCTATTCATTTTTTCTTTTATTTTACCTCCTTTTAATAAATTTTTCAAGTTACTTTGTTTTGCTGCGTCTGACTTGTAATATTGAGAAGACTTTGAAATATATGGCTCTATTTCTTGCTCTCTCACACTTTGAGATCGCCTCATCGGAGGTTGCCCTGCACTACTACTAGCCCCTGAACTGCCTCCTTGTTGGCTACCTGCAAACCTACGAGATTGGTCTCTTTCCCATTCTGTCTGTTTTGAAGTATAGAATGTTTGACAATATGCAGACCTTTCATAGGAAGAAATGTCAAGCGGGTATGCAATATCGTCAACATCATCAACTTCATCAATTTGTTGTGGTTGCATCAAGTTCCCATGCAATTCAATTTTTATTTGATTCATTCTTTCTATTTTTTTTGGCCTTAGCTGTTGTTTTTCTTTCTAAAACAATTCTCATTTCTTGCTTAACTTTTGGATGTACTTTGTCGCAGAATTTTATATTATGCTGTGGGTCGTAATTTGGTAGGTGCATTTTTAATCTTGTTGCACCACCACTCTTCATTTGTATTCCGCTGTATTTGCAAATAAATCCATTCTTTACATTGGGCATTGGGTATCCATGTTCCCATGCTGGATCTTGTTTTCTTCCTTCAGACATTTTTGTAGATAATTTTACTTTTCTACAAGGTAACAATGAATCAAAAATTAGGTGTTAAATTAGTCAACAATTTTAAAATAAAATTATTTGAGATGTTTTATTATCAATATAATATTAATAAATAAGACAAACATTAAAATATTAAATTAAATTTACAAAATTTAATGATAATGTACAAAATTACCAATAAATTATGGAAATTAAATTAGTCAAATAAATGAAATAATTTAAACTATATTAAACTAATAAGTACTTTAATTTATTTAATTACTAGGCTATAATGATTAGGTGTTAAATTGCTCTAAATTTGTAAAAAAAGAAAAAAAAATTATTTGGATGTTACTCTACAATTTTAAAATAAAAATATTTAGATGCTAAATAAAGATAAAACTAAGAGAAATATTAAATTATTAAATTAAAATTACTAAATTAATGATAATTTTTACAAAATTATTTTTAAGTAATAAATTTTTAAAATGAATATATTTAAATAAATGAAATAATTTATTAATTTATACTATAATAAGACAATAATAGTAAATTATTCTAATTTTATTTAGTTACTAAATTTACTAGTTATTAACTTATTATTTACTACTAACTTATTATTTACTATACTAGCAAAGTAGTAAGTAGTAACATTAACTGATTAAGGGGTAAATACCGTAAATGGGAGAGGAGGGCATTTCTGTACATATATTGGGGGCAAGGGAGATTTTGAGTAAATAAAAAACTTAAAACATGTTATTTAAAACATAAATCACAAATTGCCTTTAGTTTTCAGCCCTTTTATTTCGTGGAGCTAGCTGCTGCTCGTGGAGGGAGGGGCGACAGTGGCTCTGGACTCTCGTCTCTTGTCTCTCTTCTCTCGGTTTCTTGCTCGCAGCTCTGCGAGAGCCTCAGCAAAAAGGAAGATTGCAGGCTGGAGTTCTTGGAGCTGGCTGCGACTGTGAGTGTGCGACAACGATGGAGGTGGAGGGTGAAGCCGAACGCTAGAGGCAGAGGCTCGAAGGGTCAGAGCAGGAGGGGATCCGAAGGCTAGAGCTTTTCAGAGTTCGAACATCGAAGGTGGAGGCAGGAGGCAGCAGAAAATTTGGAATCTAGGGTTTTTTTTTTTGAAGTTTGAAGATGGAAGAAGAAGAAGGCTTTGAGAGTTTGAGGTATGTATCCGAATGCTGCATGATGTTAATTTATACAAATAAATTGTGTAGTGGTAGCGGTGGAATTATTGGGTTGAATGATGGATCCGCAGGGTATCTCTGCGAGATTTTTATTTTTCACTGTATACGCCCACGGGTTGCACAACGTGCACAATCACGTGGGAAAAGCAAAATAAAATCTGAGAATCCCTCCAAATTTTTTTTTTTTTCCCACATGATTTCCAGAAAATTTCGGAAGAACAGCCAAAATTTGCAGAAAGCTCGAAATTTCGGTCGAAATTTTTCAAAACCGAATCTGTCTCTCAATTTCTTTTTGTTACCCCTTGAAATTCGAAATTTCGACATTTCGACCGAAATTTAAGTCCTTGGTTGGGAGATTGTTGCGAGTCTAAGAAGGAAAGGTTTGGGTCTTGGAAGTTAATGTCTAAAAGCACTCCTTTAATCAGTAAATGGCTTTGGTGGTTTCTTTCAGAGGATAATTCCCGTTGGCACAAAGTTGTTGAAAGTAAGCTCGACATGCAGGTAAATGGTAGGATGCAAATTTAGGAATAAGATGTTCTTTTGAGAATTCTTGGAGGTGTATTTTGCAGATCTATTCTTTTGTTATCCCTTGTTCAAACTTAGTTGAGAGTAATGGGTCTTGTATTTGTTCTTGGGAAGACATTTGTTTGGGTGCTACTGCACTTTTCATTTCTTTTCCTCGTTTGTGTTGTCTTAGGTATTTCTTCTTTTTTGATCTCTAATGGGAAAAGTATATCTTTGGATTTCCATTTCCATTGATCTCTTAATTATATAGGGAGGTGGAGAAGCTTTCTTCTTTGTTGTTGTTGTTGTTGAAGGGTTGTTGTCCATCCAATAGGAGGGACATTCGGCACTTCCTTTTTTTTTTTTGGCAAGAGGTGCGGGGGGGGCAGTTGGGGGCGGGGAGCACTTGATTCACAAAAACCTGCCGTTTCCCTTCTTCGTAGAATTTGGGTGGAAAAGACCCCTCTAAGATTAGGGCTTTGATTTGGTTGGTTGTTCTAATAGAGTAAAACCAATAATATGTTACAGAGTAGGAGCTCATCAAAATTCAAAGGCTTCTGGTAAAACCAATAATATGTTGCAGAGTAGGAGCTCCTCGAAATTCAAAGGCTTCTGGATCTTACTTTTTCTGCAGTCTTTTTCATGGATGGATTGGAATAAGTTGTTTTGTTTACCTGGAGAGATCTAGGTTTGTTTGGAGTCAGTGGAGAATTTGTTGGCTATTTCCTATACTGGTTTTGGTAGGAGTAGAGCTGGTTTGGCTTCATGGAGGTGTGGATGTGTGGAGTATTTGGTTGGAAGTTGGAACAGAGTGCACATATCTTTATGGGGAAGCAGATGACGTGTTTGATTGTCTGGGACACATCTTATATATGGCTTCACTTTGGGTTTTTGCTGCTGGTTGCTTCAAAAGGGGTGTGTTTTTGGACTTACACAGCATGACTGGCTGGCTGTGTTATTTTGATTGTAATTGTATCATCTTTGTGTTTTTTTTTCTTTATAGGAGAATTCATTATTCTCCTTTTTGTACATTCTTTCTTCTTTGACAAAACCTCTTACATAAAAAATAATCTGTGGAAATACCTCAAGATAGTGCCAGTTGGAGGTTGTTATGTTGAATATATCTCTATACATTGATGCGAGATCTATAACATTGATAACCCACCTGTTTCCAGATTCTTGTTAGCTGTGGAGTGAGTTGACAATTTTTATCACAATGGAATCGATTCTGATGAGGTCTCACAAACTTTATAGTCACAAAAAGTTGATGAGATTCTTCAAATATTCTTCGCTGGTGGCTAGTATCTGCATCCAGATTTAAGGAGATTATTCTGCTGGAAGTGAAGGTCATCCATTGTCTTTGCTTTATGTGCGCTAGTTTGAAATCAGTACCTTGCTCTCGGATTGATTTTTCAGTGTGCAAATCATGCCCTTATATAGAAATTGAAGATTTTGATTGGTCTGTTCTTATTTACATTAAGTAGATTATGGAAGATGGTACTGCCTTATGGGTAAACTTGGAAAACCATTGGTTCTGTTTGTACAAACTGGACTTACATGGTAAGCTCCATAATTATATGTAATAATGAGCATTATTATAATTGATTGATCAGCCACATTTTTCGGGGAATTTAGAACAACTGAAGAGAAATTATATGATTGTTCAAAATGCCAACCGCTCTTCAGGGAGTTAGGAACAACTGAAGATGAAAGCATCTTTTCCTCCAAGTTGTGGAGTAGAGGGAGAAGATCTTGCTAAAATGGAGGCAAAATGTTAAAATATATGTTCTAGAGAGCTCAACATGCAAAAATGCTGCTGGATTTGGAGTTCCCACATTGAAATCATCTATTGTAGAACTCCTGCTCGATTGCAAGTTGACATAGGGCTTTGCAGAAGCCCTGGTGGTGCTAAATTGTTGAATACTTATTGATCCTTTCATGCGTGCATATCCTTATTTTATTCCATCTTAAGATGGTTGAAGGTCTTATGTTTATTTTGGGGCATTACAGTGTTGGTATTGAATGTAGTGCTCTATAACAAACAAGTGCTAGATGGAACCACTGGACATTGTAGATGCCTTCAGAATTACCCGCACAATTTGGCCCAAGCAGCAAAGGCTGGACGCATCCACACACACTCATGCACTTCCATAAAAAAAATATTGACATGCATGTGAAGTAATGAGGACATTGCTTAAAAACATGTGGTTGCACATGTACTATTTATCTATCGACGTAGCTGGTGAGATAGTGTGCAAAGGTATTGGTGAATTTAGTTTCAAACTTGCAATCTATATTGGTCAAGGGAATTTCTGAAGTATTGAACAATTTCCTAAAACTATGGTTGGAATTTTAGTAGATTTTATAGCATTTAGGACAGAATGAATAAACATATCACGGCGCACACTGAATGAGGTAATTAAGAGTCATGGAAGTTGTGTTGTCAGCTGTGTATATTACATGTTTTTAACCTTCGTTTAGTATTTTCATTAATTATTTATATATTGTTCCTAAATAACATGATATATTATAAATAATTTTGGTACTTTATCGATTTTACCAAATTATTTATCTATCATATGTTGTTACCCTACAACAACAAAAAAAGCCTTTAGTCCCACTAGGTGGAGTTGGCTACATGAATCCTCCTCTGCCAATTCTCACAATCGAGGGCATTTTCCTCGGGCAGTTTAAGAGTTATTTAATCCTTCCTCACTATCTCATTCCATGTTTTTTAATCCCTACCCCTTCTACTACCAGTACCAGTAACTAACTCACTCCTCACTAGTGTGCTGTTTGGCCTGCAAAAATAAGTTCTAAATGATTACCTTGTGAAAGTACTTAAACTATTTGTTCTCACATTCACAAGAACTTATAATTATGAATTTTTAAAATTTGCATAGATCAAAGTTGATTCCTTGGTGTAATGTGTTCCTTCTTTTACTTATGTATAATCTTTAGTCTCTGGATACTGTTCTTACAGGTTGATAGTTTGCTTGGTGCTCGTGGTGGTGCTTTTGAGCATGAGGCAACCAGAAGAATGCGAAATGAATTTATGGCAGCCTGGGATGGGCTGAGGTCTAAGGACAGCCAGAGAATCCTGATCCTTGGTGCCACAAATCGGCCGTTTGACCTTGATGATGCTGTCATTCGTCGTTTGCCGAGGAGGTGAGATTCCTTTCAAAAATATTCTTTATCTGCTCAGGTTCTATTGATCAATTTTATATTTAACAATACTCGAAGATACAGTTGGATTTTTATTACTCCAATGAGCTGTTATGTTATGCTTGTCCCAATCAAAAAAATGAAAAGGAAAAAAAAAAGAAAAAGAGTGGTGCTTCAAAATAGAACAAAACAAACCTACTTGCAAAACAAGAACATGGATATTGGATACATGGGGTATGAGTATGGCACAACATGGACGTGTTGATTGCTATCCAAGAACAGTGCAACCTGAAAAAAAACAAAGGGCACCGCATCCGTGCATATATTATCTTTACATAAGTACATAAATTATGCTTTTGTTCATTTATATAAGATTTCAAAGCCATAAGATCCAGTATATATTTACTTGCATCCTTTTCATTATTATCCTAAGTGCTGGCCACTGTGCCTCAGTGGTCGTGACATTGTGACCGAGGCAGTAGGGGTTTAGATTTGTAGAAACTGCCTCTCCACCTGTTGGGGTAAGGATGCATATATACATTCTTCCTCGTACCGTGCATTTGTGGGAGACTTATATATTGGCCTGACTTTCTCGGTTTCACCCCCCTTTCTTTCATAGTCATCGTCCTGTCGTAGAAGTTCTTTAAAGATTATATCTACAACTTTTTGTGGTGAAATTTAACAAGTTTACTGTAATTTTTTTTTTTTTCATAAGCTGTAGTGTTATTTTTCTTTACACATCATGGTTCGTTAAAAGGTTTGTCAGAGAATTTTTGGAGATTTGTCATACAGGCAAGTATTGAGAATTAATACAGCTTGTAAAAAATTGGACAAATCCAGGGAGCACTGGTTATGTGTTCTCTTGCATGGATGCGACATGGACACAACTAGTTGAAATATTTGTGCTACATATACAATCGCATAACATTTGGCATGGATATGGGGTACGGATATGATACAATATGAATTTGTAATATGAGAATGGTATGTTCATGAATAAACACTTTTATAATATAATATTGGTAATCATTTGTTAAATCATGCATTATTCTATAAATTAAAGGTTTATTATATATTAATTTATCTAGCATCCATTTTTATAGGCAAGGTGAAAGTTGTATTGTGTTCTCTTTTTGTCGTAATATTTATAGATGTATTCTTAGTTTAGACTTAAGAAAGGTTGTCTTTATGTTATAATACTTTTCCTTCATCTTTAGGTTCTAAAAGTATCTCTAGTATTACCTGCATCTTGGATGTTGAAAATTATTTCTCAATTTTGGATATCTTGTTTATATTTGCATATGCTCTTATCCGATGCTTTTTTTTTATTATTATTATCTGTTCCAATAGTCAAGTATGTTGTATTCATAGGGAAGTTATTTTCCTTTATTATATTTACAAAACTATTTATAACATAACAGGCATGAGCAGGCATGAGAAAAGAAACCTCGCTGTTGAAGTAATATACTCCTCGAAATACTTTCAATATTTATCATACAGATTTTGGGAGTAATTGTGGGGTGGCTTTGTTTTATTGAGGGTTTGATTACCTCTCTTTCCGGGTTCAAATTTTTTTCTTATGAAAAATTGTTAAAAAAAATATTTTATTAAAAATTTCCTACTCAGTTCCATTCCAGCCTAAACCAAACATCCAATGCATACAAAAACACTGATTGAACAAAATACAAGACACCAGAATGAAGGCTTTAGAAAGGCTTTTAAACACTACTTTCAAAGGTAGCATTATCAAGACATTGACAATTATTTCTGAATTTTAGATATCTTGTTTATATTTGCATATGCTCTTATCCAACATTTCCTTTTTGTTATCTATTCCAATAGTCAAGTCTGTTGTATTCATAGGGAAGTTATTTTCCTTAATTATATTTATAGAACTATTTATAACTTAATAGGAATGAGCAGGCATGAGAAAAGAAACCTCACCATTGAAGTAATATACTCCTCGAAAGACTCCTAATATTTATCATATAGCTCTTGAGGGTAATTAATCACGAGGTGGCTTTGTTTTGTTTAGTAAGGGTTCGAATAGGTTAAATTTTGTTTTCTTGTGAAAACCATTAAAAAAATATTTTATTAAAAATTTCCTCATTCTATTCCAGCCTAAACTCACACCCAATAAATACGAAAACACTGATCGAACAAAATCCAAGACACTAGAATGAAGTAAGGCTCTAAAAAGGCTTTCTAACAGTACTTTCAAAGGTAGCGGCTGAAACCCTATTAGGAGAACCCACTATTTATCGACCCAACAAACTATTTAGTGACAATTGCAATCTTCTTGAGTTAAAGAAAAAGGGATTGCAGGGTCAAATTCGAAGGGCAAAAGGTGGGAAAACACATGACGAGTGTTGAAAGTCTGTATTCCAAAATTATAGAGCAGACAGCACCACCTAAGGTTCCAAACCCCAACACCTCCCCCCCTGCCCCCCTCCCCCCAAAGGCTTCATATTCAAACGCAAACTCTGAAATGCTTGAAAAGCAATGGTATTGAAGGCACAAGGCACTAACCAACACATAATGTGGACTTTTATGCTTGCAAGCAATTGGTTTCAGCATGTGCATTTAACAAAAAATGCAATGAATATTTTGACCAAATTATATGCATTTTTGGTCTAACATGATCTAACTTGGTTTTAGGATTGGGTCAGTGTGTTCCAGGTCAATTGGTAAAGTTGATCCAAGTTTAATAAACAAATATTTGTAAGATTTTTCAAATATAACTTAAGAGGAACATTGAAAATGATCTCAGACTATGGAGAATAAATTGAAATTAAAAATTTTAAAACCTAAAAGTTGATATTAATTTTACAGATCAATTTAAAGCTGAAAATTTATAATTTTAGAAAATGTACTGAAAATGACACTAAATTCAACTTCTCATCTATTTTTATAGGCAATGTGGAAGTTGTACACTGTTTCCTTTTTGTCTTAATATTTATAAGTATGCTTGGTTTGGACTTTAAGGTTTGAGGAGGGTTGTCTTTAAGTTATAATACTGTTCCTTGTTTAGTTGAAAAGGTTACCTTTAGATTCTAAAAGTATCTCTAGTATTACATGCTTCTTGGATGTTGAAAATTATTTCTGAATTTTGGATATCTATGTCTGTGTTGGTTATGTGACTGGAACAGTCGGATGCTATTGTATCCAACATAAACATGATAATGCAACAACTGCCCTACATAGCTATAATCTACCTAAGCTTCATTTCTTATGGAGTGTGGTTGGTGTTTAGGATATACGTGGATCTTCCAGATGCTGAAAATCGTATGAAGATTCTAAGAATATTTCTTGCACAAGAAAATCTGGAATCTGGGTTTGAGTTTGACAAACTTGCAAATGCAACTGAAGGATATTCAGGAAGTGATTTGAAGGTAGTGTGTTGATGTTTAATGTCTTTTGTGGATTTTCTTGATTTTTTAAGTCTTATTCTTTCACTTTCTTGTTTTGTAGAACCTCTGTATTGCCGCAGCATATAGACCAGTTCAGGAACTTCTAGAGGAAGAAAAAAAGGTATGCCTGCATAAAAAATTTTATTTCAATAAATTTTAAAGGTCCAACCTGACTTCCCTGTCCATTTTTGTTTGAGGCAATCCATGTATGGTAAATGTGTGGGCAGTTGATTTGGATATGGTTTCTTTCTTCTTAGTTGGTTTGTCGACTCTTGCATTTTGTAGTGCTTCTATTTCTATGAGCAGTTGAAATGCTATTGTCAGATGATGTTTTATGAAAATATTTTGTCATATCAGAATAATTTATGAAAAATGTAAAAAATTGTAGTCTTCATGCTGATGATTCTGTTTCTCTCTGATGTCCACAAAGAAATTTTAAGTTGGATGACTAGAAGAGGAATAGGGAAATATGGTGTGCTTTTTCTTTGGTACATGAATGGTTACTATGCATTTATCCCATTATCACCCTGTGCAGATCACCAGATCACTGAAGGCCATTTTTCCTTTTTAATCGAAAAAGAAGAAGATAAAGCACCCTTCTACCCATCCAACCTCTTAGGTGCCTTCTTTACCTCAGGATCCCAAAACTCAACTGTCCTAGGATTACCAACTAAAGGCAGAACGAAATAAATCAGAGGCCAATCAAGAATACCACACCTGAATAAAGAGGACAACTCTCAAGATAAAGATGTATCCAAATTAATACAGACTATTGCGCTCTTTACCAAATTTATTTTTGAACCAATGGCCCTCTCAAACAATTTCTAAATATTAAGCTCATTTAAACTGTAATTCCCATGATCTTCCGAAAAGGAAATAACATCATCTGCAAATTGAAGATGAGAAACCGCAGCCCCCTGCTTCCCACCCCATTCCCTCTCACTAACCCTCTCTTTACAGCCCTATAAACCAATATACTCGAAACATGTACCACAAGAATGAACAGAAAGGAGAAAGGCGATCTCCTTTCCTAACCTCCCTCAAAGACCTAAACCAAAATATATTCCATTAATAGAGAAGAAGCATTAGATAAATACCCCACCCCACCCCACCCCCCACCCCCCAAAATCCAAGACAGCCACCTTTCACCAAACTCCTTCCTCAAAAATATTTTATCAAGAAAATTCCAACTTATTCGATCATAATCCTTTCGTAGTTTAATAACAACCTTCCCTTATCTCTTCATCTATGAACATCCTCAACCTCCTTATGTGCTAGCATATACAATCTGCCTATTCCAGAAAAACATTTTGAGCCTTCAAAATAGCATCTCCAATCCCAAAGCTAGAGCCTTTGCAATGATCTTATACACACTAGTATAAGTTGGTTGTTTGGTAAGGGCAATAAATATACATTTGTTTTAAACCACCATTGACAGAAAATTATGTGCGAGTGTCTGTATTTATACTTTTTCATTGTTCTTATGTATGATAAATTAATTAATAAAACAAAATACATTATACTGTCTATTGATCTATTAAACACATAAGACATAAGAATAAGACAAATAGACAATAACTAGAAAAGAAAATGAAATTAGGATGTATTCACAAGAGGGGGGTGAATTGCGTTCTTTAAAAATTATTTGCAGAATTTTAATTTGTTCAACCCTTAACTGTGTTATCTACCAATACAAATGATATTTCTATTTAGCTATGCAAGTAAGAAGTCCTAAGTATGAATGTGAATATCAATGCACAATCTGAATTTACAAAGCGAAATAAAGATCAATATATTCCGTTAAGCCTTTATTTTGAATATGATTTTCAGGTAAAATGAATACGGTTTTCAACAATATATTCAAAATTAAATTCAATGATTTTTTCATTGCCTCAATGATGCAATAGGGATTAAGAACTGATTTTCAGCAACAAAAATATTTTCTTTCAAAACTGATTTTTGTATGTCTCTTGTTTTACTTTCAGTTCTTATTCTTCAAACATACTTCAGTACTTATGCTTCAAAATGGATACAAGTTTAATCACATCCAATCTGTGTTTAATAAGATCTAATATTTACCAAGATCAGATTTTCAGCACATTACAATCTTTAACAAGAATGGATATTCAGCTGGTTGATAATGAAAGCATCTAATATTCACAAGTATTCAATTTTCAACAAGATTCAATATTTACTATGATACGATATTCAGCACTATTCAATATTCGACAAGATGATAAAGAAAATAAATCCAAGCACGCAGGTTATATCTTGCAGAAAGTAAAGAGAGTAAGGAAGAAGAAGCTGAACACCGTTGTTTTTACAAGGTTTGGCCGCAGTCTACGTCCTTGCCCCAAGCAACCAACTGTGAGGATTTCCTTTACCAACTTTGTTACCAGGTGAAGTTACAACCTCTCTCCCTCAAAGGTGGAGTTCGCCTCTCTAGCGAGAATCCCCTCTCGCTAGGCAACGATTCAATCCCTGAACCGTAAAAAATACAACATATAACAAAAACTTGCTTGTACAATGAAAAGCTCCTCAAACGAGCATATTAGTACCCGTTAGATTTAAAACAATACTTCAAAATAACAATATGAAAGTTGAAGCTCGAAGTATATCACCAGAACTGATTAAGAGAGTGAGTTACGAAGAATAAAATCAATTTTTCTCTAAGTTGTAAACAAGAACACAGAAGTCGCCTTATGCAGATAAGAGTATATAGAGATTGTGCGTGCTGTTCACTTTTCAAAATGTGTTCTTACCCCAATGTGCGAGAATAATACGTTTAAATAGTGCACTAGGGTTTCAAAAACTTTCCTTTGAATTTTCTCTCAATTTGGAAACCAATCACGCAAGATTTGGAAACAAGATCAGCGCTATAATTCGTTTAAACAGGAGTATTAGTTGCCTGTCCTCGAGAGGTTAGTCGCCTGTGTTTTTTTGAAATTAGTGCATTTTGAAAGTCAGAATGGGGTCAATCAACTGTGACCTAAAGGTCAGTTGCCTGTGCCAATTCTGTTTGTATATTTTCAAACACAAAAGTATCACAATCGCCTGATGACTTAACATCAGTCGCCTGCCTTTTTGCAAAACTTGTTTTTCAATATTTTTGGTTCCAAACTTAATTCATATATTTTAAAACTTAATTTGGACTTTGAGAAAACATTTTTCATGAATAAAATCAGGTATCTTAAGTCCAATGACATATCCTAAGAGCTTCAATCAATCAATATTGAGTTTTGAAGTACTTACATGAGACTTCTATTTGACTATTCTATCTAAGTGCTTAAGTTTTTATGTTGTGAAGCTTCCAATATGTCTTCTGAGCTTTGTGCACTGCTTCAACTAGCTTCATGTCTCACATGACTTGGACTTTCATTTTTCTCATGTCTCATAGTCTTAAGTGTGATTATCCATTCAAACTCTTCAAGTATATCCACTTGAAACCATAAGATCACTTAAGTCTTGAAACTCAAACTTGCATAGACATGTTAAGTAACCTTGATTTGTGATCATCAAAACGAGATTAAGCCTTATTAGGCCAATAGAAAAGAAGGTTGAAATTGAAAAATATAGAACATAGATGTCAAATTTCTAAATATTCAAAATAAAATATTTTCTTAACAAATTAATATATCAAATTTTTAATTAATGCATCTCTTGTGAGTATTTAAAAAAGTACTAAATTTTGTATCCTTATCATCCTCATTATAATCTTTTTCCCCACTCTCCCTAATGTATATTGAGAATGATTTATGAAAGAGGGGAAAAACAAAAGTGAGAAGAAAAAGTATAAAATAATATATATATATATATATATATATTGTCGTAACGGTCCTCTAGTGGTTACATAACGGCCGTAGCAGCCTTTACGTAACGGTTGCGGTCCATAACAGTCTTGAAGCGGTTACTTAACGGCCATAGCGGCCCTTACGTAACAGTTGCGGTCTGTAACGGCTGCTATGGGTGTGATTTTTATTTCCACCGATTTCGCAGTGTGTAACGAAGTTGGGAACCCATAAAAACGTTACGTAACAGTGTTGCATAACAGTCGCAGCTGTTATTTAAAACCATGCATACTAAACCCATTTGGATTCCAATTCTGTACTCAAATTCCTTATCCTTTTACCAGTTGCCAATCTATGTAAAATTTTGAATGAAACTTACCTTCTCTAACCCATTTAAACTTCATCTTCTCCCTCCAACCCCTCAATTCCCTAGAAGTCACCTCCTCTTGCTCATTAATCAGTTTTACCCTCTTTCTCTTATGCTCCAGAAGACCCCCTTCTTTCCTATCTAATGATCAATTAAGCTCACCTAAAATGCTGTTTCTCTTAGCCCTAAAATCCCCAAGATATTTCAATATTCCAAAATTGTAACTCTTCTTTTAGACGCTTCAGTTTTTTGATGAACCTAAATCCTACTTCCCAGCCCTTCTCAACATTCTCACTCCAAACGTTCCTAACCAAAGACTGAAAGGACTTATGACCAAGCCACATATTTTCAAGTTTAAATGGAGTCGTCCCCCAGTTGATCTTGCCAAACTCAATAAAATAGGGGAATAATCCAACATTGACCTAGACAAGGCCCCCTGAGGAAGATCAGGAAATTTATCCTCCAACTCACTAGAAAATAGGAGCAAAACAACTAGCTACCCCCCTACCCTTTCCAAATGTCGAGGAAAATAAAGCATCATGGAAAGGAAGATCCTCAACTCATGATCCCTAATAGACCTATCAAAATTCTTCAGAGGTAATCCTACCATTCCCTTTTTCCCCTAGGAAATTTCACCACAATAGAATCTCCCATTAAATCCCACCTAGGATAGAAAAAACCATGCACATCAAATGAATCATCCCAAAAATAAGACCTAAGAGGAGGTCTAGGACTATAGATGGACGAGAACCACAATTGACCCCTTTCCTTTCACTTCATGCAAAACTGACAAATTGAAAAACCCCCAAATGACTATCAATTTTAGCAATTGAAAAGAAAAGTCTTTTCTCTGACCCCTCAATAATTTCACCAAAGTAGGTAACTTAAATAATTCTTTTTGCACCTTTTTCCTTCCTCTCACATGTCTTAGGAGAAACTACCGCTTAATATCTTTTAGTGAAGGGTTCACTATCTTTATACCTACCCATCCTTTTGGTGCAAAGAATTAAGAGTAGAATTTGACAAGCAAGGAATGGATAAGATATCTTTTTGGAACGCGGGAGCCTCTTGACTCTTCATGAAATACTCAATTCACAGCCATACCTAGCTCTTTTATTGGAGCAGACCCATTAACAATTTGAACAGAGGGACGTTCTCTTGAAGGAACAAGAGCGAAACGCCCTCCCAATTGGTTGGACCGTAGGTGTGATGATTTACTTCACATCTGAGGTCTCTGGTTCAAGTCCAGGATGACCCATCTGTGTCAGGGAAAAGAATAGAAGAAGCATTTGACTCCTTCATGCATGCTCACTTGATGCCCTCTTCAACTAAATTTTTTTTTTCTATTTGATTAAATGTGCTCTTCATCCAAAGACACTAACCTGTGCATCTTCAGAGATCCTTCCAGAAACTTCATCCCCCACCTTGTGCTGCCCATATAAGAAACATTTGCTTATGCTAACCAGATTATCATATGGTACCTCACGATTGACAGATGATACTCACAAGTCACACCTTGGTCTATCTGTGAATAACCCAAAAAGCCTTTTTCTATCCCTTGCTCCTCCACCAACTGATACAACAATAAATCCCTATCATATTCACCCAAACTCTCCAAATCATCATCATATTTGTACAAGATTTTCACACCAACCTCATCCTCTTTCAATGAAATCTCTTTACACTGCTCATCCACTTGCTTCTTAGAATCATCAAAGAAAATAATAAAGAAGAAATGACTTTTTGCACAGGAAAAGTCATCTGTAAATTGTTCAGTTGCACAATTTTCTTCTCTGCAAATCCTTCAACACTCCTTTAGTTATCATCTTCAACAACCCCTCGTAAAACATCTTTTCCATAACTGTTTCTTCTGCTGCATTTGGGTATTGTAAATCTGCAGTCCTGATTCTGCATTTGAGTGGTCCTCAGGCCCCACTCCGTTCTGCAAGTTGAGCTTCTTCAATCCCAGTAACTCCATCTTGAATTTTTTAAGTCATGGCTCAAGTTTTACTCCACCTTTCCTTAGAATAGGCCCATTCTGACCTACCACTGTACCATTCATAATTTAATTGGCCCAATAGCATGAGGCCTATTATGGAAAAATGAAGTGGAATGAAGGGAAGCTAATGACATGGACAATTATGTAATATCAAGATAAGAGAGCATGATTTGTAATCCCCAATGTAGTTAATGTGGCTCAGATGCATTATTGTCCCTACTTGTAGACCAGTTTTTGTTTAAACCGATGGAAGAGTGGAACCCACATTCTGTTTCTTGTTAAGATAGGCTAGCAGACAATGAGAAAAATAGTCCCATCCGAGTTATATTATGTGCTGTTCCTTAAAAAAACTTTTATTTTAGGAATTTGTTTAAATAAAGATACAAGGTAAGATATCATAACAAAAATTTTATTTTTGTTGAAGTTCTGGTAGTCATATGTCCTTTCCTCTGTGGACTTTGATTGAATTATGATCCTTGAAGTTGATCCTGCTGCATTGACCAATGTCCAAACTATTTTCAACTGTTCTCAGGCTCCCATCCTTTTCCTTTACATTTAGCTTGTATTTGAATATGCTGAAAGACTTACCCACTGGCATAATATTTATTTTGAAGTGATGGCTAGCAAGATTGTAGGACTATGTTTGGCTGAAGCATCATGCAGGGAACATACCTTTTTTAGTAAAAGTTGTAAAAGCCATGATTTTGCGCACCTGCACTTGGCCAACAATTATCTGATAATTATGGCTATTAACATATGCTACCTTAGATACTATTTCATTCACTGCTCCCAAAATTTCTTTAATATCTTTGATCTGTATTGCATCCTTCTCAGTATTTGGTTAATTTTTCTACAGGAAACCAGAAATGATGTACCTCCAGTACTAAGGCCACTCAAACTGGACGATTTCATTCAGTCAAAATCCAAGGTAGTGAACTTTTTAAAAAAAAATTTCTGTTGATATGATGGACAACTGTTCTTACTTAATGGGGCAGCTGAAGTGTTGAATGTGTTTCTGTTGATACAACCAAAAATAATAATGGTGTATAATGTAGAAATGAGGTTTATTGAATTTGGGAATCTTTATGCTTATAAATAAAAACTGTCAATAAATAAAAACCACTATACTAGAATTTTCATTGTAGGTAGGGAAAATGTGTTATGCTCTTGGTCTCCTGCAAAATCTTCTTTTACTAAACTTTTTTATCACCGGACCTATCTCTTGCAGAAAGCATGATTTTAACCCTTGGTAATGCTCTATATTTGTCTGGTAAGCAGTCTTGTAAGCAACATGAAAATTTTTTGCTATTATACATTTGAAGGCATTTCATTTTACATGAATTGGTGCCCTTTTATCACTGGTCTTTTTTTCATTCAATCTTAAAAAGGTCATGGGTTCAAGTTATGGAACCATCCTTTTCCAAACATGTCAGTAAGGCACTGGGTGTTGCATTATAAACCCTGGGTTGGATTCCCGTTCCCCCGCTCTCCTCCTTCAACACCCACAGCCCCTCCCCAAGAGAAAACGATATGAACACAAGCAAACAGCAAACCACAGGCCTTCCTCTTTTCTATTTTTTTTTTTTCCTTTTTTATATTTTATATTTTATTTTATTTTATAATTTATGTTCTTTCAGTATATGGGTTCTCCAGTTAAGCTAGCCCTCAAAGTGGTACCATGGTGTTTGTCTAAACCTCTTGGTGTTAATGGTGTTTTGGGAAAAAAAAAAATGCAGGGACTGAAAAGAACGGAAATCTTCTTATCTCAAGAGTCTAAAACATAGCTGACAATCAACATGAAATGGTTAGCGTGTTAATGTCAACATTTAGGCATATGTGCTTAAAAGGTGCTGTGAAGGGAAAATCATATTAGTTGCTCACTTAGCCAGTAACAATAAATTAGATGGAGCTAGACATTGAAATATAAGCATGGGTGGGAAATTTTGTTGGGGGAAAGGAGAGGAGGTGATGGGTAAACACAATTGCTCAATATAATTGTTCTCCTTGTTCAAATCAACACTTGACTAGAAATAAACAACAGCCAAATGCCACACAAGTGATTAACAATGAAATCAACGGCACAAAACCAGCCACATAAGGTGGACACCAAGATTTATGGTGAAAATCTTTAATAAAAATGGAGAGGACTTGAGCATAAAATTGAGGCTTCTGTCTCAGCAACAAAAACCAACACTGAAGACAATCACGCTGTCCGTAATGCATGGTGTCAACAAACTGTCAAAATACAGTTGACAAGAATGCGTAGGGATATTTCAAAGATCCCTTAAATAATTAAAGTGCTGCTGATTTAATGTCTAAAATGAGATCAAATGCAGTTTATATTTCCATCATCAGA
The DNA here is from genome assembly GCF_029873635.1 of Malania oleifera. Lineage (NCBI taxonomy): Eukaryota > Viridiplantae > Streptophyta > Magnoliopsida > Santalales > Ximeniaceae > Malania > Malania oleifera. Next base: position 81,099,462 of record NC_080420.1, read on the forward strand.
GATGTGGTAATTTTAAATGCATTTAATCTTTTTACTTTTTACTTTTTTCACACTCATAGTTGACTAGCCTTGGCATTGGGTAAGTATTGTTATTTAAGGAGTGCTATGAAGGATGGTGGATTCAATTCAATTCTTGGTTCTACATTTATAAGTTAAATGTTATTCTCCTGATTCCTGATGGGCGTTCGCCTTGACATGAATGAAGTGCCGCAAAAACCTTCCCCTTCTCAAGTTGACCCCTTTTCAATGTGCAGGTGGGAGCATCAGTAGCTTATGATGCCGCCAGCATGAACGAGCTTAGGAAATGGAATGAACAGTATGGAGAGGGTGGCAGCAGGATAAGATCTCCATTCGGGTTTGGAAACTAATTGAAGAAGTTGATTACTATTTATTTAATTTTGGGAGATGCCAAAGCCCTGAGGTAGTGTCCTCCATCGAAGTTCTCTTTGCCATTCCATTTTCAACTGGGGAGAGGGCCTGCCTCGTTATTTAAATTTTTTTTTTTTTGTGTAAAAGTTTTTAGAATATATTTCTAGTTTCAGGTTTAAATTTTGCATGTATATTGACAGCAACGCCGTAATTATCATTTTTGTAACTTTATTTTAATAAAATTGTTTCTTTAGCAAGGTTTAGTCTGAGCTTGATCCTGCTAGAAGCTGACTATGATTATTTCATTCCACGATTTGAAAATTGACTCCGGCGATTGTGGGGAAAACTGGGTTTGTGAAGTTTGATCAATGTAACACGTTTTAATTGATATGCATCACATTTGTTGTGCAATTGTGTTGGGTTTTCTTGGGAGCGTGAGCTCATTGTCACAGCGGCGTGGATCCTCATCCTATGAAGTGCGTTGCTTGCATTCTTCCAAAAAACAAGTTGGGGCATGCACCTTCAGAACCAATCAACTTTTCTAGGCTTTTTACACGTCAGAAAAGAGTTTTTTCTTTTTTTTTCTCCCAAAATATTATTATTATTTTTTATTTTAACTATACAAATGTAATACAAGTCAACAGAAACATGCCAAAATGTGTTAAAAGTGCAATGACTTATATTTAATTGGCTTCAAAAAGGATAAAGTGAACTATCATTATTCAGTCGACTGTAAAACCAGATGTGACAAAACGCAGGCATGCACAATGAAACCGAAGTATCCATTTCACTCTGAAATTGAGTTTTGGCAAGACTTTTATTTTGCATCCCACAATATTGTACAATTTTTTCCCAGGACTGTTGGGCAGGCATGTGTGTGAATAGTTTAGATGTATACAGCAGCATGCTGTTGTATGCAAGGGTGATCTTGTTGTCTATGCATGCAAGAGATTTATATGAATGTGAGTGCATATGGGAGTTTTACGTAAGGGATTCATGGATCCATGTGAACGTGATGGCTAGCTGGGTGCGTATGCATGTGCGTGCAAGAGATTCAAATGTCTCTGCATGCATGAGTTCTACATGAGAATTCATGGATGCACATGACGGTAATTAGGATCCGTCACATGGATTCATGGATTTTCACTCAAATCTCTTGTATGTATGCGCACATGGACGTCGCCATCACTTTGCATGGATCCATGAATTGTCGCGTAACACTTTGAAAGATGCATGTACTTTTACGTGAATCTCTTGCATGCATGCATGCGTGCGTGAGTACTTAAGGAGCCATTTTCTTTGCAAGGATCCATGAATTTTCACGTGAGATCCATGAATTCTCATGTAAAACTCGCGCGCATGCACTTTCACTTGAGTGTTACACTTCCACGTGCATGCATGCACATGCTCCCAAATGGCCATCACCTTCATTGGACCTACGAATTCTCACAAAAAACTTTTGCTTGCACGCGTACGCACCTCGATACTCGTCGGGCGAACAAGTGTGCAAGCGTTGGTCCTGTAAGGCACTTAAAAACATGCTTTTTTGCTCCATAGCAATAGACCCCCAACGACCACCGATGATCATTAATAAAGAACAATCAACTTTTCCATTGGGAAATGATCCAATTATACAACCCTAACAAGAAGAATTTTTTTTTCTAGAATAGGCTAGTAGATTGCTGAGAAAATTTAAATTTGTTTAGGCAATTTCAAATTCTGATTTAACATTGATCTATCAATTCGAATCTATATTATTTCTTATGTTACTCTGATAAATAATCAAGAAATTTTTTAGATTCAAGTGAAGGTTAAAGTATACCAGAAATTGTAATCAAACCCATCACAAAAGCTGGCACACAACAAAGCTGCACTGAAATTTCTCCATTGATTCATTACCATCCATTTAGGTCAGGCGAAAGATGACGAGCATAATTAAATCGAATTTCATTGACATTTCATCGATCTGCGTACTGTAATACTGCTCTGTCTCTTACGATCTTAAAATCATCCTCTTTGACAAAGTTTATTGCCACACCCTGCATCCCGTTAGAAGCAAAAAAACATTGTAAAATTTATGCATCAATCATTCATTGTCAGATTGTGAACAGAACATCATAAAAAATGTTGTAAAATTTATGCGTCAATCATTCATTGTCAGATTGTAAACAGAACGTCAAACCATAAGTGCACAGCCATAGACATAATACAATCAAGGTTAAATATTCAACATTTCTGTTTGAAAGACAAAATATAAACCACAAAAAAAAAAGGAAGAATTACATAAACCTCCTGTGGTTTAGTCAAAAAACAAAGTCACCCTAAAAAATAACAAGGTTATTTTTTTTTTTTTACAAAAATAAACATGTTAAATTCAAGAGCTGGTTTTTAGACAAAAATGCCCTAAAATGATAATACTCTTTAAATATTTTCTTTTAAAAACCTCTAAGGAACCATAAAATCACAATGTTGTGTAAATTATATATCACAATTATTTAAATATAGGCGACCATTTTTATGCATAGATATGGATCAAGCCCATGCACATGCAATTGCATATATAAACAACAAAAACCAAGCCTTAGTCCCACTAAGTGGGGTCGATGCAATTGCATATATATATATATAACATAATTACGTAATATGACGTATTTTCTTGTGTACATTAAGGGTTTTAAAACTGACCATAATATTGCTCTTGGCAAGTAAATCTTGTCTTCCAACCAAAATTATTAAGGATTCACAGTGCAATTTAGTTACAGCATCCTCATGATCCTACCGTTTTCTTTTTTTGCTAATTCTATGAATTTCTCACTTAAAATTTATATGTACGTATAAGTAAAATCAATTAATAATATACATATGTAATTAATTAACATATTTATTACGTACATATATATCTAGATGTACTTAGTAATATATGAAGTGTAATTTTAGTAATTATAGGAAAAATATTGGACACAAAATTAAACTTGATGATGAAAAAATAAATAACACTTGTAGATTTCGATACATTGGATCTATTATGCAAGCTGAAGGAGAAATTAAAGATGATGTAATGCATAGAGTTAAAGTAGGTTTGTTAAAATGGAAAATTGTTTCAAGTGTGCTATGTGATCGTAGAATACCCTTAAAATTGAAAATGAAGTTTTATAGGACAGCTATAAGACCAACTATGCTATATGGATTGGAATGTTGGGCGACAAAGAAACATAATATACAAAAAGTAAAAGTTTCCGAGATGAGAATGCTTAGATGGATGAGTGATATAACATTGAAAGATAGGAATGAACATATTCATGGTAAGTTAGGTGTAGATCCTAGAGAAGATAAGATAAGAGAGGGACGACTCATATGGTATGGACACTTGCAACGTAGGCCTTATAGTACACCTGTGTGGAAGAGTGACTTAGTTACTGTGGGGGGCAGTAGAAAGGATAGGGGTAGACCTAAAATAACTTAGGAGGAGATAGTGAGTAAGGATTTAATATCCTTGAATCTATCAAAAGAAATGGTTCATGATCGCATAAATTAGTGGAAAATGATTCATATAACCGACCCCACTTAGTGGGACTAAGGCTTGGTTTTGTTGTTGTATTGTTGTTGTACTTAGTACATACCTTAAGGATGACGATAAAGGCACATGTATATCTATATGTTGAGAATTCTACTTCTGAATTTGTCACACATTGTAAAAATAGAATGGATAATGGGTGTTTATATACGTGGTTGAACCCAAAACCCAATAGGCTAAAGCTTAGGATCAAGTTAGTGCTCACTCATATGTATCAAGCCCCCATGAAGACTCCCACCACTAACAAGTGGTATCAGAACTGATAGTTCATAACTCTAGGTGAGCAACATCGCAAAAGTCAAGACATGAAACTAATTCTCCTGATGTGCTAACAGTTGGAAGACCAAATGTGTGATTGATGCCAATAAGGACCATCTAGACCTAGAAGATGGTTACGAATAGGGTCAAAATGTGGGAGATCAGATAGGTTCGGAAGCATGTGGAATGTAATCTGAGGCACGTAAGGTGCAAGGGTAAGACCCACTTAAGTAACTATTGGAGAATTGGATTTGTTCCCATGGGGGAGATGGTTTCCATTCAAGGGGGGCAATTGGAACTCACACAAAAATACTTGCACAACTTTTCCCTCCTTGCACAAATAAAATAGAACAATTGGGTAGAAATGTAGCCAACAAATTTCAATTTCAGAATTTAATCCAACAACGCAACAATTAAATCACCAAATATATTAGCAAACAATCGCCAAGAATAGTAAAGCAATAAAATAACCACAAATAAAACACTAAGAATTTATGTGGAAAACCCCAAATTGGGAAAAAACCACAAGACCTTCGGTCCATGCCAAATCTACTAGATGAGAGAAAAAAATAAGGGTCCACAAGCTCTACAAAAATTCCTAATAACAACGACAAGTGAGATAAATCATAAACAATCTTACTCGGAAACCAATCTTACCAGCAAGAACCTGATATCAATAAAAACACTGCCTCGCCTAAAGACAAAATCCAAAGAATAATACCACGATAAAAGCTGATCAAGTCGAAGCCCTTGTTGTCATGATCACATACCTAAATTTCAAGTCAATCGAAGTCCGTTTGACCATCCGAACAAGTACCCCAATGGACTTCTTCTTCCCACGTCTTCTTTTTCGTCAAGCTACCATCAGCCCTATTTTCCTTCTTTTCTTTTAATTTCAAGCACACCCACTCACATAGACAGCACTAGTTTCCTTTCATTTATATATTAATTTTTAAAAAAATTTACAAAACTGCCCCTTATCTTAATTTACTGTGAGGAGGGATGCGCAGAATATCTCCCCCTCCCAACTCACGAGGAGAGGTTTTGAAGACCTACATCCATTTTGCAAAATCAAGCTTCCTCTAAGGTAATGCTTTTGTCATCATGTCAGCCTCATTCTTATCTATGTGAATTTTCTCAATTTGTAGCAATTTCATCTCTAGTGCATCTCGAATCCAGTGATACTTCGCCTCAATATGCTTCGATCTAGAATGAGATATCGATTTCTTGCTAAGTTGAACTACACTCTGGCTATCACAATGCAACGCATATTTTTATTACTTGATGCTTAGCTTCATTAGAAACTTTTTCATCCATAGGAGCTCCTTTGAAGTTTTAGTGATAGTGATATATTCAACCTCTATACTTCACAAAGCAACATATTTTTGCAGTTTTGATTGCCATGACACTACGCTGCCTGAAAAAGTCATCAAATGCCCAGATGTTGATTTTCTGGAGTCAACAATTCCTATCATGTCAGAGTCAATAAAACCATTTAACTCAGGTTTGTCATTACCAAAACATAAACAAACTCTAGATGTACCCTTGAGATATCTAAGGATCCATTTCACTGTCTCCCAATGCTATTTTCCTGGACTATAAAGAAATCGACTTACCACATCAACTGCATTAGCTATATCTAGTCTTGTATATACTACAGTGACCCAAAGAATTATAATAATTAAGTAAATAAAAGAAAAGAGAGGATTTTTTCAAAAGGGACCTAGCAAGGTCTCGTCGACGAAGGTAGAGTACTCGTCGACGAGCAGCCTTCTTGGGCTTGTCGACGTGGACTTATGTCTCATCAACGAGAACTTACCGAGAGGGGTTTAGTGGAATATGAATTTTGTCGATGAGGGTTACGAGTTCATCGACGAACTCTCTTCATGGACTCATCGACGAGGTGACATGTCTCGTCGACGAAGCCGTATTTTATAAATACACTAACCTTGGGATTTCCGCAAGAATTTTTCATGCAAACTCTACCTCTCTCTATAATTTCATCTCCTCTACCTTCTCTCTAGATTTCCAGCTTCGTTCTTCGCCGGTTCGACAATTGAAAGCCGCCATGTTACTCTTGGGAAAATTCTCTTCAAATCTGTCGGAGTAGATCGTTGGTTAGGCTAACTTGGGCACCATCTCAAAATCTGGGTAAGTTGGGTATTTTAAGTTTTATAAGGTAGTTGGTATTTTTGGACTAAGAAAAGTGTAGTAGATGGAATAATATTGAAGTTTTGTTGGGAAAAATATAAATTTCAGGGTATTAAGCTGGGAATGCTACATGCATAGTTTTGGGTTAAATTGTGGGCTTCTCAGTAAGTCGGGTAAGGGAATAAACTAAGTCAGCATTTTTTAGAAATAATTAATTATTATACAACATTTATTTTCAGAAAAATATGTATGATATGGAACTATATTTGAAAATACTGCTGTTGAACAGGGAAATGGTTTTAATACATTTTATCAGGAAATATGATTTTAGTTCAGATTTTATGTTAAAACATCACTTACACTTGTGAGGCATGAGTATGATTTTTCCATGAAAATTATGTTATGCCAAAATACTATGTTTCTTCAGAATAAGCATGTTATGGCAGTTTTCAAGAAAACCATAAAAACAGTACAGAAACTATGGTTTTTAAATAATACGTTAATAGTGCAGAAATATCATGATTCAGTATGTTATGTTTTATGCCAGCGCAAATGTCGTGATTTATACAATAAGATATGTTGACGCAAATGTCATGATTTATACAATATGATATGGCCGACGCAGATGTCGTGATTATGTATGATATGTCAGATTTCATGAAAAATACTATCATGTCAAATATTATTATAAATATGAAACAACCTTATAGTAGTATATGAAATGTATTATATGTTTTCAGAACCTGAATGATTTAGTTTAGTTTCAAAAAGCACGGTACCGTAACTATATGTTCAAGATCATGATTATGTTAGTGCTACCATACATCTCATATAGAGTGTGAGAGATGGCAGTCGATGTGGCTTCATGGTAGTGCAAGTGTCCTACTGGCAGTTCGAAGCAGGTGAGGGCAAGCCCATCGTACTTATAGACTTATGTTGACTTAGCATGGTCAGCTAGCCATTGCTAGGTCCCGCCTACGGGCCGCACAACCCTATCATGTGAGGGTAAGGTATGACATTAGCTAGCTATCCATCCAGGCTATTATTTCACATATTGTATAGTTATATAAGATGATTTACATGTTACAGAAATATAGCATGATATGTACATTACGACTGATTATGTTTATTTAGAAATTAAATAGACATTTTTTACAAATATGTTTTATGTACAGTATATATTTATCACACGGAAATACCCATGTTGCCACAAACTGATGTTAGTTTATTTCCCTTATTGAGAGGTGTCTCACCCTAGTATTACAAGCATTTCAGGAAATCCAGGTAGGAGGGCAGATAAAGCCCTATAGTAGTAAAAGTTGCCCGAGCTACCCTGTCAAAAGGGTAAGTAGTTGAGTTAGGGTCAGATGGTTTTTTGGATTGAGACCCTAGGATATCTTTTTTGGGTCTTTTTGTGGATGATTGTATATATTTGACAGCTTCAGTAGAACTCTAGTATGGTTTCTGGTGTTGTATAGCATATATGTAATTTTATGTTTTCTGTTGTTTAGGTATCAGAGTTATATGGTAGGTATATCCCTAGTACCCATGGGTCTAGGTTGATCACGACTATAACAGTTTAACAGGATATTAGGATTATTATGTATGAAAAAAAAATAAGGTAAAATAGGAAGGTCGTTACAGTTTGGTATCAGAGCCTATGTTGCTAAGTTCTCTAGACTCTAGAGTGCAGTGGAAACAATATCAGAGTATAGGAAAAAGATTTGAGGTTTTATTCTGTAGTTGGAGGTAGGACTTCCATGGTGGTTTCTATGTCTTTCCTAGGGTGACGATTTCAGGAAAGTCATAGTAAACTATTGCCAAATTATGTTTCTAAAGTGTAGGACTGAATCTTGAATTAAGATAAGGATGTCAAAATATATGGATATCATGAGTTTTGGTCAGATACATAAATTATAGGGATAGGATCTCTAAGTCATGTTTATTGTCTTTTCAGGATGGACCCGGGTGGTGGCAGTGCTCATGTAAGTGATAGTGAGGGGGCAAGGCCCTTGGGTGCAGGTGAGGCTGATTCAGATGCGGTACTATGCAATGTAGCTCAGCAAGTCATGGTTGAGATCTCACAGAACTCCAAAGAGTAGGGAGGCCCGTCTGCAGGCCATGGGTCATGACAATAAAAATGATTTGGGGGAACTTTTGTTAACAAGGGGTTTGAGAGAAAATTTAGGCTAATCAAAGTTGTTAATTTGGAGTTATGAGGGGGTATTTATAGATTTTTCAGAAATTATCACCGTTTGGGACACGCTTGGTATTTTGGAAAAATTTAATTAAAAGTTAATGACGTTTTAGCTCTTTTAAAAAACTTCAACCCGAAAGTTTTGGTTGACCATATTTGAGGTTCGGTCAACCATATCATGACTAAATTCAGTCGATCGTGGCATTTTTGAAATAAGGTTTTGGTCGACCAGATTAAGGCGATTTTGAACCCTCCGAGGTTCGATCGACCAATGCAAGTTCAGTTGACCAAATTATGAGGTTCAGTTGACCAGGTTAGATTTTAACTAGTGGTTCGGTCGTCCAGGTTATTAGGAATCACCCACATGTCAGTTTGGTCGACCGAGCAGTGCAAGTTCATTTTAAAATGGTCGACCGAATAGTCAACATGTTAACCCTGGTATGTTCGGTCGATCGAGGCTTCTATGTAGGTTCGGATTCGATCGACCGAACACACTTAGAGTGTGCATTTAACTCCTGATTTTCATTTAAAGTCACCCAGTTCACATAAGTGTAATTTCTAAGTTATAGGGGACTTTTCATGTGATGTTTAGGGACCTAAAGTCAATCTATGGCCATTGAGAGTTAACCCCAAAAATCTGATGTCGGTTGCCCGAAGGTGATCCCTAAGGTCACTCTACAGTCCTGTGACTCCGTACAGTCAATCTATGGTCCTATCTAAGCAAATAACCATATCATGCAAATGCATATGCATTATTACAGACCAAATAATAAAAATAAATGCAATTACAATAAATAAATAAATATCTTATTCATTTTTTTGCTCTTCTGACTTCATGGAATGCGCCTGATCGTATAGGCTTTAAGTTCTATAAGCTTCCATCATCGTTTCCTTATGTGTGTGTTAAATTAATGGACCTGTTCACATGCTAAATACACACATAAGAAACATGCTCCTTGTCAGCATCAAAATAGGGATCAGACTCAAAAAGTCAACAATTTTTCATTAAACAAATTTTAAATGCCTAATATGTCCCTAACAGTTAGATTTTCTAAGAATTCTATACATACCCCCTCATTACTCAATTTTTAAACAAGAAATTAGATCGAAAATATTCCAAAATATTTTTGAGCTTTATTTTCAAAATCAAGCAAAAAGTTTTATCCTCTCTTACATTATTCATTTGAACAATTTTTTAAGAGAGTTTTGATTTGTTTTTTTTACTCTCTTCATTAGCAAATTTATTACTCTTGAGGATTGTTTAAAGAATCATTTGTTTGGACATGTATTTTTACATTCAAAGCATTTTCACTCTCATTTAAGCTTTTATTTTTGAAAATCATTTTGAGAGTATTTCTTGAGTTATTCCCATATTATTTCTTTGATAAATATTTTTCGTGAAAACTCTTCTTAGCCTGTAAATCTTTGCATTTTCATTGCAAGATTCATAAGCTTACATTGTGTTTATTGCATAAATATTTTTGTAAGCAAATCTCCAACTTCTCCTACGCTTTATTTTGAAAAAACATTTTAGGAGATAATTTCTTTCGGGCTATTGATCTTTGAAGAACACTTATTGAAATTTATTTTAAAGATTATTATCCTCAATTTATCTCACATTTTTCATAACTATATTTTTTAGAAAAATACCACACATACTCACTTGAGCTTAATTTCCATATCTTGTGTGAGTGCATTCTAGAGCTTTATTATTGTACACACGTACTTTTGTATAAGCATTCATAGTTGTACAAATATTTTCTATATTTGTTGTTTTCTCGACGTGTGGTCGGAAGATGATTGCACTGGCCTGTAATGTGCACCAGATTGGCTCAGACCTGGTTAGAAGAGGACCGGATTGGCTTAGACTTGGTTAGGAGAGCACCAGATTGGTTTAGACCCGGTTAGGAGAACTATGTAACGTCCTCAAAATTTACATCATTTTTTTTCATTTTTTTTTATATATATGAACTACTCTGATACCCCCTGCTATGAAACTCGAGCCTCGAAAGACACCGGGGTAAATCTGAATATAAAATCATACCTATGCAGCGGAAACGTAATCCATACATCCATACACATCATACAATACCAGGAATCTGTATTTCTAAACCATAACTATATAATACATCTCTTTCCAAAATATTTGTCCCAAAATACAAAATCCTACACAAACTTACCCTCTAAACCAGGGTAATCAATATATTCTCTATTCGCGAGCCTGATCTGCTCGCCCAGCTAGCTCACCTGAAAAATGTTAAAGTCATGGGGTGAGTCAACGCTTAGTAAGTGGAAATATGCTATTACTTGTGTGTGGAAACTAAGTTAGGAATACTGTTCGACGTGAGGTAACAAACCCCTAGAAGAGGGATGACCCCTAGAAGAGGGCAAATGATCAAAATCAGCGACCCAAACACTATCAAACTAAATGTTATAGATGTGGAGGAAAATGTCATTGGTCGCATACGTGTCGTACACCTAGACATTTGGTAGATTTATACCAACAATCCATAAAAGAAAAGGAAAAGAGTAAAGAAATTGAAACAAATTTTGTTGATAATATTGTTCCAATGGACCTTGATACTGAATAGTCCAACTCTGTGTATCTTGATGTTGCTGATTTCCTTGTAAATCCAAATGAAAATAATGATATAATATTTTAGGACATATATATAGTAAGTAATATTGTATTTTGATAAATTGTTGCTATTATTATAGTAATGAGTTTTTAAAATATTTGTTGTAGTGAAAATTATCTTAAAGCTTTGAACGAGCCTAAGATGTCTATAGAAGAAGTTTGTTTAGCTGACAGTGCTACAACACACACAATTCTTAAAGATAGAAAATATTTCCATTATTTGAAAATATCATCAACAAATGTTAGTACAATATCTGGGTCTACAAATTTGATTGAAGGTTCCGGAAGAGCTAATATAAAGTTACCCAATGGTACTTTATTATAAATCGATGAAGCTTTATACTCTAGCAGATCCAGAAGAAATCTGTTAAGTTTTAAAGATTTAAGACTCAATATTTATCATATTGAGACCACAAATGAAGGCAGTAAAGAATTTCTTTACATTACTTCCATTATTTCTGGGAAAAAATAAATTTTAGAAAAGTTGCCAACCTTATCTTCTGGACTATTATACAAAGATTAAAGAAGTTGAATCATATAATGTCTTGCATCAGAAGTGCAATGACCCAAAGTTATTTACACTTTGACATGATCATCTTGGACATCCTGGAGATGTAATGATGCGAAGAATCATTGAAAACTCATATGGTTATACACTAAAGAACCGGAAGATTCTTTTGTCTAGAGATTTCATGTGTACTGCTTGCTCTCAAGGGAAATTAATTGTCAAACCATCTATTTTGAACGTAAATTTTGAGTCACCTAGTTTCTTACAAAAAATTCATGGTGATATATACGGACCAATACATCCACCATCTAGACCATTTAGATACTTTATGGTTCTAATTGATGCATCTACTAGATGGTAACAGGTTTCTCTGCTTTCTACTCGAAATGTTGCTTTTGCTAGACTTCTTTCTCAACTAATTAGATTATGAGTTCATTTTCCCGATTATCCAATTAAACCGATTCGTATGGATAATGTTGGTGAGTTTACATCCCAAACTTTTGATAACTATTGCATGTTACTTGGAATAGATGTTGAACATCCTGTTGCTCTTACCCACACACAAAATGGTTTAGCTGAATATTTTATTAAGAGACTTCAACTTATTACTAGGCCTATGATTATGAGAACCAAATTGCCCATATCTGTTTGGGGACATGCTATTCTTCATGCTGCATGTTTAGTTTATATAAGACCAACTGCTTACAATAATTTTTGACCCATACAATTAGTCTCTAGGCAACAACCTGATATTTCTTATTTAAGAACTTTTGGTTCTATAGTATATGTTCCTATTGCCCCTCCTTAAAAACTAAAATGGGTCCTCAACGTAAACTTGGTATCTATGTTGGTTTTGATTCTCCTTCTATTATTAGATATCTTGAACCTTTAACAGGTAATTTGTTTAAAGCACGGTTTTAAGGTTGTCATTTTGATGAAACAATATTCCCTACACTAGAGAGAGCAAAATTAGTGTCTGAACACAACATGAAATCACATGGAATGCCATGAGTTTATCTCATCTAGATTCTCGTACAAATCAATGTGAACTTGAAGTTCAAAAGATTATACATTTGCAAGGGATTGCAAATCAATTACCTGATTTTTTTGCAAATACCAAGGCAATACTAAAATCCCATAAACTTGCTGCAAATACCTCAGCAAGTATTGATGTCCCTGAAAGACAACAGTCGGCTAATAAATCTAAGCCGCAAGTTAAACATGGAAGGCCCATTGGTGCAAAATATAAGACTCTCAGAAGGAGAAAATTGAAATATGTAAACGCTCTAGTTGGCCCCTCAGGATAAGTCAACTAATACTCTACCAATCCTTAGTTCGGCCTTACTGCAATCTCTCCAAAGGTTCAGTACTGGCATCTACTTCATCAAACTGACCATCTCTACTCAAAATACTGGGGAGCCTGCAATCTCTCCAAGGCACGGTTGACGGAATCCACACACTATCTAAGATATGTGGTTGCACTCTAATATGAAATAACTATGGTACGGTGCTCTACTGATTAAATCTGACTGAAATATTTCTTCAGGGTCTGATACTATATAATACTAATATATAATTATCATGTTGTTTCATCATGATTCCAAAATAACCATAACATTATAAATCTAATATGTAAATACTATAATATCTGACTGAAATAATTGTATATCTGATCTGTATTCTCTGACTGAATAGACTGTAATATCGGAGTGTTATGGATTTGTAATTCTAGAAATCATGGTATTTAATCAAGACTATAAAATATTTGTCTCTATGATATTTGTTTGTAAAATATCTATTTGTATAATATTTGTCTATATATATACACTATAATTTATGAACTGGTGCCTGAGCCGGCAATCCCTGACATGACCAAGACCTATGACCGGGTCCCCCACAACGATAGCAGACATTCTCTCCCATCATACACTCACCTGGATGCCTCCGGCCACATCTGAGACAAATGGGGTAAGCCTGCTCTCCCTGAAACCCTCAGTGTCCTGTCATCTGTCTCTGGCCTCCTCTGTACCGATCTCTTCTCCATAGGCCCCGATTGGAACCCGCCTGAAAACTTGGAGGCGTGGGCCTCTTCCTATGGCTTGGTACTCCCACGTCTATCTGCTCGCTCTCCTCTACTACTGTGGCTCTGTCTATAAGTTCAATAAAGTCCTACATCTTTAGAACTACCACCTTCTTATATATGTCTCACCTCAAGCCCCTCTTGAACATCCTGACCTTCTTAGCTTCATCTAGTACTACATATGGAGCGAATCATGACAGCTCAATAAATTTTGCCACATACTGCTAAACTGTTAATGGTCCCTAGATCAAACTCAAAAACTCATGTACTTTAGCCTCTCTGACTATGGCAGGAAAGTATCTATCGAAGAATATATCTCTGAATCAAGCCCAGGTCATGGGCACTGGTATGGGTCTCTGCTCCTCTAGTAATCTAGTAGTCGTCAACCATCTCTCGGCCTCCCCTACAACTTATACGTGGCATAAAGAACCCTCTGCTCATCGGTGTAGTGGAGCATCGTCAGTATTTTCTCTATCTGCTGCATCTAGTTCTCAGCAACTATAGGATCAGCTGCTCCTGAAAAAGCTGGAGGATTCACCTTCGTGAACTTTTCTATGGTACACCCTTGGGCTGCAAACGAGCCTCCTTGCTCCCTAGACTTTCGTGCAATCTCAGCCATGACCTACTGAGCTACGCTGCGTAAAACAGCATCCAAGTCTCTGCAGCCCATATTAGAGGGCCCTGCTCCATCATCGCCGCTAGCATGAGCACTACTACCTCCAGGGTCCATCCTACGATAACACCAAATTATTCTAAGAATCCAAACCTCATAATTCTATTCTAACTAAAGTATCCCCCATACCTCCTATCACTAATTTAAGGTCTAGTCCTATCGCATAGAAAAAGAAACCAATGATAGTTTAGTACGGTTTTCCTGGAATCGTCACCCTAGGAAAAACACAGAAACCACCCCAAAGTTCCTGCTTCCAGACTGCACAACAAAACCCTAAATTCTCATCCTAGGTTCCCAACATTAACTCACTGATATTCTGTTCTATCATTCTCAAAATTTCATTCCTATATTCTGGTATTGTTTTCCACTGTACTCTAAAGTCTGCAGAAACTAGCAACCTAGGCTCTGATACCAAAAATTGAAACGACCTAAAATTTTTTACTATTTTTTTAAAATATAAACTGTAAATTACCTTACTCTGATACCTCTGTAATAACTACTGAAAAGTACTTGTGCAGCGGAAAACACAAAACTATACAACCATATATACAATACTAGAATTCAGTATCTCCCAAAATATATATACATAATTACACATCATCCTAGCATCTTCTACCCAAAAACTCCTGCATGCTACTCAAAAATACAACCCCCTGATAACACTTAACCTACAAACAAGGTAGTGTAGACGATCTCTCTACCTGCGAACCTGATATGCTCGTCTAGCTGGATCACCTAAAAAATGTTAAATCACTGAGATGAGACAACTCTTAGTAACAAGAAATATGCTATTACTAGTGTGAGACAATTGAGTTTACATAAATAATTTACTGATAAATAACTGAAGTGAGATATCATATGAAATATAATACAATGTAACTCACACCTATGTGGCTTAAAATACATTTGTAATATCTGTGTTTTCTATTTAATCATACTTCTAGTATTATAATATAGTTGTTGTGATCTTGTAAATCTGTATATGTATAAATAACTGTGAAAACTACCCTAGAAATTTGTATGTCATGATTTAACGCCTCATGACAGGATTGTGCGGCCCGTATGTGGGGCTTAACTCTAGTTGACCCACCAGGATAAGTCAACTGATACTCTACCAATCCTCAGTCCAACCTTACTACAATCTCTCCAAAGGCTCGGTACTGGCATCTACCTCATCAAACCGGCCACCTCTATCCAGAATACTAGGGAGCCTACAATCTCTCAAAGGCACGGTTGATGGAATCCTCACACTATCTGAGATATGTAGTTGCACTCTAATCTGAAATAGCTACAGTACCGTGCTCTACTGACTGAAATATTTAATTAGGGTCTGATACTATATAATACTAATATATAATTATCTTGTTGTTTCATCATGATTCCAAAATAACCATAACACTATAAATCTGATCTGTAAATACTGTACCTGACTGAAATAACTATATATCTGATCTGTATTATCTAACTAAATAAGTTGTAATATCTAAGTGTTATGGATTTGTAATTCTAAAAATCATGGCACTTTGTAAATACTGTAAAATATATGTCTGTATGATATCCGTCTATAAAATATCTGTCTGTATAATATTTGTCTGTATACATATACTGTAATTTATAATTCTATAAAATCTGGTAAAACATATTTCTGTGCCAAAAATACTGTAAATCATGGCATTCTGCAAAAATTGTATAAACTTAGTACTGAACTACTCAGGCCACACAATTAATAAAACTCATATTCTGAAATCTGTAAAATTGTATAATTGATACCCTATATCTTAATAAACAAATACTATAATTTACTGATAAATTTCTAAAATTCCTAGCATAGCATATTTCCCTTGCCTGGCAAACTAAGCTCGTCTGCTAACTTGCTAACTTATGCCCACGGCGTTCATAATTCCATAATCCTAAAATTACGCGCGTGCGCGCGCACTCGCATACACACACACACACACACACACACACACATATATATATATATATATATTTCCCTATCAATCAACTGAATTTTCCCAAAAAAGTTTCATACTCACATTTCCTAAATCATAAACTACTTATCATTTACCTGGGTCCCTGAGGAAAAACACCCACTGAAAACTTAGCCTACCTACCATGTATATACCAACCTTGAATTATACAAAATCCCAATTTCTCAATTTAACCTCAGGAATATATTCACATCTAAACTTATACCTTAAATAAATTAATAATCAACCCAAAGCACTCAAATAACACCCTTACCTCAGTTTTGGGATGGTGCCCCAAAATCCCAAATTGAAATTCTGCTTCGCTTACGTTGTAGAGAATCTTCCCAGGAACCTCATGGTGGTTCTTGATCGTTGAAATAAGGCTTAACGGAGAAGAATTTGTAGAGAGAAGGGAAGGGGTTTCGTGAGTTGAGAGAGAGAGAAGAGAGAAATGAATTTAACAAAATAAAAGAGCTTGCAAGATCTTATATTCTCAACACTGTCTCAGAAAAACCGTCAACAGTTTCCTTGGCTTCTCAGAAAACCATCACTGGTTTTCCATTAACCGGCTCCAAATTTTACCGTTTTACCTTTATCGTTCGTCACCGATTTTCTAATTCCTTCAAAAAAATCATCGTCAATTTTCTCTTGCCTTAGCCAAAAATCCTTTTTTCTAATTTTTTTCTTTATTATAATTTCCAGGTCACTACTATGTATATGTGTGTCTAACAAGCATGTGAGTGGTGACATGCATGGATGCATGCATGCATACATGTGCATGTGCATGTGCATTTTCTTGAAAGTGTGTGCATAGATATGTGAGTTTGCGTACATGTGAGGGCATGTGCATGGATATACATAATTTGCATGAAGGCGCGCATGCATGCAAATATTGAGAAGTATATATTAGTGTTATGTGCATTAGAATATATATATATACATAAACCTATAAATGCACACATATAAAGATCATATATACATACATACATATATATATATATATATATATATGTGTGTGTGTATGTGTGTGTATAACATGGTATTTATATGTGTGTGTATGTATTCATCAATAGGTATTTATACATTTATGTGTGTTTATGATGTGTATATTAATAGACATATGTGTGTGCGCATGTGTGCGCGTGCTTTATATATGAATATTAGTACATATATATATATATAAGTATATAATTATGGGTATATTAATGTATTTATGTGTAGTTGAATATTAATGTGTGTTTTAGTATGTGCATAGTGCATTATTATTATTTAACTTTGTCATTATTAATATTAAAAATCCCAAAAATTTAAAAAAAAAAATGTGAAAAAATCCCAAAATTTTGAATTTTATCTTTTAATTCCCAAAATCTAATTATGGCTTATGTAAGATAGAGGGGAAAAAATTACTGTATAATGTTTTCTTCTCCTTATTCCTTGGCATAATTGGAATTTTTAACCTTTGAAGATCGTATGATTAGAGAAGGATTATGGTTGCTACCATTATGATTAGATTGAACAAACCAAAGTTATTAGTTAATCTAATAATAAAGTCTTTGCCTAAAAATGTGTGTTTTACAGTAGTTTTCTTGATTTTAAGTGGTCGAATGAAGCCCTAACTTTTTAAACTCATGCATCATGTTTTCAAAACTCACTATTTTCACTCACATTCTTCAAAAATCACTAATACAAACTGCCTTTTCTAAACTCTAGTTTTTAGATCGGTAATACAAACCCAATGTTTTCAAACCAAATTTTTTTCATCATCATGATTACAAAATTAGGATTTTGAGGTCAACCTTTGTTAGAGTAATACTCTAGGCTTCTGGAAATATTAGAGTGTTGTTGGACAATAATGCCAATATTGGAGGACCGAAAGGGGTATTTTCTTTTACTTTCAGTTCCCTTTCTTTTAAAGACACACATACATAATTGCAACAACCAAACGGTGAACGTTTGCTGATAAGGGTGCTACTTAGCTAACTATCATTGAGATGGTTGGTCAATCACCTTCCCTATGTACAAATGCACTCACAAACTCAATCTTTGATTTTCGCAGCCTTTTCAAGGTTTTTTTCTTTTCTTTTTTTTTTGTGTTTTCTATAATGAGGTGGTGATTCGATGTCTTACATAAGTTTTTATCTATTTTACCCAATTGTCTTTAATCTCGTCTCATTTAGGAATCACAATTCCATTCATCACCACCCCGAATAGAATCCAACATCAATAATCACCAACTTACAATAGAGATTTGAATACACTTGAAATTTTCTTCACAAGGAAATATTTACAATTTGAAACTTAAAAGAAAACTCTCAAAGAATAGAAAATAAGATGGTATTAAAGTTTTCTAGACTTTCTCTCGAGGATGAGCAAATTTGATCATGAATAGAATTTTAGAGAGAGAAAATAGTTTTATCATTTGATAAAACAATTTAGAATGCTTGGCTAACATTCTTTTGGTTTAAATGGACATATATATAGAGTTCAAAGCAAAAATAATTGTTTTCTACTTGTTAGAGTCAATTCTTTATTTAAACTAATCAATCGGGCACTAGTCGTTAGAGAGAAAACCTTGTCATTGGAGTTCCTAAAAAGCTCAATTGATCAATCGACCACTTGGGCCGGTTGACAACACAAAACTTACTACCCAGGCTAGTCAACCTACCTTCATGGGGCGATTGACCACCTAACCGTTCTACCTAGGTTGGTCGACCACCTCTATTAGTAGCCGAAAACAATCTCATGTTTTGTTTGCGATTTCCATTTTTAATTTTGTTACTGCCATGTCTTTAATGTTCTAAAAGATATGCAATAAAAACCACATTACAATTAAGAGAAAATAGTACAAATAAATGATAAATGAATTCTTCAAATCTTCTCTCAAATAATAACATATAATGGCTTAATTTGTATACTCACAACTTTAAAGTCAAAGTCATTAGTAAAAATTAGTTTGTTATCATCAAAATCAGGCTAATGAAACCTTAGGGCTAACATATACTAGCAAACTTAAACAAAAATTTTTTGGCACATTGGCTGCTTTTATTCAAAACTTCTAATTGAATAATTAAATTTGATTTAAAGTAAAAGTTGACATCAAATCATAGTCGCTTTTTTAAAATTTTAAATTTTAAATGAAGAAACACTTTGAGAAGGGGTTCATCTCCTCTCATACCCATTCAAATAGGCACCAATTTATTTACAAATAGGATACTTCATCAAGAATGTACACTAAAAACTTTCTCTCTCTCTCTCTCTCTCTCTCTCTCTCTCTCTCTCTCTCTCTCTCTCTCTCTCTCTCTCTCTCTATATATATATATATATATATATATTCTTTATTTTTTATATATTATTTTGGAAAATTAACCGTGATGTTCATCATCTCAGTATCATTGTGTGGATGTCAAAAGATTCCTTATGCTTTTGGGTTTTACCTTGGAGAGGATTGTCAATATCTCCCACACGAAGGGAAGCAAATCTGCCTTTAGGACAGTGGCTTGATTTCTGGCTAATGGGCCAGCCAAATCCTTTTCGTCTTTTTTTTTCTATTTATTTTATGCATTATTATTTATATAAATTAACCCACACTATTTTTCAACAAAAAAAAAAAAAAAAAACTAAATAAAACTCAAGATTAAACTAAAACAATTAAATTCAACTTACAAAAATACCCCAAATAAAAGTAGATAACAACCTAAATGAAAGGTTGATTAAACAACCACTTGTTCTATGTACTTAATTTATCAACTCGATTGAGTCTAACTATCTTCACTCATTTTATTCCTTTGAATGGCCAAACACGTCCAACATATTTGGGTAATGCTTCTTTAGGAATTTTCCATTAATGGCTCTTACATGAATTTGACTTTCAACATCCTTTAACAAGCAAGCACTTCTTTTAAGGACTTTTTGGAGGATAAAATACCTTCCCAATTTAGCGACCTTTATCTAAGGTGTGGATCTTTATGGCTGATAGGCAAAATAACTTTTCTATGCAATTATAAAAAAATTTGGATTTTACCCTTTTATTATAAGCTTTTTCACCCTTTTTTTTTTTGTTATGGGGCAATAATATGTTCTAAAACTTGCAAACTTTCCTCATCCAAGTCTTCCTATTATGGCACTATAGAGTGATTATACATATCTTTATCCAAGCCACCCTAAGTTGCTCTTCATAAAGGCTACACTTTCATATTCATAGGCAACACAACATCATGACCAAAAGCAAGAGTAAATGATGTTCTCTAATGGTGCAATCTTAATAGCTAAGCGCCCTAAAGTTCAATAACTCCATAACACTTTCAAAAATAGTTTGTGCCAAGTTCTCAAATTTTCATGAATTACCTTCTATAAACTTGCATTTAGAGTTATATTAATTAATTTAGTTTGTACATTTGCTTAGGCATAGTAGGGTGTTGAAAGGACTAGTCCAAAACCACTATTTCGATATCTTTAACTTTCATCCCTTGTAAGATGGAAGCCTAACTAGTAGTGTAACAACCTACCTATTTTACCATACACACACACACACACACACACACGCATGATCAACTCAGACCCATGGGTACCGAGGATATACCGTCATACATCTCTGGTACCTAAACAGGGGAAAACATAAATTACATACATGTCATACAACAACGGGCACAATACCAAAATTCTACTAAATATGTCAAATATATACAAACATTCACAAAAGGACCAAAAAGTACCCTAGGGTCATAACCCCAAAAATCAATCTGACCCTAACTCAACTACTTACCCTTTTGACAGGGTAGTTTGGTCAACCTCTACTGCTGCAGAGCACTATCCGTCCTTCTATCTGGATTTCTTGAAATGTTTGTAATGCTGGGGTGAGATACCTCTCAGTAAGGGAGATAAACTAATATCAGTGTGTGATAACAAGAGTATTATCATGCTTAAACATGAACTGTACATAATATGTATATAACTGATAAAACCGGCTGTATAAATTCTAAGTAAAATATGATTCACCATATCATAATAAATAACGTACTAATTTTGCAATCATGTAAACATCTTCTATAACGATACAATATTGAAATAATACCCAGGATGGATACATGCTGATGTCATGCCTTACCCCTCATATGACAGAGTTGTGCAGCCCTTAGGCAGAACCTAGTAATGGCTGGCCGACCATGCTAAGTCAAATAAATGTATGTAAATACGATGGGCTTGCCCCACCTGGTCTGGACTGCTAGGGGGACACATGCACTACACTGAAGTCACATCATCTGCCATCTCCCACACTTTATCTGAGATGTGTGGTAGCACTAACATAAACTTATACTTGAACTTGATCTTATCACTACGATATCGTGTTCTAAAATCTAGACTAAGTCATCCGGGTTTTGATAACATATAGTACATTTCATATAGCTGATACATAACTGTTTCATATTTCAAAGTAATATTTGACATGATAATATTTTCCTGATTTCTGACATAACATACATAATTACGTTATCTGTGCCGACTTGCAAATCATAACAAATAAATCATGGAATCTGCGTCAGCCATATCATAACATATAAATCATGGCATCTGCACCGGCCATATCATAACATACTGAACATAAAATTGCTGCACTGTTAAACATAATATTTTCAACCATAGTTTATATACCATTTTTATGGTTTTTTTGAAAACTGTCGTAGCATGCTTATTTAAGAAAAATCATATTATTCTGAGATAACATAATTTTCATGGAAATCAATACTCATGCCACACAAATGTGAGTAATATCCTAAACATATAATCTGATCTGAAATCATATTTTCTGATAAAATGTATTAAATCTATTTTCCTGTTCAACAGCAGTATTCTCAAACATTATACTATAACATACATAATTTTTTGAAAATAAATGTTGTATATAAATAAATAATTTCATGAAAAATGTTGACTTAATTTATCCCCTTACCTAGCTTACTGAGAAGCCCACAAATCTAACCAAACCTACTCTTGTGTGTTCCCAGCTCAACACCCTGAAATTTACATTTCCCCAACAAATCAACAAACACCTATGTAATACCTTCCAACACATTCCCCTCAATTCAGAAATACCCATTAATTTATACAACTTAAAATAACCAACTTACCCAGATTTTGAGTTGGTGCCCAAATGCCCCAAATCAATTCTGATCTGGCAATATTGTAGAGAATCTTCGCAGGAGTAACGTGGCAGCTTCCAATCGTCAAACCGGCGAGAATCGAAGCCATAATTCTAGAGAGAAGTCAGAGAGACGGATTTTAGAGAGAGAAAGAAGGTTTGCATGCAAAAATTCTTGCTGAATCCCAAGTTTTGCATATTTATAGAGTGTGGCCTTGTCGACGAGTCACGTCACCTCGTCGACAAGTCCAAGAAGAAAGTTCATCGACGAAGACTATGGGTTCGTTGATGAGCCCGCATGTCCTTAAACCTACTTTCGGTTTCTCTTCATCGATGAGACACATATCCTCATCGACGTTCCCAAGAAGGCCACTCGTTGACGAATATTTTGTGCTCGTTGACAAGACCCTGCTGAGCCAATTTGGAAAATTTTTTTTCTTTATTATTTAATTGCTATAATTCTCCGAGTCTCTACATTCTCCCCTCCTTATAAAAATTTTATCCTCAAAATTTGCTATCCATATTATACACTATCCCTTGAGGAAAAATAGGCTACTTATTTTATTACTTACCCTCACTTATGGCAGAAGAATACCGTGGTTACATATACGGTTCTGGGAGATTACAATAACTAAACAAACTTCTCCCGTAACCAACCAAAATAGAAACTAATACATGCATTGATTAACATGCAAAAGAAACCTTACTTACTTACTTTGTTTTTCTTATTACTGCTGGTCCCCATTGAAAAGGTGCGGGTATTTCTATCGTATTTGCTCCTCGAGTTCCCATGAAACTTCTTCCACTGCGTGATTCCTCCATGGGACTTTTACTAATGGAATTTTCTTATTGCGCAATTCCTGTTCTTTCCTATCCAGAATCTGCACTGGTTTTTCCTTATATGCCAAAGAATTACTAAGTTCTATCCCTATATAGCTAATCACATGGGAGGGATCTGGGACGTATTTCCTTAGCATGGAAACATGAAATACGTCGTGTATTCTGGATAAAGATGGCGGTAAATCTAGCTGATAGGCAATTGACCCCACTCTCTCAAGTATCTCAAATGGGCCAATAAACCTAGGGCTCAACTTACCCTTCCTCCCAAACCTCATAGCTCCTTTCAGTGGTACTATTTTCAAAAACACATGATCTCCTGTATCAAACTCCAATTTTCGGCAGCGAGCATCAGCGTAACTTTTCTGCTGACTCTGAGTTGCACTGATTCTGTCTTTGATAAGTTGGACTTTATCGTACACCTGGTGCACTAACTCTGGTCCCAAAACTTGCCTCTCACCCATTTCATCCTAGTATAGCGGAGAACGGCACCTCCTACCATATAATGTCTCGTAAGGTGTCATGCCAATGCTAGCCTGATAACTGTTATTAGACGCAAACTCAACTAGCGGCATATACTGGGTCCAACTACCCCTGAAATCTAGCACACACGCTAGTAGCATATCCTCAAGGATCTGGATAGTCCTCTCCGTCTACCCATCAGTCCAAGGATGAAATGTCATGCTAAATGAAAACTGAGACCCCAGAGCCTCCTGTAAGCTCTTCCAAAACCATGATGTAAAACGTGGGTCTCGGTCCGATACTATAGACACTAGCACACCATGTGATCGTACTATCTCTTGAATATATAATTTTTCCAGCTTGTCCATGGAGTAATTGACTTTGATAGGGATAAAATGAGCAATCTTCGTCAGTTTATCTACAATCACCTGAATTGCGTTCTATCCATGCAATGTTGATGGTAAACCTATAACAAAATCCATATAAATATGGTCCCACTTCCACTCAGGGATAGGAAGTGGCTGCGACTGTCCCCCCGGTCTCTAGTGCTCAGCCTTCACCTATTGGCACGTCAAACAATGCTCCACGAATTCAACTATCTCCCTCTTCATGCCACTCTACAAGCATGATTCCCGAAGATCCTAATACATTTTAGTGCTGCCAAGATGCACCATGTATAGAGATCTGTGAGCCCCCTCTAGGATCGTCCTTCTAATATCCACATATGTAGGCACGCATGGCCTAGTACAAAACCTCAGAGCCCTATCATCTGTAATACTAAATTCCTCTTCCTGTCCATCCTGCACTTTATCTATCAGCTCCACTAATTCTACATCATCCTTCTAAACAACTTTAATCCTTTCTTGTAGAGCAGGTTGTACCACCAAGTTGGCAATAAATGTCTGAGGATCACTCTCTACTAGCTCCATACCAATCCTCTCCAAGTCCTTCTGAATCGGGTGCTGAATTACTACTGCTAACTATGTTTCTCCCCCTTATTTTTGGGTCAGAGCATCAACCACCACATTCACCTTCCCTGGGCGGTAACTGATGGTACAATTATAATCCTTAATAAGTTACAACTATCTCCTCTGCCTCATATTCAACTCCTTCTGCTTGAAGAAGTACTTTATGTTGATTAAAGTGTAATCCCAAGACAAGGGGTGAATTGGGTATTTTAAAAAATTCTTTGAAACTTATTTCCCAATCAATCCCTATTTCTATGTTTAACTAATTAATGGCTGGAATTTGATAATGATTTGAATTACTAAATCAATTAATTCCATTTTACCCAATTAAATGTGTGTAAAGTTATTCAACATACACAAGCAAGCAAGAAATTAAAATACGATGAGGAAAATAAAAAGGATAAGGGAAGAGAGAATGCAACCACGATTTTACGAGGTTCAGCAAACTCGGCCTACGTCCTCGCCTTGAGAAACCCACTCAAGGATTCCACTATAATCCTTGCTCCTTAAATTGGGAAGAAGCTTCCCTTACAATCCGCTACTTAAAAGAGGTACAACTCCCTCCTAATCTGCTGCTTACAAGAGATACAGCTCTCTTCTTAACCCCGGCCCACAAATCGAACCTTGAATACATTTCAATCTGCAAAACACTCAATGCTGCTTCTAACAAAGCTAGTGAGTACAATTCAAAGTCCTAGTACATAATCATATGATAAAACTTGAAGCCCAATATGAATGAAACAATAACATTGTTTTATGAATGAAATGCTTCAATACACAATTTCCCTCCTTAACCAAAACTCCCAAGTAATGATATATTTAAAACGCTTTGGAGAATTTTAAGGTTCTTAGTTCACTTTACAAAAATGCACAAATATATTTGATGTGAACTTATTAATAAAAACTTTGTCTTGAATATTAAATCAATCAAAATCACAAAGCTTTCTTTCAAATATTCAATCACAACACGACCTTTGCAATATGCAAATATATATATATGTATGTATTCCAAAGGTCAAAAACCCAATGTAATATCTTTTTACGAAAATATCCCTAAAAAAATATATATTTATAAAAACCAAGGATATTTAATCAAGCATTAATATATCTAAAATATAGATCCTTTAACAACCACACACTAGAATCAAATCCCTTTAACCAATGAAGAAAAACAAATATTTTACCAAGCAGTGAGATTATCTAGATAATATATAAAGTTTACTCACTCTCTATCACTCAGCACATTTTAACAATAGATTTCTAAATGAGTGGTTCTTTGAAAAATATATATCTCAATGACTAAGTAAACTTTTTCAAGTAATGAACTTGTCAAACAAAATCTCTATATGGTTAAGAATGTTCAAGATCAAATTCTCTAAAGATATTCAATAGCAAGTGATGAGATGAAAACCTCTTGAAAAAATATAACTTGAATCACCAAACCTCAATACCAAGATGAAATACAAAATGTATACGTGAGTTCTGTTCTAATTTTCTGAATTGATTTGCTCAAAGACGATGTGTAGAATGAAGTGCAGGCAATCGTATATCAATCAACTCAAGTTTCTCTATTATCTTTCAATAAGATGTGTTCTTCTTTTCTTGTGTGTCTTGGCTTCGTTCTAGGGTTTAGATATTCAATATTTATAGTTTCTTGCCCTTAGGATTGATCTCAACCGTTGGATCAAAAGATAGCTCGCATGTTTACGCAATAAAAATTAAATTTTTAATCTTTCCAACAAGTTTAGACGTCTGAGGTCTAGGGTCAGACGACCGAAGTCGCTTTTATCCTTCTAAAAAATAGCCTGGACACAAGTTCAGACGACCGAAATCAAGGTTTAGATGATCGAAGTGTCGAGTTCAGACGACCAAGGTCATGGTTCAGTCATTTAAGGTGCTTCTTCCAGTTTCTGTTTTTCACCCAAAAGTCTTCAAACGACTGAACTTATTCTTCAAACGTCTGAGGAAATTCTTTAGCCACCAGGACTTAAAGTTTGGTCAACTGAAGTCCCCATTTTCTGAATTTTTCTTTTCTAATTTAAAATTCTGCTTTGTTTTCCTTCTTGGGTCTTTTATAAAACATATTTTCCATGATTTTAAAAGTATTTCTAAGTCCATGAAGGTCCCCTAATGATATACATGAAATACATGATTCCTAAAGTCTTTCTAAGTTATGTTGAGCCTCAAATTAAATCATACGAAAATATAAATACATGAGATCTAAGTACCCATTTCCAAGATGTCTTTGAACTTTGTTGCTTGCATCTTAATTCTCGTACTCTTTGAGTTCCATAGATCTTGCCAAGATTTGTGTGCTTTACTTTAAGGCTTCCATGACTTGTTATCCTTCCATGCATGCTTAATATAGTTCCTATTCACAAACTCAATCCACAGATCAAATACCAAGTGCAGGCAATCGTATATCAATCAACTCAAGTTTCTCTATTCTATTTTAATAAGATGTGTTCTTCTTTTCTTGTGTGTCTTGGCTTCGTTCTAGGGTTTAGATATTCAATAATTATAGTGTCTTGCCCTTAGGATTGATCTCAACCGTTGGATCAAAAGATAGCTCACATGTTTACACAATAAAAATTAAAATTTTAATCTTTCCAGCAAGTTCAAACGTTTGAGGTCTAGGGCCCAGATGACTGAAGTCACTTTTATCCTTCGAAAAAATAGCCTGGACACACGGTCAGACGACCAAGGTTAAGATTCAGATAACCGAAGTGTCGAGTTCAGACGACCAAGGTCAAGGTTCAGTTATCTCAGGTGCTTCTTCCAGTTTCTGTTTTTCACCCAAAAATCTTCAGACGATTGAACTTATTCTTTAGACGTTTGAGGAAATTCTTCAGCCAACCAAACTTAAAGTTCGGTCAATTGAAGTCCCCATTTTCTAAATTTTTCTTTTCTAATTTAAAATTCTGCTTTGCTCTCCTTCTTGGGTCTTTTATAAAACATATTTTCCATGATTTTAAAAGTATTTCTAAGTCCATGAAGGTCCCCTAATGATATACATGAAATGCATGAGTCCTAAAGTCTTTCTAAGTTATGTTGAGCCTCAAATTAAATCATAAGAAAATGTAAATACATGAGATCTAAGTACCCATTCCCAAGATGTCTTTAAATTTTGTCGTTTGCATCTTGATTTTCATACTCTTTGAGTTTCATGGATCTTGCCAAGATTTGTGTGTTTTACTTTAAGGCTTCCATGACTCGTTATCCTTTCATGTATGCTTAATATAGTTCTTGTTCACAAACTCAATGCACAGATCAAATACCAAGTGATTTTTCATTATCAAAACAAGATTGGATTCATAAAGTCAACACTTTAGACTTTTATGGTCTGAAAATATTTCACATCTCTCTCTGTACAGATAATGCCTCCAAATTTTCAATGCATGAACCACTGCAGTCAATTCTAGATCATGGGTAGGATAATTATTTTCATATTCTTTTAATTGACTGGAAGTATATGCTACAATTCTACCCTGCTACATCAACACACATCCGAGCCCTTTCAAAGACGCGTCACTGTAGATCATATAACCATCACCTCCTAATGGAATGGTTAATACTGGCGCAGTGATGAGTCTTTGCTTCAATTCCTGGAAGCTCTGCTAACAATCATCATTCCATTCAAACCTAACATTCTTCCTAGTTAGTTGTGTCAAAGGCCCTGACAATCCTGAGAATCCCTCTTCAAACCGACGGTAATATCCTACCAGTTCTAAGAAACTCCTGATTTCCTAAACGTTCCTTTGCCTGACCCAATTCATCACTGCTTCTATCTTGCTAGGATCTACTGAAATTCTATCTCCTGATATAGCATGCCCCAAAAACGCAACTTTCTCTAACCAGAATTCACATTTACTAAACTTGGCATATAATTTATTTTCCTTGAGCATCTGAAGTGCTATCCTTAAGTGTGTCTCATGCTCCTCAAAACTCCTTGAGTAGACCAGTATGTCATCAATGAAAATCACAGCGAACTGGTCTAAATACTGATGAAATACTCTATTCATCAAATTCATAAATACAGCAAGAGCACTCATCAGTCAAAATGGCATGACCAAAAATTCATAATGGTCATACCAAGTTTGAAACAATGTCTTAGAGATTTCCTCTGCCCTGACTTTTACCTAATGGTACCCAGAGCATATATCAATCTTTGAATAAACCTGTGTACCCTGAAACTGATCAAATAAATTATCTATATGGGGTAGAGGATACTTGTTCTTAAATGTTACTTTATTTATCTTTCTATAATCTATGCACATTCTCACAGTCTCATCTTTATTTTTCACAAATAAAACTAGAGCTCCCCACCGCGATACACTAGGTCTGATAAACCATTATTCAATAAATCCTGCAGCTGAAATTCTCCCAATTCTTCTAAAGTCATTCGATAAGGAGCCTCATAGATCGGTGTCGCCCCTGAAATTAAATCGATAGCAAAATATACCTCACAGTCGGAAGGCAACCCGGGTAACTCCTCTAAAAAAATGTCTGGAAACTCCTTTACCACTATTAAACTGATAAGCTTCAATTCATTTTCTGTCACCTCCTTTACATAAGCCATAAACCTCTGACATCCATCCAGGAGTAATCTTCTCGCCTGTATGACTGACACTAACTGAGGCGGGGAATGCACCCGCAACCCCACAAATCTAAATTTTTGCTTTCCTGATCTTCTGAACATCACCTCTTTCAAATGACAGTCGATACTAGCATAATTAGCTGCCAGCCAATCCATACCCAGTATTACATCAAATTCATGCATGTCTAGCACAATTAGGTCAGCTGGCAATACTCTCCTATGAATATCTACTGGATAGCCTCTGAGCACCATACGACACCTCACCACTAACCCTGTTGGTGTAACTACTGACAATTCAACATCTAATAATTGTGTCTCGACTCCAGACAATTTAACGTATCTCACAGACACAAAGGAATAGGTGGCACCCAAATCAAACAAAACAATAGCTTGACATGATAAAGTAATAAGGGTACCTATCACGACATCGTCTGCAGTTTCAGCGTCTCCCAGTGTCAAAGTAAAAACCCTCGTTAAGGCTACATTCCTCTACTGGCCCCCATGGGGTGCCGGACAACCTCCCCAGTAAGGTCTAGGAGCAAAAGCGGTACCAGGTGGTGTAGGGCAATCTCATACCAAATGTATTGGTCCTTCACAATGATAGTAGATGCCTTTTCTCGCTCGAAAATCCCCCAAGTGTCTCTTCCCACATGTCACACAAACAGGGTAGATCTGCATAACTTGAACCCCGTGGCCCCTCGTCTCCTGCCTCTGTCCCCTACCATAATTACCTCCCCCCCACGGGTCCCAACTAGATCCCTATTGAAAACCTGAAGGTGCAAACCTCTTCTTCTGCCCCTGCTCCTCTACACCCATCCGCTCATTGGCCTCTAACACAACAACTTTGTCTACCAACTTAGCAAAGTCAAGCACTTTCTACACCGCTACCTGTTTATATATTTCACGTCTCAAACTTCTTTCAAACTGTCTCACATTCTTTACCTCATTGAGAATTATATACGGGGCGAAGCTGGACAATTCTATAAACCTCGCCACATACTGCTGGATTGTTTGCTATCCCTGCTTCAAATTTAGGAATTCCTTTACTTTGGCCTCTCTAGTAGTGGCCGAGAAGTATCTGTCGAAGAACAAATCCCTAAACTGGCACCAAGTCATAGCTATAGGTATTGACCTCTATTCCTTCAATAGTTTTACAACAGTCCACCATCTCTCGGCCTCTCCTGTCAACTTATAGGTGGCAAATAAGACTCTTTACTCCTCCGTGTACTGCAGCACTGCCAATACTTTTTTAATCTCCTGTATCCAATTTTTGGCGACTGCAGGATCAGCTCCTCCTGAAATTGCCGAAGGATTCATCTTGGTGAATTTCTCTATCATACACCCATTGGCTGTAGATGGACCTCCCTGCTCCTTGGAGCTCTGTGCAATCTCAGTCATCACCTACTGAGCTACACTACGTAATACTGCATCTAAATCACCTCCCCCTGCGCCCGAGAGCCCTACACCCTCACTACCACTCGCATAAGCACTACCAACACCAGGGTCCATCCTGAACAGACAATAAACATGGCTTAGGGACCCTTTCCTTAAAATTTACGTATCTAATCACTATTTTGACATCCTTATCTTAAATCAAAATTCAGTCCTACACTATAAAAACACAACTCGACAATAGTTTACTATGACTTTCCTGAAATCGTCACCCCAGGAAAGACACAGAAACCACCATGGAAGTCCTGCCTCCATACTATAGAACAAAACCTCGAATGTTTTTCCCTATTCTCTAGTATTGTTTTCACTACACTCTAAAGTTTACAGAACCTAGCAACCTAGGCTCTAATATAAAACTGTAACAACCTGCCTATTTTACCATATATATATATATATATATATATTTATATTTACAACAACATACATAATAACTCTGATATCCTGCTAAACTAGTGTAGTCATGATCAACCCAGACTCATGGGTATTGGGGATATACCTGTCATACATCTCTAATACCTAAACAGCGGAAAACATGCATTACATACATGTCATGTAATGACTTGAAAAATTTTATGCTTGGAAATGTAAAAATAAAAAAATAAAAAATAATAATAATAATAAAAATAATTTAAAAAGTTTTAAAAAAAGTAAAAATTAAAATTAAAATAATTATTTTTTATTATAATTATTAATAATTAAATAATATAATATAATAATATTTTAATATAATATAATATAATATTATATGATATATCTAGGGATGCTTCCTCGGGAAGCATCCTTCAGTAATTTTAATTTATGGAAACAAACATAGAGGCCTCTGCGTAGGTCTCTCACGTCTCTGCTCTCCTCATCTCCTCTCTCCCACTTTCCTAAATTCCTTCTCCGATATTCGGCCGATCAGAAATTCAAAAATACCGTAGGGCTCTGCTCGCCGCCACCAACACTTCTACTAAAGCGCATCTGTCGTGAGAGTGGTGTAGGCATATCTCCTGTGGTAAGGTCAATTCTCAAACTTACCTCAATTTGTCTTAAACCATAAGCCCAATTAATAAATGGAAATTTTTAGGAGACTCGTGGGTAGATTCTCTACAATCTAGTTGGAGCAGGTTTTTGAATTGGAGCTCCGATGCACCAATCTTAAATCGGGGGGTAAGTTTAATAATTTAGGCTTTATTAGGCTATTTAGGGCATTTAGAACATAGGAAAATTTTAGGAAAAATTACTTTAGGGATTGTGATGAGTAATGTTGTCAAATTTGAATTCCAGGGTTTCAAGAATTTTGAACGTCGTAGGGCATAGGCCAGGGTGTTAGTAGGCTTTTTAGGAATCAGGTAAGGGGATTAAGTTAAGTTAGAATTTTATTAAATATAAAATGATTAAATTGTTATATATTTATTTATTTATTTATTTACGTATTTAAGAATTTAAAGGTTATTTCGAAAACCAACCGTTCGAAAAGGATTTTACAAATCTAGGATATATAGTATGGTTTTTTGAATGAAATGAACGGTGGAAAGCTTGGTTGTTTATATGGTTATGTTTAAATGTTGAAATTGTGTGGCCGATGATTATTTGGTAGGATTTATTGTTTAACTGGATTTGAGACTATTTGTGAAATACTGAATTGTTTGAGAAATACTGGAAATGCTTGTGAAAATACTAGAACTATTTATTAAATGCAAGTGTTTGAACTAAAGACCAGTGGTCGGGGATTGTTTGATTAGCCAAGCACAAGGATTATTATTTGATGGCCAAGGGCCGGGGTTTTATTTAAACGTCTGTGAGCTGGATTATATTTGTGGTCGGGGGCCAGGTTTTTGGAATAACAGGAAATGTATGTGAATTGATATTTTAAATGGTGATTTCTATTATCTAAATTGTATGATATGCTTTAGGAACCCTGGGGACCAATGTATTGTGAGCACAATACCGTTGCTAGTTAGACTATGTGCACCCACATTGTTCTGGATAGAAGTGTAGGGGGTCCATCTGACTACCTGCGTGAGGTTGAAGTAAGGGCGTCAGACCTGCAGCTTTGCTGTGGATGCCTGCAGATGTGTTTGTAGAGGATGTTATATTTTTTTTACTTTGTTTAGGCTGATCATCCAGGCTTAGTCCAGCCTTCAGGCCACACAACCCGTACCATGGGGGAAGTAAATGGCGTGTTTGTCACAGGGAGTGTCTTATATGCATAATTATTAATTTATGTGAATACGGTTAATTAATAAGATAACTTCGGGGGCTTACTGAGAAAGGTGAGTGCCCTAATAGCAGTAATGGTACTAGAGCAGAGGGAAGCTACTTGTATAAGCGGGTAATCTTCCCTATCATCGGCTAATTGTGTGTGTGAGTATAAAATAAGAATGATTTCATAAATGTGTTTATCTATTTAATGAACTGGTTATTTTTTGTACACTAAATGCATGTTGGCCACACATTGACATTAACTTAGTCTTTCCCTTACTGAGTTATGCCTCACTCCTACTTTACAAACTATCTTTTCAAGAAATTCTGGGAAACGTTCCTAGTAGGCTAGAGGGGCTGAGATGGTAGTA
Source organism: Malania oleifera (assembly GCF_029873635.1). NCBI lineage: Eukaryota > Viridiplantae > Streptophyta > Magnoliopsida > Santalales > Ximeniaceae > Malania > Malania oleifera. The sequence goes on from NC_080420.1 coordinate 81,132,890, forward strand.
TAGTTTTTTGTATGTGGTGAGTGTAGTTTGAATTGGTTGTTGTATAAGTATAGTACGTTGGTTTGTATTAAGGATTGTGGAACCTTTTGTATATAAAGGTAGTATAGAACTCTGGTAATGGATCTTTGGAGACTGTGTTTTTTTTATTTTTGCTGCATTTTATATAATGAATTTGGTATCAAGTACATAGACATCACTAAAGTAGCACCCTGGGCCCCACGTGGCGGGTCGGGGCGTTACATGTCATAGAACAACGGGCACAATACCAAAATTCTACTGAATCTGTCATGTATATACAAACATCCACAAAAGGACCAAAAAGTACCCTAGGTTCATAACCCTAAAAATCAATCTGACCCTAACTCAACTACTTACCTTTCTAACAGGGTAGTTCGGTCAACCTCTACTGCTGCGGAGCTCTATTCACCTTTCTATATGGATTTCCTGAAATGTTTGTGATGCTGGGGTGAGACACCTCTCAATAAGGGAGATAAATTAATATCAGTGTGTGGCAACATGAGTATTATCATGCTTAAACATGAACTGTACATAATACGTATATAACTGATAAAACCGGCTGTATAAATTTTGAGTTAAATATGATTCATCATATAAATAAATAATGTACTAATATTGTAATCATCTAAACGTCTTCTATAACCTTACAATATTAAAATAATACCCATGATAGATAGCTAGCTGATGTCATGTCTTACCCCCCACATGATAGGGTTGTGCGGCCTGTAGGCAAGACCTGGCAATGGCTGACCAACCACACTAAGTCAAACATATGTCTGTAAGTACGATGGGCTTGCCCCACCTAGTCCGGATTGCCAGGGGGACACCTCCACTACACTGAAGCCACATCGCCTGCCATCTCCCACACTTTATCTAAGATATGTGGTAGCACTAACATAAACTTATACTTGAACTTGATCTTATCATATAGTTAAGGTACCGTGCTCTGAAATCTAGACTAAGTCATCCGGGTTTTGATAACATATAGTACATTTCATATTACTGATACATAACTGTTTCATATTTCAAAGAAATATCTAACATGATAATATTTTCCTGATTTCTGACATAACATACATAATTACGGCATCTGCGTCAACTTGTAAATCATAACATATAAATCACGACATTTGCACCGACCAGATCATAACATATAAATCGCGGCATGTGCGTCGGCCATATCATAACATACTGAACATAAAATTGCTGCACTGTTTCACATAATATTTTCAACCATAGTTCATATACAGCTTTTTTGGTTTTTCTAAAAATTGTCATAACATGTTTATTCTGGAAAAATCATATTATTCTGATATAACATAATTTTCATGGAAATCAATACTCATGCCACACAAATGTGAGTAATATTCTAAACATAGAATCTGACTTGAAATCATATTTTCTGAAAAAATGTATTAAATTTATTTTCCCCTTCAACAGCAGTATTCTCAAACATTATACTATAACATATATAATTTTTTGAAAATAAATGTTGTATATAAATAATAATTTCATGAAAAATACTGACTTAATTTATCGCCTTACCTGACTTACTGAGAAGCCCACAAATCTAACCAAACCTACTCTTGTATGTTCCCAACTCAATACCCTGAAATTTACATTTTCCCAACAAATCAACAAACACCCGTATAATACCTTCCAACACATTCCCCTCAATTCAGAAATATCCATTAATTTATACAACTTAAAATAACCAACTTACCCAGATTTTGGGTTGGTGCCCAAATGCCCCAAATCAAAATTCTGATCTGGCAATATTGTAAAGAATCTTTCTAGGAGTAACGTGGTAGCTTTCGATCGTCAAACTGGCAAGAATTGAAACCAGAATTCTAGAGAGAAGTCAGAAAGACGGATTTTAGAGAGAGAAAGAAGGTTTGCATGCAAAAATTCTCACTGAATCCCGAGTTTGGCATATTTATAGAGTGTGGCCTTATCAACGAGTCACGTCACCTCATCGACGAATCCAAGAATAAAGTTCATCGATGAAGACTATGGGTTCGTCAACGAGCCCACATGTCCTTAAACCCGCTCTCGGTTTCTCTTCGTCGACGAGACACCTGTCCTTATCGACGTTCCCAAGAAGGCCACTCATCGACGAATATTTTGTGCTCGTCGACGAGACCCTATTAAGCCCCCTAGGAAAAATCTTTTTCTTTATTATTTAATTACTATAATTCTCCGGGTCTCTGTAAGTAGTGTCTTTGGTAACCCAAATTTATGGATGACATGTTCCTTTAAAATTTTAGAATAATTGGTTATTTACTTCTAATAGCCACAAATTCCACCTACTAATAGATTTCAATATCTTGGATCTATTAGGCAAGTGGAAGGTAAAATTGAAGAGGACGTAATGCATAGAAGTAAAATAGGTCGGTAAAACGAAAGAGTGTGTTAGATGTATTGTGTAATTGTAGAATATCATTGAAATTAGAAGGAAAGTTTTATAAGACCTATAAGGCCAACTATGGATTATGGATCAAAATGTTGAGCAATTAAGAAACAACATATATAAAAAGTAAAAGTTGTTAAAATGTGAATGTTAAGGTGGACAAGTGGTATAACATTATAAATTAAGAAACACATATACATAATAAACTACATATAGTACAGGTGCGAAGGAGTGAGTTAGTTATTATTTCTAATATTAAAAGGCATAGGGATAGACCTAAAATAACTTGCAATGAGGTAATGAGTATGGATTTAGCAGTTCTTAAGCTAGCAAAAGAAAATGCACTTGATCGAGCGAATTGGCGGAAAAGAATTCATGTAGTCGGCCCCATATTAGCACTTAAGGCTTCTTGTTGTTGTTCTTGTAGTAACTTCCACCCACTTAACAAAATAACTAATGGCCACTATTGCAAAGGTGTGCTCCTTAAATGATGGAGGATAGATTTTTGGAGCAAAATCCATCACCTATCATCTAAATGGCCAAGGCTTCACTGATGTGTGCAATTCTGAATTACCCCATGATTTTGGCAACCTTCCCACTCTTTTGGCGTACTTTATAAAAATATTCAACCAATAGTTCACATACTTGATGTGCTCTATAGACTCCTTCATGTCCTTTAACCATAACAAGCAATGATTCCTCCGGACGTAGGAACTTCACTTGTATATATGCTATTCTTGCACCTTTTAAACAATTATTTACCTATTGGCATGCACTTAGGTAGCTTTTAAGGCAAACCTTCATTTCTATCTAGTTTATTGGATTCTTCAATTTATTGGATTTATCGGGCTTTTAATCAACTTCATGATTAACAACACATATGACTCTTTCCATGACATGAACATGCTAGAGTAAAATAGGCGATAATTAGGGGTGAGCATAATTCGGGGAAACCCGAATTAACCGAATTAACCGACCAATTTTGATCGGTTCGGTTCGGTCAAGAAATAGGGTCGGTTCGGTTCGGTTCGGTTACGATTGTACCAATTTTCGGTTAATCGGTTATCGGTTTGATTAATATGAATTATCAATTCGGTTAACCGAATTAACCGAATTGATAATTAATGATTCTAGTGATTCTACTGTTATAGTTTAATACCAAAATATCTTTTTTATTAATAAAATTAATAGATGAGATGCTTAATTAATCTCGAATTAGTAAAAAAGTTATAATTATATTATGTTTTTAATAATTAATTTCAAATTATTTCGGTTAAATTCGGTTAATCGAATTACCCGAAAAGGTAATTCGGTCAGGTTTGGTTCGGTGAGCTTCCTTTGTTCGGTCGGTTCGGTTACCAGAAATCATTAACCGAAAATTTTGGTTAATTCGGTTAATTAATCGAATTTGGCCGAACCGACCGTTTGCTCACCCCTAGCGATAATGTATTATGAATACTTAGTACTTACATCCCGTGTGGGGATGCACATTGTGTAACTCAGATAAGGGAGTAAAGAGGTCGGGAAGTGAAAGTGAATAATTCAAATAAGGGAGAAATTATTTCAATCTTATTTATTAAATTTTGGTGTGCTACGACATCAGTAAGACAAGGCTAATTGCTTTCTTGATTCATTCGAGTAAGGTACATTAAGTTTCTATGAGGAAATTCCTTAAAGGGGGAAAGGTGTGATGCTCAAGATGAAAAAATATCAATAAAATATTTTGCTTCTAGTATTTGCTTCTGCATAACTTTCTTACTTGATTAAATGCAAATATTTTGATTGTGATGCCCTTGTATATTTGGTTTGCCCTTGTATATTTGGTTTATTAATTGGAATTAATGAAAGCCCTAAAAATGAGTAGTAAAATTTAAAGTGAATTCACAATAATACAATAAGTAGGATGTAGTAAATATTTCACGAATAATTAATATTTTAGATCAATAGATTTATTAATAAAATTATTCCTTGAAATTTCTAAAGGTAAATAGTATATTCAAAAATTGAATGCTTGAGATGATATGTTACAAAATTAATATATTACTTCAATTTTTTGCCCACAAAGTGATTTACATTGTCTCTATTTATATATATAGGTAATGTTTGGGAGTCTGGATTTCGGAATTTAGATTTGGATTTATGTAGACTTTAATGAAATTTAGTTTAATTTCATACTATATTTTGTCCAATTCCACAAAAATCCAAATCCAAAACCCACATTTTATGCTCCTAAATATAGGGATAGTATAAACTTGATTTAATTTCATTATTTATATGAATATATTTCTACTTATAAAATTTAAATATATTTTTTCGTCAAAAAATTAATAATATAGATTTGATTGAATTTTGTTGTTTGTAGAAATGTTTTGTCAAACCTTCTAATGACGTGTAAATGTTTAGTGATAAAATAATTTGTACTGTCCATAATTTTAAATGTAGTATATATTTAATTGAAGTCATTGTTTTCAATATATTGTCATACTTTTAAAAGATGAAATATTTTTGTGCACAAAATAATTTATAGTTTCAATGCTTTTATATATTGTATAAAAGTATAAATATATAACCCTCAGTGTGAGTAAGATTGAAAGCAGTCAAGGATCTCAAGTAGATATCCTTTTGGGTGGGGCATTTGCATATGGATCTTTTAGTCCTATTTATCTTTGAATAAGGGCATGGCAAGCCAAAGCAACTTAGGGATCAAGAGGCTTAGATCATTCAACCAACTTTGTCCATGCCATGCTTGAAATGCCCATCCCCAAGATGCAAGGTAAACTTGCAATAAGCTTCATGTCTAAAGAAGAAGAGGAGCCAACCAAAGAACTAGATTAAATGTGTCTTGTGAATAGATTAATTTATTTTCTTACTAACCTTAGTTAATGGGAATTGAAATCGGTATTTGTACAAGTGTTGTTGTAGATACCCAGGAAAATAAAAAAATAAAATAAAAAAGAAAAAGAAGTTTTTGGGTTGGTTAAGGAGAAAACCGGCGACAGTTTTCTAGAGAAGGAAGAAAATCGGTGACGGTTTTGGCATTTCACTGCGAAATAGTAACAGGTAAATGGTAAATCTAGGCCGGTTAATAGAAAATCGGCGACGGTTTTATGAGAATAAGAGGAATGAAATTATAAAAGAACCAAAAGCTCATTTGAAGAATTAAATTAAACACTCTTCTCTCTCTCTCTCTCTCTCTCTCTCTCTCTCTCTCTCTCTCTCTCACATGCAAACCCACGGACCCCTCTCATTCTTTCTTCGATTCTGGCTTCGTTAAAACATGGATTGACAATTGGGAACTGCCACGGGGTTCTTGGGAAGATTCTCTACATCTTAGGCAGAGCGAATTTCTAGTTTGGGGTTTTGGGGCACCATCCCAAAACTGAGGTAAGGGTATTAAATATTAGTTTAATGGTTAATATGAAGTATATAGGGCATAGGAAATGATAAAATAGTGTTTTATTGAGAGTTGATAAACTTTTTGAATTAGGGTTCAGGTGTGTGCCGCAGACATCGTTTGGGGTTTTTACGGGCGTAATCTAGGAAACTAGGTAAAGGGAATTAATTATAGTAGGTTTTTATTAAATTTTAAACTGAATAATTCGAGTATACAAATATATATATATATATATATTTAGGTATGATTTATTTGAACAGTTAGGCATTTAGAAAAATATTGACTTTTGATATATATAATATATATAGAAAGAAATTGTGTAGTAAGAATACAACTTTTATAATTTAATTGGCTGTTATGAGTACAAAATGATGAAATATACCGTTGGTTTGTGAATATTGGCTAGTTGTGGGTACAGTTTATTAGTGAATAAAGATTGGTTGTGAATACTGGATGTTTGAGAATACTGTGTGGTGAACAATGTGATGTGTGTGTATAGGTCATTTGGTGTGGTTATTCGTGTGTATCACAATATAACGTTGGTAGGCCTGAGGAGTTCGTTATATTGTCTAGATGTAATCACGATATACGTTGGCAAGCCTGAGGAATTCGTATATTGTCATTATATATTGGGGTAGAGCATTGGCAGGCCCGAGGAGGTTGTTCTACTGATATACTATGGGTAGGTCATGGGGATTGATACTGGTGATCAGTGGTGCCTGTGTGGGCCACTTTATATCCTTTGTGGACAGTCCTGTGTGGACCGTGTATTCTATATGGATGTGAGTCCTGTGTGGATGGTGTTCTCCTATGTGGATAATTTATGTGGAATATGATATGACAAGATAAATGATATGTGAATTTAATTATATGTATATATATGGCAAAGTAAAACTTTTTGCCAAGAGCTTGCTGAGAAAGGCTAGTGTCTTGGTAATAGCTCGAGGGTATACTGAGCAAGGTGAATGCTCTGATATTAGTATTAGATCAGAGGAAAGCTACTTGTATGAGTGGGTAATCTTCCCTATTCTTGAGAATTATCACTAAAAACAATTATCTATATGTGTATGATATCAGATGCTAGTGATGTTATTAATGATGCGTTTTCTCAGTAGCTATTGATAGTGAATTACAAATGTTTAAATATTTTGTATTATTTAAACACTCTACCACACACTGCTATGATTTCTTCTTCTTTACTGAGATGTGTTTCACCCTAGTGGATGATTATATTTTCATGTCCATCAAGTGATCGAGCTTAGAACTCCGGGCAGGGTAGAAATTTTGATAAATATTGGGGTGTTTGTAATAACTGTTTATGTATAGTTATGTTTTTAAATACTGGGATGTAATATAAACAGATGGATGCAGTTGTTTTTCGGGGTTTATAGATAGACTCTGGTATTTAATTGAGGTTGTATATTTATTTCCTCTACATGATTGTAGTTATGGTATCATAACAGGTAAATGAAAAACGTAACCTCCAGGCCCCACTTGGCAAGTTCAAGGCGTTATAGTTGTCCACCAAGATTCTATTATGATTTAAACCTTTTGTAGTTAAGGAATGAATTATTTAGCATTGGATGTAGATGGAATGTAATAGATCATCAACTATATTAAAAACACTTCCAATGTAACGACCCAACCCTTTATACGGACCCAGGCGTCACTCATTCCCATAATACCTATACTTGTTCAAGACATGGAAACAACCCGCCCTAAACAGGGACATACGGGTGTAAATCATACATAATTACGATGTAAATGTTGCGGAAAAACATAAACATCCATTGAGATTTCTACTAGACTTATTCTAGAGTTTACTAATACATCCACACCATTTCTCACAAAGTCATACATAGGAAATTCATGTTATTACAATCCTCCAACAGGACTTTCATCTAGGTTTAATAAAAGATTTAGATGCTTACATAAGCTAACCAAAAACAATCTCCCTAGTCCTTTTAGCTATTAGGACCGACGTACTGATGGACCTGAAAACAAAGGTTGTATGATAGGGTGAGACACCTCTTAGTAAGGAAGAAGGAGTTACAACAGTGTGTGACTGCATACATGCCTATTTTCATTCAACATCTGGAATATAAATCAAATATTTTCAATACAGTAATGAATCAGGTATATCATTATTCATATTACAAAATTCCCACATCTGTCTTTCGACCATTTAATGATTTATCAGATGACCAACAGCAAAATATCCCTATAACCAGTTTTACCCCGTGGCCGGATTGTGCACTGATACTCGTCCAATGCCCTGTTTGTGCAGACACTGCCGAGTACCTACATACGATCCGACTACCTCCATTGGCCCAATATCAGCCAATGGTTTCACTTTACTAGCCGACCATCTTGGTACCCACATCGTTTAATACGTGTGGTTGCACGTGTACATCTAGCTACGATATCGTGCCCTATCATATAACAGTAGTTTATTTCAACCCTACAAAGAAAGTATTTTTCAACCCTATATCAATAGTATAGAAATAATCCCAACGGGTTCAAACCGGCGTCTTTCCACTCAGTTTACCCCTCTTTGTTTACTGATGCGGCTCGGTGTATCACCAGCCTCTGTTTATCACATTGTCAGTATAACAAATTGGAATTTCATTCCCATATTATATATCAGTAGTATAGAAAATACATTCATTTCCATTTCAACATATATCACACAAGTTTAATACAAAAACCCGCTAAATGATAGAAATTCAATATACATAGTTTAATTGAATAAATAAAGGATTCGAGCCTCTCCTACTATAGTATAAATACAAATAAACAATATTTGTAAAATTTGGAGATCACACATCGAAATTCTCGTTTTTACCAAAAACCGTAAAATGGTCAAACCGGCATTTCTACTCGGTAGAATTTCATAAATAAGTAGTTAAATCATACATAATAACATAAACTAGCTTTTTAGCGGTTTAGTTTTCCAAAATAGCTGTTGTAATCAAATTCCCCTTACCTTATACTCGAAATGAAAGTTCGTATGAAAGCGGTCCAAATCGACAACCCGAGATCCTGAAAACCTAAAACCACAGAACATAACCTTATTATGTTTTCTACTGCTATCCAAATATCCAATCAAAATTAGGATCAGATTCCTACCTCGATTCTTGGGAAAACCCGAAACTCTCTGAAACGACGATCCGATCCACTAAAAGTGTAGAGTTTCTTCTTCTGATCCATGCAGTACCCTCCGTTTTTGGAAACGGACAACGAACGGCGAAGGATCTTAGAGAGAGAGAGAGAGAGAGAGAGAGAGAGAGAATGAGAAAAAGAGAGAGAATAAGAGAATTTATAGAATAAATCCTAACTTAGCCCTTAAGTAATCTAAATAAATATCTCCTCCAAGATATTTATATATAAATATCTCAAAATATCTCTTTTCAAAATATCTTCTCCCAAATATCTCTTTATTTATTTATTTATTTATTTTATTATTATTATTTTTTTCTCGGGGTTGGGTTACTACATCCAACATGCAACCTAGTACAATAAGAAGGTGTAGCAGCACATGCTGCAAGTTTCTTCTAAAAAATACTTTTCATGTCATTCCCATTTAAGTTTGATTTACATACCTCTATTGTTTATTTTCCCTTTTGCACCTTTTCCTTGAAATGAGAAAGAAGGCAATACACTCAAAATGTATTATTTGAGTGCTTATTGCTTACCAAAGATCCTACATCTATAGTTGGTAGGTTACTGAGTTATTCAAATAAGTCATGTTCTCCATGGTTTTCCCATGTTACAACTTTGGTTGGTCCAAAATGGATTGGCTAAAAATTTCAATAGTGTAACGACCCAAAAATTACACCATTTTTTTTAATAAATAAACGCATAAACTACTCGGTTATCATTGTTATAGCATCCCAGACCATAAAATGGCACTAAGGTATTCCTATACATAATGACACACCTATGTAGAGGAAAATATAAATTATACAACCATAGATATATACATACAATACCAGAATTCAGTGTTTCCAAACTACAGGAACATTTTTACATCTCTCAACAGTACCATCTATCCCAAAACACAACACTCTGTACACACTTACCCTATAGGCAGGGCAATCAAAAGGTCACTCTATCTGCGAGCCTGATCTGCTTGCCTAGCTGGCTCACCTGAAAAATGTTAAAGTAATGGGGTGAGACGATGCTTAGTAAGTGGAAATATACTATTACTAGTGTGTGGCGTCCAAGTTGCATAACTATTATAATAATATCTAAAACTGTATAAAATGATATATCTATACAAAGTATATCGTACATTCATCGTAGTTTAAAATATAATTGTATCATCTGATTTTATACTTTTCATACTTCTAATAACATACTATATTTATCAAATACTGTAAATCTGTATACATATACATAGCTGTGTTTTTCCTTGGAAATCTGTATGTCATGATTTAACCCCAATATTACATCAAACCCCTGCATATCCAAGACCACGAGATCAGCTGGTAGTACTTTCTCCTGAATGCTTACTGGAAAGTTTCGAAGCACCTTCCTACATCTTATCATAGATCCCGTCGGCGTACTCACAGACAACTCTACATCCAATAACTGTGTCTCTACCTCAGTTACTTTGATATACCCCATCGATATAAAGGAATGGGTGGCACCTGTATCAAACAAAACAAGAACTTTATATGGTAAGGCAATAAGAGTACCTGTGACTACATCTCCAACGATCCTGGCATCACCCGGCGTCAACGTATAAACCCTTACTCAGTCAGTGTTCCTGTGTTGACCTCCACGAGACACTTGATAACCACCCTAAACTGGTCTGAGAGCTGGTGCATAATTCGATGGCATCTGACATGTATGAGCCATATGACTAGGTCTCCCACACTGGTAGTAAACATTCTCCCCCAGCCGACACTCACCTGGATGTCTCTGTCCACACCTGGGGCAAGTGGTGTAAGGCTGTCCACCCTGAAATCCACTGTGCTCTACCATCTGCCTCTGACCCCCACTAGATCTACCTTCTCTCCAAGGGCCTCGGCTGGACCCCACCTGAAAACTTGAGGATGTGGTCCTCTTCTTCTGTTTCTGTATCTCAGTCTCTCTCGGCAAACTCTCTTATGCTATTATAGCCCTATCAACCAACTCTGAGAAGTCTTGTATCCTCAACACTGCCACCTATCTATAAATATCTCACCTTAAATTTCTCTCAAACATTTTAGCCTTCTTAACTTCATCTGGAACAATATAGGGGCAGAAACACAATAATTCGATAAATTTCTCCACATACTGCTAGACTATCATCAAACCCTAGGAAAAGCTCAGAAACTCTTATACCCTAGCCTCTTGTACCGAGGCAGGATAGTATCTATCGAAGAATATGTCCCTGAATCTAGCCTAGGTCATCGACATTGGAATAACTCTCTGCTCCTCCAATAATCTAGTGGTCATCCATAATCTATCGGCTTCCCATGTCAGCTTGTACGTAGCATAAAGGACCCTCTACTCATCGGTGTAGTGAAGTACCGTCAAAATCTTCTCTACCTCCTGCATCTAATTTTATGCAACTGTAGGATCAGCTACTCCTGAAAATGCTAGCGGGTTCATCTTCATAAATTTCTCTTACGTACACCCCTGAGCTAGAGATGGACCTCCCTGCTCCCTGGAGTTCCGAGCAATCTCAGTCATAACTTGCTGAGCCACACTATGTAGCACAGCATTTGAATCCCTATCTCCTACACCAGAAGGCCCAGCTCCATCATCCCCACTAGCATGCGCCCTACTACCTCCTGGATCCATCTTGTAATATTATCAAATTATTTTAAGTATCTGAATCCTACAATACTATACTAACTAGAATACCCCTAACCTCTCATTACTAATTTAAGGTCGAGTCCTACCATATGAAAATAGAAATCATCGATAGTTTACTATGGTTTTCCTAGAATTGTCACCCCAGGAAAATCACAGAAACCACCCCAAAACTCTACCTCCACACTGCAGAACAAAACCCTAAATTCTCATCCTAATTTCCCAATATCAACTTCACCAATACCTTGTTCAACTCTTCTTAAGATTCCATTTCCTAAATTCTGGTATTGTTTTCCGTTGTACTCTAAAGTCTACAGAACCTAGCAACCTAGGCTCTGATACCAAAATTGTAACGACCCAAAAATTACACCATTTTTTTTAATAAATAAATGCATAAACTACTCGGATATCACTGTTATAGCATCCCAGGCCACAGAAGGGCACTGAGGTATTCCTGTACATAATAGACACACCTATGCAGCGGAAAATATAAATTATACAACCATATATGTTTACATACAATACCAGAATGTAGTGTTTCCAAACCATAGGAACATTTTTACATCTTTCACCAGTACCATCTATCCCAAAACACAACGCTCTGTACACACTTACCCTGTAGGCAGGGCAATCAAGAGGTCACTCTATCTGTGAGCCTGATCTACTCGCTTAGCTGGCTCACCTGAAAAATGTTAAAATAATGGGGTGAGACGATGCTCAGAAAGTGGAAATATGATATTACTAGTGTGTGACAACCAAGTTGCATAACTATTATAATAATATCTTAAACTGTATAAAATGGTATATCTGTACAAAGTATATCGTACATTCATCGTAGTTTAAAATATAACTGTATCATCTGATTTTCTACTTTTCATACTTCTAATATCATACTATATTTATCAAATACTGTAAATCTGTATACATATACATAACTGTGTTTTTCCCTAAAAATGTGTATGTCATGATTTAACCCCTCATGACAGGGTTGTGCGGCCCGTAGGTGGGACTTAACTCTGGTTGGCCTACCAGGTAAGTCATTGTACTCTACCCTTCCTCAGTCCGGCCAAACTGCATCCACTCCTAAGCATGGAACTAGAAAAACTACCTCGTCAAATCGGGTCCCCTCAACCCAGAATTCTGGGGAGTCTACAAGCTCTCCGAGCGCGGTTAACGGTACCCACATACTATCTGAGATATGTGGTTGCACTCTGATCTGTAATAGCAACGGTACCGTGCTCTGTTATCTGTATCTATCTGTAATATTTCATCAGGGATCTGATACTGTATATATACTACTACTACTACTACTATAATTACTCTACTGTTTTCATCATGTTTCTAAAATAACCATAACACTATATATCTAAATTGTATATACTGTGATATTTGGATCACATATCTATAGTAACTATCTGTAATAACTGTATATCTGTCTATATAATCTGTAAATCTGAGTGTTATGGTTTTAGGAAATATGGTATTCTGTAATTACTGAAATATACTGATCTGAATAAAAAATGTAATACTTGTTTGATAAATATCTGTCCATATTTGTATATACTGTAAATCATGATATGCTTGGAAAAACTATATAAATTCTATATCAGGTAAACATCCACTAGGCCACACAAATATTAAAACTCTTAATCTGTAACACTGGATAATAAGCTGGTATAAATATAAATATACACACAAAATTTCTGGTATCTTTGCTAAAATTTCCTAGCATGGCATATTTCCCTTACCTAGTTTCTGAAAAGCCCCTTTTTCTGTATCTGGTCTCACACCCATAGGGTTCCCCACTCAACGCATTGAAAACAACATCTCCCAGAACAAAACATCAGTATTTCTCCATGTACTATATTTGCTATAACTATGGGAAAGACAAATATTGAATAAAATACCTTACCCTGAAATTGGGATGGAATTCAAGTCACACCAGCGATCCGCTCCAGCAAACTTGAAGAGAACTTTCCCAAAAGCATCGTGGTGTCCTCAGATCATCGAATTGGCGAGAAACGGGGCCGGAATCGAAGAGAGAAGGGAAGAGGGACATTTAGAGAGGGAAAGAGGGTTTCCTACGTAGATTTCTTATGAAAATCCGGTTTTAGGGGTACTTATAGGCCCGGATTCATTAACGAGACATGTCATCTCGTTGACGATCCCATAAAGGAAGTTCGTCGATGAACCTGAACCCCTCGTCGATGAATTTCAAACTCCCAAAAACCCCCTTCTCGGTATCTTCTCGTCGACGAGACACGTCCCCGTTTATGAGACCCTCATGTATGCTCGTCGACGAATCCCCTGTGTTCGTCGACGAGACCCTGTTTAATTTTTCCAATTTTAATTCTTTTTCTCTTCTTCTCCTATTATTAAATTATGAAAATTATCCGGGTCTTTACAAATAGGGAGCTTGGTCTTGACTCTTTTGTGCAGTGCCCATAGAATCTAAGCCTTTTGAGGCACAGATAATTGTAGCTATGGCCATATCAACCTTTTCATTCTTATTACTCTAGGTTTCAATCTATATGACCACCGATTGGTACAAATTACACCTCTTCCATAAAGTCATGCCTATGGGGATTACCGGCCTTTACAAGGAGCTAGAGAAGGGTTTCATCTCAAATGTGGGATTACCACTCTCTAGAAGAATGTTGTGATCCATTTTCTTCTCTAACCATAACTCAACTTATTGCTCTTGCCCAATGTGAGCAATCTCATCACGTATGTCATTGTAAGGTGAAGCTAGTTCCTTTATATGATAGATTTAAGGGGAAGACCCCATCAAGAAATGATCCACAATAATGAGACATAACAATTAATCGTTTAAAGCCTGCTCGTTCTTTCCTCTTCAATTCCCAATGAATGACATGATCTTGGCCTATCATTTGTTCAATTTTGACCCACCTAATACTTATTTAACTCTTTTATCTTTATGTTTCCACTGATACCTAATCGATTAAGAAGTTGAATGACTTTTTTAGGTCTAATTTCATCAATTTTTGTCAAGGTAATTCTTAGTTTTTTTATTGACAATTGATCTAGCTCTTGAAATATATAATATTCTTTATAAATATATATATATATATTTATTTATTTATACATTAGTCTTCTTGACTAGATACATAAATGGGTTGTCTCCTCTTTGATGATCTTTTTGTAGGTAGAATTATTGTGAGCAGTCAAAACTTAGTACTTGGTGTATTAAGTACAAAAAAAATTAATTAGTAATAATGAAGAATGTTATAAATGTAGGAAATATCAAGTCAATTAGGTTAAGAATAAAATAGGATAAATTCACTCAGTTTCATCGTAAAATTTTAGGTATGTATTGAATTTTTTAGGTTACATTTTGAAGATTAGTTTGCAATGACAATGAAAAAAAGCTAAATAGAAAATGAGCCAATTGTAAAATAAATGCACTTAGTTGTGAAAAATATGGGTGATGTAATTGGTGTAATCCCATGAGGGGGGTGAATTGGAAATTTAAAAATTTTCTCCTAAGTTAGGTTCAAATCCACAATCAGTAATTTGCAACCTATGGTCTGTCTAGAACAAGTATTAAATTTGATAGATAGATGAATAATCAATTAATTTACACAAGTATTTACTTCCGGTATTTTCCAAACAATCATAGATAAATATCTAAAGATCAATGTAGTAACTTTAGAAAATAAAAATAATCAAGCGAGCACAAGAATGGAAAGCAAATAAAGTAAAAGTGACATCATATATGTTATCGAGATTCGACAAACATGTCTATGTCCTCGCCTTGGGCATACCCCCCTAATGATTCCACTAATGCTCACTTACGGGTCGAGCGATACCGGTTACAACCTCCTCTCCTTACTAGGCGAGGAAAACCTCAAGTCAGATTATAGGGCTGACCCCAACATTTACAACTGCACCTTAGAAAGGTGCTCTTGGTTCTCCTAATCAGGTATGAATCATCTGGTGTACGTTACAAGCCAGTACAATCCTCTTCCGACGATCACATGCCGAAAATACAATAGTAATAACTTTGTGTACAAAAGATATGCTTCTACAACAAGCAGGTGATGTACAACAATAAGCATAATACACTCAATAATGATGGGATATTAAGCTCAAGTAAGTTCTTATATGTCAACTCTCAAAAATATGTGTATGCATATATATATGTAAGAGAGTGAGATCTTTGATTCAAGATAATATATATTACTTAGTGTATTATCAAAAGATCTTTAAGACCCTATGTAAATATCTCAAAATGTGTTCTTCAAATATGAAGCAAAGGAGATATTAGGGTTTTCAAGCTTACCAAAAATATTTATAAAAAAAAAACAATATGCAAGTTTTTGAATCTTGCAATAAGGATGCAAAGATTCACAAGCAAAGGAGAGTTTTTCCCAATCAATATTTATGAATAAAATACAATGGGAACAACTTAACCAAACTCTCTAAAAATCAATATTCAACAATGCAAGTATGAGAGGGAGTTTAAGCTTTGAAGTATAATATCTAATGCTCACAATAATACACACCCAACCTAACTTCAAGTTGCAATCAAAGTGCAAATGAAGAAGGTGAGAAAATATGCTCTCTTTCCAAATAAGTATGCAAGTTAGAATACAAGAGAGAGTGGAAATCTAAGCTTTGTATGTGAGTAAACCTTTCAAGATTAGCACAAAAATTTGAGAGAAAAAATCTTTTCTAATCAAGGTGCTAATCCAGCTAATGAATGGGGAATATATAGAATCCCTCAAAAATATTACCTTTAGGGACACAGCCGGTATTTTGAAAAAGATTAATTGCAAATTTAAATGTGTTTAACACTTAAAAACATCAGCAACTCGATAGGTTCGGTCGCCCAGTGAAAACATCGGTCGACTGAACCATCCAAACTTAAAACAGACCCCATAGGGTCGGTTGACCGATCTTACGACCCATCGGCTGACCTCTCAGTAAAATTCAAATTATTTTAAAGGATCGGTCTACCAAGGACATAGCTGGTTGGTTGATCAAAAGGCGAAAACCTAACGTACGTAGGTTCGGTCGGTTGGGGCTCCTTTAAGTTATTTAGGTTGGTCGCCCGAGGACCTTCGTTTGGCTGACCATTCCAATACAAAAATGGTTTGGTTGACCGAGTCTTTACGGCCAATGCCTGACGTGGCAGGGTTGGTCGACTAAGTCATTTAGTACATGATGAGGTCGGTCGGCTGGATCTAGTTAAGACTTGAGTTTTGGTCCTCTTTTTGGCCTTAAGCTTATTTGAAAAACCTTGTTAATGTTTAACAACTTAGGTAAAGGATTTTTGTGAAACCATGTGTTCCCTAAGGTCAATTTATAGTCTCTGTTGTGCAGCCATTCCCATCACACATGAATGTATTATTACAGTCCAAAAAGTAATTACAAATGAAAATGAATTGTCCTTATGCTTTGCTTCTCACGATGCCATGCCATAACTTTGGTGATATAATCTTTGGGCTCCTCATGGCATTGATAGTATCTCGACTTTTCGTGCCGTCTGAAAGAGATATCTATTTAAGCACAACATGCACAAGTGAGAAATCTTGAATTTATCATAATCAAAACAGGATATGAGGTTAACAATAGGAATAATATGGCAGGAATTATGTTTGTTCTAAAGTATTTAGTAATTCTCAGTGGAAAATAACTTCTTTTATTTTTGCTTCTATAATGATAAATTGACTCACTTGGATATGAATTAACATTCTAATATAAATTTTTTTTAAGTACTTCAGATCCCAATTTTAAAGCACAACATTGTGGATTTGTTCTAAAGTTTAGGAAATGGTCTACAATTCAAAAAATTATTAATTTTTTTGATAAATGCCATTTAAATCTTAGTCAAATTAAAGCATAAATAGTAGCCTGCGTACTTTTAATTTGTAAAATGAAGTTCAACATCCACTAAACATATTTTATTTTATTTTACTTTTATATTTAGAAAATATAATATGAATACACCTTACATCTTCTTAAAAATGGATGAGTATACATATATACATGATATATACATTTTTATATTTTTTAATATTTAAAATAATTTTATAATTTTAGTGCATGTAAATGAAAATGTAACATGATATATATATTTTTTCATAATTTAAATTTAATTTATAAATTTATTGTATATAAATTTGAATAAATAAGTGTGAAGGTAAAATAAAATTATGCAAAATAAAGTAATTTTATTTTTTAAAAGTTAGATATATTGTGATTTGTTAATTATTCATTATGAGCGTATTGTGCGGAAAAATGATAAAAAGTTATGAGAGATATATGAAAATGCTTTAAGTTTATAAAAAATAGAAAACATTGCATTAAATTATTTATGCATTTATAATTCATAAATCTAATAGATTGAAAATCAATTAAAATAAAAAGTAATTAAACAATTTTAAATATATTTACCTATACTGAAAAGTAATTTAAATCAAAAATATATTATTTTAGTGATAAATCATCACATCCTCCTCATTTGTTATAAGTACTAAAAAAACAAAATAAACAAATTTATACGTGATTCCAATCCCCTACTCGACAGACGCCCTCGCTGCACTTGAGAGAGAGAGAGAGAGATATGGCGGCAGCTGCTGTGGTGCCCGCGAACAGGGGCCGTCGGAACATGGTGGAGGAGGACAAGTTGGTGTTCGAGACGACGGAGGGCGTGGAACCCATACAGAGCTTCGATCATATGGGTATAAAAGACGATTTGCTCAGAGGGATTTACGCTTACGGCTTCGAGAAGCCCTCCGCCATACAGCAGAGAGCTGTGAGGCCCATCATCGAAGGCCGCGATGTCATCGCCCAGGCCCAGAGCGGCACTGGCAAGACCTCCATGATTGCTCTCGCCGTCTGTCAGATGGTCGACACCTCCTCTCGAGAGTACGTGTACTCCGTGTTCTTTCATTTGTATTTTTCGTGTTAGGGTTTTCGTGAGATATTATTAGGTATAGATTCTGTTGTACGTATTTTGCGTGTGTGGAGGTTTTAAACCTAATTTCGGAGGGAGAGGGAAGGGGAGACTTTTCATAAGCTTTTAAATTATAAAAATCTGTTATTAAATCATAGCAATTGGGTCTTGAAAACAGAGTTTTGACAGCATTGCATGTGGGCTAGGGTTATTAAAGCCTTCCTATTTAGGGTTTCTGAACAGCTCAGATTGGGGTTTTGAAGCTGTCATTTGTGGTTTTCAGACTTGTGCTTGAAAATTCATTTTGGGAAGGGGCAGTTATGGGTCTCAAAACACTAATTTAGATGTGAGTAGAGTGTCATCTATCCCTAGGGTTGTGGGAGAAGTAGATTTTCCTTCAAAGACTTTTCTCTCCTTGCAATCCAGAAAAAGTGAAAATAATCAATGACAAGGCTTTTTTTTCCCCACTCTATTCACAGAAATTCCCTTCCAAGCCCACATTTCCTTTCCCACAGATTAAGCCGTGACCCTATGCTGTTCTAAAAGGGCAGTGGCCAGTTTCCAAAACATTATGGTCTGTAGGCAGTGGAGCAGTAAGTTGTCTATAGTTATAGCATCACCTTTGCAAAGAAAGCATCTATCGACCAAGGTGAAACCTCTTCTCTAAAGGTTATTTAGAGTGAGAATCTTCTCCAAAGTTGCCTCCCTAAAAAAAAGACAACTTTCATTAGTGCAAGAGTTTTCAAAATGACTTTCTAAGGGAAATCAGGTCTGACCTCAAGGGGGCTGTCAAACTTGGTTGTGGAAGGAGCTGACCGTGAAGCAGCCATTTGTATTGACCTTCCATAGAGGAATATCCTGATTGATACAATTGAGGGTAAAACAGCAAAAGATTCCACCTCCCAATCATGGCCATTTCTAACAAAGGGGATGTTCCAAGCTGCCCCATTCACGTAATGGTCCGCATACATACTAACCAAAGCATATTTGTTGCAAGCAAGATTAAATAAATTTCTGGAATTTAGAACTCAGAAGAGATGAGCCACACCAATTGTCATTGTTCCTAATCCAATATGGGAGTGGATGATAGTGAAAAAATATCCCATCCTTCCAAACACTTACCTCATAGGATTACTTGGGCTAGTGATGTCTATCCATTGTGTTTGAGGTTGTACTTTGAAGTAATAGCCTTTCTCCAAAGAAACTCCTTCTCATTCATGAATCTCTAAATCCATCTAGCCATAAGGGCCTCGTTGAAGAGTGTGAGAGATTTGAGACCCAATCCACCTCTTGGGATTGGTTTCCGGACAACATCCCATTTAACCAAATGGGTCTTAAAGACCTCTCCTATGTTTTGCTGAATAATGAGGCAAATATGCTTTCTTCTGATTGAGGTTTGATCAGGAACTGGAGAAAATGTTCAAAAATCTGCAGGTAGTCTGTCTGCGAGTTTGTGATTTATGCTATTACACTGGTGCATGGTCGTATGTTCTATGATACACCAAATTGACAGATACAGGGTCGTCATTGTCTATGTTTTTTTGGCATATTAAAAATTGAATGGCATGCATAATTTCTTGTTTTCATTTTGTTTCAGCTAGCTTATTGTCATATTTGGTAACTGTTTTTCTACAGGGTCCAAGCATTGATCTTGTCTCCTACGAGGGAACTGGCAACTCAAACAGAGACAGTAATATTGGCAATTGGTAATTACATAAACATACAAGCCCACGCATGCATTGGGGGAAAAAGCGTTGGTGATGATATTAGAAAGTTGGAATATGGAGTTCATGTCGTGTCTGGAACGCCAGGTCGAGTTTGTGACATGATCAAGAGAAGAACGCTGCGAACAAGAGCTATTAAATTATTAATTCTTGTGAGTTCAGCATTCCTAGCTATCACACGTTTTTTCTGTTTATATGAGTGGATGTCAGAATAACGGGGTGGGACTGTGGGAGTTACAAAAACAATTTGTATTTTAAAAGTATTTGTGTACAAATCTTGTTTTCAGGATGAGTCTGATGAGATGTTGAGCAGAGGATTTAAGGACCAAATTTATGATGTGTACAGATATCTTCCCCCAGAGCTGCAGGTACCCCTATTTCTGTGTGTGTTTTTTTGTGTGTATGGGAGACATCAGCCCCCAGTGCTCCATTCGCAGTTCTCTTAGTTCATCAATTGTGCATTGATTGATGCTATATCGTCAAGTTAACATTGACAAACAAATTATTGCTCTCTTCATTTTATGTAGTTTGGTAATACTTAAAATGTTGATTTTTCCTTTAGTAACACCTTGCAGAAGTCAAAATTCTCAGTGTGCATTTTCTATAATGAGGATCTTTTGCTTGTGCATCCAAATATGTCAACTAACATTTTGTTTTTATATCTATTTGGATTTAATTAAGGATGTGGTTCTCTACGACCGTGATGATATCTGCTGATGTCATGTCACAACGCTCATGTTTCTCTATGCTTTTCTTTGTTGTATGTATAACATATACTTCAAATGTTATATCAAATTGTTTCATATTAATGATGCTTATTATTATGTATGATTATTATGCTGCTGAACCTGCAGGAAGTAATACCCGTACTGGTTCTAAATTTTTTTTCATTGTCATAATTTGCAGGTTGTCTTGATATCTGCTACCCTTCCAAATGAAATTTTGGAGATTACAAACAAATTTATGACAGATCCTGTCAGGATCCTCGTGAAACGTGATGAGTTGACTCTAGAGGTAAATTATCTGTATGCTTCCTAGCTGCTTTTTGAAAAGAATCCATCATTTGAAACGCTCATTTTAGTTTCTTTCTAATTTTATTTTGTTTGTATATGATGTCAGGGCATCAAGCAGTTTTTCGTCGCAGTGGAACGAGAAGAATGGAAGTTTGATACTCTTTGTGATCTTTATGATACACTTACCATTACTCAAGCTGTTATTTTCTGTAATACAAAGCGAAAGGTAATGTAATATTGTAGTTGACTACTATTGGTTTTAGAGATTATAATATGAATATGGCTCTAAAGCAGGAAAGATGCTAGATATATTACATGCATAAATGCATTTGTCGTTCTCTGTTTATGCACATGCACACATGTGTACTGGAGCTGGAAACTGATTACTTCATACATATATATGTATGTTTGTATGTATGTATGTATGTATCCTATGTGGTTGTGTATAGAAATTGTGGAACCAATACTTATAATTTAATATGGATCAGACTGCAGCATTCTCAAACTTATTTTAATAATTATTCATTTTTGATGCTTATTGGATATGAGATTTGTAAGTATATATTGGGTTCGTAGCTAATTGGAAAATTAGATTCATGTGATATTGTCACGTGTCTGATCTCTTAAAAACCTCAATACATGCTGGCATCACATACTAATTGAAATGTTATTGGATGTTTCTTTTATTTTTTTCATTTATTTATTTATTTTTTACAGTGTTTTTGACTATTAGCATTCGATGAGTTGAATTGCTTGTTGATATTATAACCTACTTGTGTTGGTTGTGGTTTGTTTAAAAAACTAAATCCTGTAATAAGAAAAAAAAAAAAATTAATAGAACATGCAGTAAAATTCTTCTACTTTTTTAGGAGGATACAGCTGGCTGATGTGCAAGCATTTGCAATTTGTTTAGTTTATTGTAGCCTTGCTGGTATCCTACCTTGTCCTCCCAAGTTTTGTATTCTTTTTTTTTTTTCTTAATAAATTTCTTCTTTTATCTTCAAAAAATGCTCTACATCAGTGTTCACAAGCAATATTTGTTGCTGAAACTTGTCAGAATATTTATGAAATCAGAATCAAAGGGAAAGTGGAATGGAAGTTTAATATTTAGGGCTGGCAATCTGGATATTCCTCTTATCTGCAGAGTTCCATGTTTATGGGTTTAAGTTTGTCCCTTTGCTGACACGGAAAGTCCAGGGTGTCCAAATGATTGCTGTCCCATGCTGACAATTTCCATGGTCCTATTTCCCCTCCCCTTTTCCTGAACCTCAACAACTAAAACGCATATCAATTTCGTAAAGGTTTCTAGTTTTTGTCTCTCAATCTGTATTTTGCCTATGGAGGGAAGATGGGGTTGTGGGGGACTCACCAAGTCAGCTTTCATTAGTTCTTGACATGTCAATTCTCATGGTTATTTTGGCCATATATTCTGCCTTCTGGATTTATTTGAATTTCTTTCTGTTCCGGGACAGGTGGATTGGTTGACTGAGAAGATGCGTAGCTGTAACTTTACTGTCTCATCAATGCATGGCGACATGCCTCAGAAGGAGAGAGATGCCATAATGACAGAATTTAAGAGTGGTACTAGCCGTGTCCTGATCACAACAGATGTGTGGGCTCGGGGGCTTGATGTTCAACAGGCAAGTCTTTTAGTTTTTACCCTTAAATTAAAATTTTCCCTAATATATATTGTAATTTTCTTAATAATGTTTATTCAGTTCTGAAAAATTGCAAGCCACAAGTCTATATAATAGTCTTTAAATACTGACAATCTGGTCGTCTCAAAGGGACTGTTGAGGACAAAGTTTTGAGGTGTCTGTAAAGGCAGTTGTATGCCTTGTTTGAGATAATGTGTTGCTGGCAGTTGTATGCCTAGTTTGAAATAATGTGTTGCTGCTTGTCTAAATGTTGATGTTCTGCAAAGATGAAAAAAGGAAAAGGTAAAAAATCTAGGTGTTTACGATGATTCTTAGGTATCATGTACTCTCTCTTGTTTGCACAAATATTTAATGATGCCATATGGATTGACCCTGGATATTATGAAGGCTAAATGCTGCATGTTAACCCAGCCTTTTCAATCTTTAACATTTGTGCATTCTAATGAACACATGTAACTAAGTGTTCGTATTTGCATATCTTACCAGTAAAAGAATCTGGGTTTATTTATTCTTATTGTGTTAAAAAAAATTGGAATGCACATTGGTGGTTGGGCTCAAAGAGGTTTGAACCCATGCTATAGTCTTTGTTCCTGCCATCTGGTCTGGATATGTTTATAAAACAGTTGCTTCTAGCCCGCCATCAGATTATCAAACACCTGCACTTAAATGGACACTTCAATGTATATAAATTTTTTTTTTAATAAACAAAGAAGTATTATTAGAGGCAACAGAATGTACAAGAAGAATAAAACAAAAATGAAAAAACAAGGAGAATAAAATTCTCCCTTTACATTAAAAGTAAATAATTACAACTTTCACAGTCTAAGCCCAAAACAAACTCAATGCAAAAGAGCCAACCAGTCTTGCTGCATGTCTTCCAAAGAGAGGTGGCTAAAAAAAACCACGCGCTTGCACCCACGATGAAGAAAGATAAGTCACTATTCCAAAATGAGTTATTTGATATAGCCACTCTTTGGAAAATTCTAGCATTTCTTTCTATCCAAACACACTAAATTATAGCCATAATTGAGCATCGCCATAAAGCTTTCCTATCCTTTCCTTCACCAAAGCCTCTAAACATGATGGTGCAAAATGCCTTCGATATGAACGGATGACCCAATTCTTGCCAGATATACCAAATAATTTATTCCAAATAGCTACCATGTAAGGACAATGAAGAAACAAATATGCACTAGTCTCTACACTCCTCGAGTGAAGGACACAAGTATCTGGGGACATTGCTTTATTGGGTCTTCTCTTCTGAAGCAAGTCATTGGCATTAATTGTGTCAAGTACTGCAGTCCAGGTGAAATTTCTTTTATTTGGATGTCTTTTAAACATGCATGTCTTTTATTTGTGACTGTAATATGCTAAAGAAAAATAAGAGATGTCCAATTGAGTATGAATGACACATGATTACTCTTCATGACTGTAAAAAGAATTTGAATCCCAATGGGAGAGAGCCAGGATAAGCTCCTTGGAAAAGCAGAGGATCTTGGTTTGTTTCTTAGTCATGCAGTCATGCTTATTAAGAATGCGATCTGGATTGGAGGACCTTGTGCCAGATTTAGGGAATCGTCCCAGATTGCTTGTGGAGTTGGGATCTGGTAGGACTTCATTGGGATGGGATGGGATGGATAGAACTGTTAGGATTGCAATTCCACTTAGGTTCCTACGTAATCCCACTTCAGGATAGGGTTTTCTGTTTTGAGGTTTTTAAACACGAGGCCCCTTAGGCTAGTTAAGGCAGCTCACTTTTTAAACTGGTTTATTTGCCCTTCAGCATCAGTCTGCCTGGACTGAACTGTGCCAACAGGAAAAAAAAGAGCTGAGTTAGAGGTAAAAAAAAAGAAAAAAGAACTGGTCTGCCTGAACTGAATCCAATACAATCTCAATGACATCAAAGATTGTGGGGACTATATGCATGTCATGATGGAGAAGCTGAATGTGGGACATGAGCAACATGACTAGACAATTTCTGAATTAAGCAAACAGCTATGCACTGTCATTTTTATTTTATTTTTTTTGATAGCAAAAGAAGTTTCATTAATAAAAAAAGAATTTAAAAGGAGGCAGCTGTGCACTGTTATGTCCTGATTGGATATGTTTGTAAAGGAAAAAAGGATTGCAGAGAGTAGTGACACTACAGCTCTGCTACCGTCAGGACTAAATGCATAATAGAGTCCATCCTAGTAATTTCCAGCACACTTCTTGATCCAGCTATGGTACTAAAGTCACTTTCCCTGATTTAGAGTAAAGAGGGCGAGCCACATGACCTATTTGACTAGTTTAATCAATCTGAAAATATTTTCATTTATTGAGTCATTAGGAATGGAGAAAAGTGAATTTAGCTATCCTTGTATTAAGGGGTATCCTCATACATGTTGGGGAAATATAGAACCATAGCATTGGAACCATTTAGAAGGGCCAACAATTGAAATTTTGATTTCATTGGAAATTTTAAGGGTCTAGAGAGACCTACAAGCTTGCCCTTTTGATCAATGTGCGCCATTCTTTTCAGTTCCAGTTAGGAAGTGACAGAAAAGCATTTGGGGTTTAGATTCTTTGGGGGACTTTTCTTGTAATTCCTTCTTCTTTCTTTTGAATGAAATTCTTGATGTTGCTGCTTTCACCTCTTACTCCTTCATTTGGAAATCAAAACTTCTTTCCATGGTTAAGGCCTTTTTTTGGACTGGATCTTGGAAAAAAATATGCAAATACAGTTTGGAATAAAATGGCTAATTCTATCGTAAGGATAGCAAAAGAGGTTTTAGGTGAGTTCAAAGGAAGATACTTGGGTAGTAAAGAAAGTTGGTGGTGGGATCAAGAAGTCCAAAAAGCCGTTAATACAAAAAGAAATTGGTATAAAATATGGCAAATTTGTAGAAATATAGAAAATCTTGAAAAATATAAAGAGGCCAGGAAAAATGCAAAAAAGACTCTTAGTGAAGCTAAATATAGAACTGATGATACTTCATATACTAGACTAGACACAAGGAGGAAAAGACATTTATAAACTTGCTAGAGTTGAAGAAGGAAAATGCAAAGATTTCGGTGATGTAAAATGTATAAAGGATGAGAATGATAATGTCTTAATTAGAGAAGAAGACATAAAAGAGAGGTAATGAATATATTTTGATAAGTTGTTTAATTAAAGTCAAAGTGAAATATTGAACTAGGAAGTGACAAATGAGGAGAAGACTAAAAATAGGGGATTTATTTGCAAAATTAGAGTCCTTGAAGTTAAGATGACATTAAAAAAAGATGAAAAGTGGGAAATCTATAGGACCAGATAAAATACCAATTGAAGTTTGGAAATGTTTAAGAGACGAAGGAAATATTTGGTTAACTAATTTGTTCAACATTATTTTAAAAATCAAGAAAATGCTAGAAGAATGGAGGAAAAATACATTAGTACTTTTATACAAAAACAAAGGTGATTTGTAAAACTGTAATAACTATTGTGGAATTAAGATTTTGGGTCATACAATGAAATTATGGGAAAGGGTAATTAAACATAGAATAAAACTAGAAACGAGGATTTCATAAATCAATTTGGTTTTATGCTTAAGAGATATTAGGGAAAGAAGAGGGACTTGCATATGGTTTTAATTGGCCAAGAGGAAACATATGAATAGAGTACCTAAGGAAGTTCTTTGGTGATTCTTAGAAAAGAAGGGGGATACACAGTAGATATACTGAGGTCATTAAGGATATGTATGATAGATTAGCGACTAGCGTTAGGATTGTAGGAGGGGAATCTAGAGATTTTCTAATCACAATAGGTGTACATCAAGGTTCTCCTTTGAGTCTTTATCTTTTTACTTAGTGATTGATGAACTTAGTAGGAATATCCAAAATGATATCCCTTGGTGTGTGTTGTTCGCAGATGACATCGTGTTGATTGACGATAGTAGGAGTAGAGTGGAATCTAAGCTAAACCTTTGGAGAGCCACATTAGAGTTTAAAGGGTTTAGGATAAGTAGAAATAAGACAGAATATATGAAATGTAATTTTAGTAATGCAAGGAGTAACAGCTGAGAGAAAATTAAACTTGATAATCAAGAGATTAATAGCACTAATTGATTTAGATATCTTGGATCTATAATGCAAGTGGAAGGGGAAATTGAAGATGTAGTATATAAAATAAAAACAGGTTGGGTAACATGGAGGAGTGCATTAGGTATGTTGTGTGATCGTAGAATAGCCTTAAACTTAAAAAGGAAGTTTTATAAGATGACTATAAGGCTGGCTATGCTTTATGGTTCAGAATGTTAGGCAATTAAGAAACATGTACTAAAAGTAAAAGTTGCTTAAATGCGTATATTAAGTTGGATGAGTAGTTTGACATTAAAAGAAAGTGAGAAATGAGCATATGTGCAAAAAGATAGGTATAGCATTGGTTGAAGAAGAGATAAGGGAGGGGCTGCTTAGATGGTTTGAGTATTTGAAATGTAGATGTAGTAGAGCACCTGTGAGGAGGAGTGAGTTAGTTATTGTTTTTGGCATGAAAAGTGGAAGGGGTAGGCCTAAAATAACTTGGAATGAGGTAGTGAGGAAGAATTTAATAGCCCTTAATCTAATGGAGGAAAACACTCTTGATCGGGTGAATTGGCAGAAAAGGATTCATATAGCTGACCCCACCTAGTAGGACTTAAGGTTTGTTTTTGTTGACTTCTTGTTGTATCTTTTAAAAAATATGAACCAATTACTTGCTTCAGAATGTAGACCTTACGAGTCTCCATCACCCGATGTGTGCCCATGGCTTCAAGAGCAGAGAGGTTTGTTCACATTTGTAAAACATTGTCATTTCTCTTGAACCCTTTGAAGCAAGTTTGGTATTTTTGGAGAGTATTAGGTGTGGCCTTCTCCTTGGAGGCATTTTTGAGTGAGAGGCTTTTTGGCAATGCTCGATTACAGCTATCTTTTGGTGTATTTGGTTGGAGAATTTTTAACAATTTGTACACCTCTCTTATTTTGCTTGGGATTAGAGTGGGGTTTCTTGCATTGCTGTAGATTATGGGGTTTCTACCTCTGGCTGATTGACAGCGGGACTCTGTGGCTTTGCTTGTGTAGAGATGATTCATAATCTTTGTTTTTTGGAGTTCTTGTTTTGCTCAATTTATTTTGTTTTGATAGGACATCTTAATCTCCATGTTTTTCTTCTTTTTTCTTGTTGTACTCTTTTCTCTCTAATAATTTTTTTAATAAAAAATAAAGTATTGAAATTCTGATTTTGATTTAAAGAAAAATGGGAAATTTAAAATTAATGGTTGAAATTATGAGTGAAACTTGGGAAAATATTAAAAATTATGAATAATTTAGAAACCAAATAAAACCTTTGGGCTTGTTTGGTATCATTGATGTTTTCTATTTTTTGTTTCTGTTTTTGCACTGTGAAGAAACAGATTATAAGAATGAGTTTATTTATATTGTCAGTTTTTTGTTTCTGTTCGTTTTCAGCTATTTGCAAAAAAACTGAAAATTAAATTTTATGGTTTTCAGTTGTTTTGACAATTTGGTGCCACAAATTTTTATATTCAGAAATAGTTCTTTTGGATTAAATCATTCATTTTATACACTTTTACAGTAAAATAAAAATAAAATGATCATATGAATTTAAATATAATTAAAATAAAAGCATACATAAATTTCCAAAAATAATATAAAGTCGGTTACAAATACTTTTACTATTTTTCAATTGTCATGTCTAATAAAATTTTTCTTGTGAACCAAAATTTTAAAGTTTAACAATTAAGTACTTAAAATAATTTTTATTTTTATTATTGTGTTGTTTAATGTGTATTATTTTGCAATTTTATAATTTAGTCATATTTTTATAATATTATTTGATTTAAAGACAAGAATGAGCATTTTTTAATTACGTTTTTAATTTATTTTAATTTCATAAATACTAATCAAGTAGGTTGCTGGTTTTTGGGTTTTATGTTTCTGATTTTTAGTTTTCGTTTCTGTAAATTTTTACAGTGATACCAAACAGCCCCTTAATATTTTTTAGTTTTTCTTCATTTTTCATTGTTAATTTCAGAAATTTTGATCGATATATCCAAAATTTTGTTGGAATTTTGTAAGAAGGTAACTGAATGCTGCTTTTGTTTCTAACCCTCCTGAAATCTGAAATTACAACAGAAATTTGAGACATAGGAAGGGCTTGTAACTGATTGGGGTCAAGAGAAGGAACTTCTGGTCGATGTATTTGTGTACATAATTATGCTAAGGTTGTTAATACTAGATTGTGCTGTCTTGCCCGAGACTGGAAGGAATTTGATACATATGCATAAGAGTTTCTTAAACTTATCACTCTGCTACTCTGACAAGAGTGAGCAACATCAAACTATCTGATAAGTTGGTGGCTTTGCTATGGAATTCAAATAAAACTCTGCAGCCAACACTTCAATTCCATTGATCAAGGTGCATCTTATGCAAAAGATGTGGTACATGAAAGATGGATGGAGAAAGTAGATAGATTGTGTTGAGCTGAAGACTTTGGCTGCCCCTACTCTGTCCAAGATGAGGCAAAAAGACCTGACAAACCTGAAGTGTTATGAATGTATAAGAAGGGTTACCATACAATTAGTGCCCCCAAAATGAAGCTTTTCAATATGTTGGAAAAGTCTAAACAAAAAGATATCGATCAAGCATACAAGCAACTGGTCACTGGATTGTGCAAGTGAAGAGAGGGTGCATCAGAGGGCGCGCATTCGCCTAGGGTACAAGTCTTCAGTGTTCTTGCCCAAGAGTAAGGAGGTCCAGTCTGATGCCTTGCTGTCTCCTAAGGTGATCAATAAGCTGTTCTTGTATGTTTGTGATGATTTATTGGGAAGGCTGGCAATTCTAGCATCACAAAATTTATCGTGGTCATAAAAAGACTGAGCATCCAGGTTAGGTCTTTCCATTTTGCCCTCGTAACCCTTATCACAAATTCTGTGATCCCTCTTGACTGTTAAGTCACCATGTATCCATACTTTTTCATCAAATCCTTTAGTGAACCACCTTTTGAGGTCAAATTACTAGACATGAGAGAATGATGGAGGGGAGAGTCTATCATGAAGAATAGGGCTTGTGGAGACCCTTCTCCACATTTAATATATCGTAGGTTATATGATTTTATATGATGTCTACTTATTTATTTTGGGCAAGTATGTCTTAATGTTTGGAAAGTATTCTCTCTACTTATGAGGGTTGTAAAACCTATTAAGGTGGTTCCTCCCCTTAGAGTTGGAAGAGAAATCAAGTCTTGGAATTTATAGTTTTACTTGTGTGGTGGGTTTGCTTTAGTAGTTCTTGATTGTTTCATAGAGTTGCTGCTAATGGAGAAAATGCAAGAGCCTGATAAAAGAGTTGGAGAATAGGGAGGGAGAGGTGGTTAGGGATATAGATTTGATGCTGAGGGAGAGAGCCTCATTTTAAGGAGTTTTATTTAGAGGAGGGTAGTGGTAGAGATGGAAGGCTTTGGTTTGTCTCCTATTGTTGTGAAGAAGGCGGGCGGAATGATTAGAGAGACCTTTTGATGAGGAAGCCAAGAGTGGCTTATGAGGTGGGGCCCAGACAGTCTTTTTGTTTCTTTCAAGTTTTTTGGGGCATTATTAATGATGATCTTTTGAGATTTTTAGAGAGTTCTTTTTTTATTTTTGGTTGCTAATGAGGTTGTGGGTGGCAATATTATTCAAACTCTCGTTGCCTTGTTTGGAAGGATAAACCTATTATAGCCATAGTAGTTAGAGGCGTGAGGCGAGCCGAGGTGCAAAGGGTCTTTGAAGCCGAGGCGTGAGGCGCACAATTATTAAAATGGTGTAAAATATCTATTTGGGTAATTGATATATGAACATATGAATATCTAGTAATATTAGAATTTAAAAGGCCAAAACATTCAATAACAAAATTGGAAATTTAATAAAATTGCCAGAACGAAGCCCAAAAGCATCAACAATTTAACGTAGTTCAACATCAAAAGAAAAGAGTACAAATAAAAAAAATAGTAGCTAAATTTCAATAAAAAGAATAAATATTAAGTATTAGTTATAATTTATAAACTTACATGAATTAAACTAAATATTACAAATTAAAAAACAGTAACTAAATTTCAATAAAAAGAATAAATATTATGTATTAGTTATAATTTATAAACTTACATTAATTAAACTAAATATTTAATTTATAAGCTTACATATAAAGAAGAAGAAGAAGAAGAAGAAGAGGAGAAGCATTATAGCAAGGGATCTTAGTTCTATTTGTCTGGTGATGAGTGTGCATAAGATTTTAGCCATTGGCGTTGCCAAAAGGATTGAATGAGGTTTGGATGAGACCATTCCTAGGGTTGTGTCCTGTTAGAATCCTATTGTGGAGAAGGTAGCTAGCAGATTGGATGAATGGGGAGGGGCTTTTTTGTACTTAGGGAGGGCCTATCACTTTGTGTCAGGCATTTTTGTCTTCTATTCCTCTTTACCTGTTGTCTCTCTAGGTCTTCTAATTGTTGCTTTTAGAGGAGAGATTTTTGTGATCTGAGGTTGTTGAAGGTAAGTGGGGTTGGAATAGGGTTTGTGAGCTCAATGCAAGGGTGGTTTGGTGTTAGGAAATCTAGTTTCTAAGAACAGGTAAATTGGTTATGGCTTTTTGGATCTTGGATCCTGGATCCTTATGGCGTAGGGTTCACAGCAAATATGGGATTTGTTGGAATGGGCGAATGCCACAATTAGTGTTAATGCTACTCATGCCAGTCATTGGAAGTTTATTTTTGAGATATTGCATTGTTTTTCTTCCTTTAGTTAGATTCTGTGTTGGTAATGAAGAGAGTTTGGTTTTAGAACCTTTGGAGTAGGACATATCTTTTTTGCATTGCCTATTGTCATCTTTATCATCTTTTGAATTGCTAAAATGCTCCAGTGTCTAATTTATTGGTTTTTGAGGGGGCTATTGTTTCTTGAACCCTTTGTTTTTTGTTCTTTCTGGAGGATTTTGATTGAGAAGATATCAGTTGAGCTTGCCCAACCTTTAGGGGTGACTGATTCTTTTTATCCTTCTTGTTGTGATTGCAAAGCTTGTGTTTTGGAGGTCTGAGGAAGTTTTCTTTCAAATCCTCCGTGATTTTTATTGGCTCCCATATTTTTTTACACTTTACAATTTGGCAAGCTAAAACTCTGTCCAAATTAAGGGTTTTTGTTTGGTCTGTTGTTCTTGATATAATCAATTCTAATGATTGGCTTCAGGTTAGAACTTAGAAGACCTTTGAAATCTTTGTCTCCAGATGCTTTGTTTTTTTGGTGGTGTTCTTGTTTCCAAAGCAGCAAAACAAATGCATTTATTCTTGCATTCCTATTTTTATTGGGGCATTTGGAGAGTAAACTTTTGGGTGTGCGTGAGTAGATTGGGAGTGCTTTGTTTCTAAGGAAGGTTTTCTCTCTCTCTCTATCTCTCTCTCTCTCTTCATAGATTTAAGGGATTTAGAGGTTGTAACTCGTAAGGAAGCGAAAATGCTTTGGTTGGAAGGTTCTAGAATATAGGGAAGGGTGGAGAAGTGGTGATGGATAAAAAGCGTTCTGCGATAAAAATTCCCGGAGAATGCAGAACCCATCTATCATCCTTCCCTACAGAAGATGAAAAATCAAGTGCATTATAAGAATGGTTGTTAGCTTCTTTGAAGTTAGTATTTCACACTGAGATTCTCTCTCTCCCTCTCTCTCTTGTGGGAAAACACCATCCAGTTCGAAGGGAAGACCTTATATGTTCGTTCTTGTACTAAATAAATTTTGCATTACATGGGTGAGATTTCCTATAGCTTCTGAAAATTGGTTTTGAGACGGCTTGTCAATTTTCAGTCAGTTGGGGAAGGGTTTTTGAAGCATTTGAAAGGGCAGCATATGATATTGGATATTTGTCTAACAAAGTGGGGAAAGTTTCTGGAGTTTGGGTTGGGTTGGCTGGAAGGGAAGATATTTTTGGTGTCTGCCCTGGGTGGTGCAAAAGGTGATGGGCAATGAATCTTTGTGAATGGGTTTTGCTAGGTAGCTAGGGATCTCTCTACTGATTCTGGTGGCAGAGGGAAGCCAGCTTACTGATTGTGGAATCCGGTCATGGTAGCTGAGAAGGAAAGCAAAATGAATGCAAAGGATGTAAACAAAGTGTTCAGGAAGGGATCCTGAGTGTGGTGGTAGGGAAAGGTCAGACCTGCGCTTAGTATGGTGGCAAGTTGTGATTGAAGGAACTGGGCCCTTTTTTGCTGAAGTTGAGGAGTCTTGTTTGGAGACAATGATTGATGCAGTCAACATGGATAGGGTTACAGAAGCAGCTGCAATGTTGGTTGAGGCAGCTAGGGTTTCTCCTGGGGAGGTGGAGATAATGAAGATTAGTTGAGGTGTTCGCTGATCATGTTTAACTTTGTCCAGCTACTTGGAAAAGGAGGAGCTTCCTTTTTTATCAAAGCTAGGCCAGGCAATTAAGCAAACCCATATGCAGGGTAAAAAAGGCCTAGGTCTGGAGCTTTCATTGGAGAGAAAGGAGGTTCTTTTATACCCTGTTGGGCCAACCTATTGAAAAGGCCCATTTTAAGGCCAATAGAGTCCAGGAGTCAGGTATATTAGCCCATGGGACTGATCAGCTGTCTAATATGGGGTCAAGGGGTTTGTATGTGTGGTGTTCCCAAGTTACAGAGAGGTCTAAACAGCTGCTTATTGCAATATCAAAGGCCTAAGGGATATGGGTAAGTAAAAGAGCCATTCCTTTGGGGATGA
Source organism: Malania oleifera (assembly GCF_029873635.1). Taxonomy (NCBI): domain Eukaryota; kingdom Viridiplantae; phylum Streptophyta; class Magnoliopsida; order Santalales; family Ximeniaceae; genus Malania; species Malania oleifera. Next base: position 81,166,582 of record NC_080420.1, read on the forward strand.
TGGATTAGGAAGAAAGCTTTCAGTTGAGGATGTAATGGGAAGAAATTTTCAAGCAGGGCAGGAGTTGCATTCAGATGGAGGCCAGAATGAGGTAAATCATGGAAATGGTTCATACCCTGGGGCGGTGGGTATTTTGGGAAAGTAAGGATGGGTAAGTATGTAAAAAGGATGTGGATATGAAGGTGTGTAAGTGTTGATCAGTGAGGAAGGGGTGGGAAAGGTGAGAAAAGTTTCCTTGTTAACAATTGTATGAACTCAAATATGTGGGGAGGAAATTTTTAAAAAATAGATGAAGTTGGAAAGTTTTATGTTGAGCAATCTCAGAGTTGTTCTAAGTCTTATTTAGAAGGAAGACGATATCTGTTTCAGAAGGAAAATAAAAAATGGTGAGATATTTTGGAAAAAGATGTTAAGTATGATGGTGAGTTTTTTGTGATAGTGGCTTCTTGTTTGATGAGACTAACGAAAAATGGATTATGCTTCTGATTCTTTGACACTTGGGATATCTTTTACATGCTTTCTTCTCTGCTTGAAGGTTTGGAGGATGTATCTATCTTTGAGGAGGAATGATTGGGTGTAGACTTGGCTATGACTAATTAATGTAGGGATGGGTTATTATGTACCCCTGTGGAGGTCTGTGTGCAGGATGCTGGTGCCCAAAAATTATTGGATAATATGGGATTGTGGATGGCTGATCCTGGTGGGAGTGGAGTGTATTGGATGGGACTCAGGCTCATAGAAAAGCAGACTAAAGCTTAAAGTAACAAGATTAAAGACCTCTGTCAATTACAAAGGGAAGGGCTTAAAGATTTGTTTTTCTTAATTAGAGTTTGCTAGTTTTTTTATTTTATTTTATTTTTCATTTCCTTTTGTATTGTATAATTTTCTTAGTTTTATTTTTCTTCTGTGAGGATTTCTTATCCTCTCCTAGTTTGTAATTCTCTCTATTCTATTTCTTAATATAATTTCTTTTCTGATAAAAAAAAGGAAGCATGATGGCTTCATATTTGGTGTAGGGTGGGATTCTGTTTTTTGGCTTCTTAATGGTGCTCTGCCTTTGATTTGTTTCCTGTGTGGCTCAGATGTGCAACTTGGCTAGTTGATGAGCCATGAAATTTTGTTATTTTAGTTGTATTATTTATTCATTCATTTTATTTTTCTGCTCTTTAGGAGGACTGCATGCCCTTGGGTTTGATGTAATTGCACTTTTCTTACAACAGCACCTCAACTTTTTTTCTCCTTAAAAAAATCTTGATGAATGTAGACACTAGTGTTAAGGATATAGCTTTGATAGTAATAATTTTCTTAGTTGGTTACTAAAACCTCTTAGAGATTTTTAACTATTAATTTTTCTGAGTGGTTATGAATTGGATGGTGACATTAATATCATCTCGGATGATGGTCTTATCTTCATGTTTTATTATTTTGATTGCTCAGGTGTTCTGTTGTTGAATATTGTGTAATATTTTTGTTCCTTTTCACACATGCTGGTTTAATTGAGCTACATCCTCAAATATGATAGAAATACAAGGATTCAAACCTTGATCTCTTTGTTATATGAGGGCTCTACTATTTGAGCTATATTACTAAACTATGTTTTAAAATTTTCTTGTAGTTGCAAAGTTTTTAGGGTTATAGTAGCAAGAGTTGTTATAAAATGCCAATATATAGATTTTTAGTGTTTATAATGTTTATCATACATTGAAAGTAGAATCTTGCAATGCTCTGTCCGATCCTGTGGATCTCTCAACAAATTTAGGATTTTAGTTCTGACAACTTTGATCTTATTGGGTGCAAATTATGCCCTGGGGCCATCCTAAGCTTTACCTGGTTCTGTGGGTGGGGTTACTCTGGTGCTCAAAGTAGCTGGCCATTTACACTTGTGTCTTCAGTTATCCAAAATAAGGGTTGAAGTGCATGCCTTTTATTTGAGGGCTGGCCTTGGATTAACGGTAAGATTGCTCCTTTGTGACCAGTTGGTCACAGGTTCAAGTCCAAGAAAACGACTTCTGCATAAAAATCAGGGATAAGGCTGCGTACACTATGATGACCCTCCCCCTACCCTTGCAAAGCAGGGAGCCTTGTGGCCGGGGGATGCCCTTTTTATTTTATCTTTTCTGCTGTTACAGGTATAAAAATGAACTGCAGTTTTAATTTGATATTGTTTAAGAGGATCCCTATTCTACTGTATTATCAATAATGTATTGAAATGGCATTTTACATTTTTGTTGCCTTTGGGCATACTCCATCTCCCTGCTCAGGTCTCTCTGGTGATCAATTATGACCTTCCAAACAATCGAGAGCTTTACATTCATCGGATTGGCCGATCTGGTCGTTTTGGGCGCAAGGTATTTTTTCTTTGCTGTGTCTCAGAAATGCCATTATTTTTAATTGCTGGATAAAAAATTTTGCACTTGCGGCAGTGATCAAGAACCCATTTTCTGCCCAGTGTTATTTGTATGGATGTCTGGTTTAATTGTTATTTTAGAGCCCTGGGTTAAATAAAGAATGCTAGATAAGTGCATGATTGCATCTATGTGACTTGTCTCTCAGGGCTCATATTGTCTTGCATCTTATGGAATAGGTACTTCTTGATTTACATTGTGTGTTCTATTGCTTGATTTCTTCACTTTTTACTGGGAAAAATCATTACGGATGTTTTGCACCCCTGCCTCCCCCTTTTTTTTTTTGAAAGAGAATATGATTCCTTGATTTGAGAAATGACAAAATAATTGTAAAAGTATGAGAAGCAGCCGAAAGAAAAGGAATGTTTTAATTTAAAATCTCCATTCTAATCATGCCCCTCAATTCCTTAGGTGGTTTCAAGATATTTTTGTATGCTTTGTAGAAATGATTTTTGAATTACCAGGGTTAAATGTGTTAGCTGGTGTTGCACAATACAATGGCGGGAGGTTATGTGTGTTTGGCAAGCTATAGGTTTTACAGGATTTGACTGGATTGAATGGCATTGGACTGGACCAGTGGATCTGCTATGATTAGCCTGTCTCATGTTTGGTCTGTCATATAAGGGATAGGATATGGGCACGAGTGCAATTTGTTTTATCTTTTTTCATTTAATGCCTGCAGTTTGCTTTGGCCTGAGTTGGCCATTGGAAGCTGACTGGCTAGATCTAGCTCATGCAAGTGTTATCCTCAACTTTTACTGCACCAAGCATGGGTTAAGAGTGACCTAGCCAAGCCTAGCCACTCAATAGGCCATGAAACACACTAGAGATCAATGATTAGAATAGAATGATGAATAAATTTGTTGTGTCAGCTGTCATTTTATGGACTTGAAGCCTGATTGTATTATGTCTACAGTCTGCATATATGGCATGATGTTCTGTTCTCAATCTGATGGTAACTGATTGATGCGCGAACTTCCATGTAAATTTTACTCTTGATGGTATGCAGGGTGTGGCAATAAACTTTGTCAAAGAGGATGATATTAAGATCTTAAGAGACATTGAGCAGTATTACAGTACTCAGATTGATGAAATGCCAATGAACGTGGCTGATTTGATTTAATTGTTCGTCATATTTTGCCTGACCAAAATTGGATGGTGATGAAGCATAGTGGCCTGGGAGGAATTTCAGTGCGGCTTTGTTGATGTGTGCCAGCTTTCTCTGTGATGGGTTTGTGTATGGGACAGCTATAGAAGTTTTCTGGTCTTTGTAATGATAAAAAATGTTTCTAGAGTTAAGGTCTGGTGGCATACTTTTTGAGGACCTTCAGGGAATGAGGTTTGGAGGGCTTCTATTCAATTGTGTGATTTTAATGTTAATGGTGGACATTGAAATGTACTTTAGCTAGAGATATGGGCTCTCTGTTCTGTAACTAATTGTTTAATGAACTGACATCAACTCCTTCCTGAGTGCCTGCTGCACACTCTGCTCTCCCGGCTTCCTTCTGTTTGAGTTTGGTCTTCGATTGCCCAAGTGGGTTTTTTTTATTTATTTATTTTTTATATTGGCTTGGAGTGTAACTTTTATGGTATTTGTATGATTTCTTAGGCTTTTTTTAGACTGCAAGTTTCCCTTGATATATGAAGCCTGGCGAAAACCAGTTACAGGGGTCAAGGTTGTAAATGTTCTTGTGTACATCATTTTGGCTATAAACGGTAATGGCATGATTGGATGGTAACCATTAACAATGGTTTCTTTCGTCAGCATGTCCAGAAATTCTCTATCCACTATGTTGTGAGGTTGTGACTGCAAAAATGGTTCACGAAAGGCAATGTATAATTACATTCTAGTACAGGAATGATACCTGGAATTCCATTACTGACAGACCATTAGTTGCATGAATTTGACTTAACAAACAAATTCAAGGAATAATAAAATAACTACATATTAGTATGAGAAGGAAAGGGGGTCCTGTGGAATGAATTGAATTTAACAATTGAATCTGGTTTTGTTTGTTTATTATTTTATTTTTATCTCATTTTATTTCAGAGTCAATTTTCATTTGAGAGGGAGCTCGTGCGCGCACACATCATTGACAGACTTTGAATCCTCGTCTGATGAGGAGTCATTGAATTCTTCACATTCGATTATATTGGAATTTTCTTGCTCCTAATTATAGCTGGCCTGCAAGGAGCTATCATGATTTTCGTTGGTTGACTCCGGCCCTTCATTATCTTATACATAATTAGCTGGTAGAAGACTTTTATGATCTTATTGGTTGATGATGCCGGCAACTTGATTTTGTTATTCCTCCCATTTGTCTCCTTCAGGTCCTCATAAATGATGACTGGGCCATGAGGTGATTGTAGGGCAAGTGGGATTTACCCCCAACACCCTCTTACAAAGGAATGAGTTGGTGGAAACCATTGAAGTAGTTATAGCCAACTGTTTGGCCATTACGCAATTGGAGGGTGAATAGAATTTGCGCCCTGGCAACTTAAAATAGCATGTTGGCTGAATCCACTATGGCCATTACAGGTGATTGTTCAGTCATGCACAAAAAGGAACTGTGGGCAGGTTGTAGCAAGAGTTTTTCCAAATGTTTTTAGTGTGAACCTTGGATCGTTTACCATGTCCTTTCCCATGCTTTCCATGCAAGACCTTACGTCATTCTTGATTATCTTCATTTGTAAGAGGTTTGAGGGAGTGCATGAAAACTCTTTTTGTCAAATTATCGCTATATTAATATTACTGATTGATTGACCTAGGAAATATTGTGTTTTACCTCACACATTTGGTAACTAGTAACAACGTAATGGGTCCTACATGGGCAATGTCAAAATCAAGCACCTTTTGAAATGATGAGAATTACAATTAAAACCCAAATTGTGTCTGAATCTTGCTACCCTTAAATTGTACGTTTATAATTAATAAATTAAAAATAATAAATCTAATCATAAATTTAAGGAGTTAAAACATTAAACAATCTAATTATTGTAGTTGACTTCTTTCCTTTAAGTCTTGCCTAGGTGGCTACTTAGAGCTTTTCGGCCGATAACCGGGCGACTTCCTTGACGATTGGGTGGTCTTCTATCGTGCACCTAATTAACCAGTAGATGCTTCTCAGGTTTGGCAATAAGATGTTTGCCTCGCCTGGAGACTTAGGTGACTTTCACATGCCTAGTGTCATGGTCTGACTATTTTTACACCCTTGTGCATGGCCGTGCGACGCTAGCTAAAGCACTCTTGTTTAACTAGCCACCCTATCGTTTACCAACATTCATCCACGAAGCACTTTCATTAATATTCATTCAGATTGCAGCGAAAACAGTAATCAATTCATGAAAGTCGTAGTAAGCAAGCAGTAAACATTGAAGCAAATGTAATTCATTAACAAATCCTCCGTTGACATGGTGTACTTAGCCAGGGAGGCAAGTAGGCTAAGCACGTTGATAATTGCTAGTGAGTTTTACAATAACTGATGAACACTCACCCTCCTCTAAAGAGCTTTCTGGGCTATTCTCACTCTGGCACTTGGAAACATCAAAGTGACCGAGGAGTCATACTGCCTTATTTGGCTTACAATGAAATAAATACTGGAAAATAACCCTACACTAGTATTTACATGATGAACCCATCCCAAACACACGAGGCAAGCGGTCACAGGCAAGCATAATGCCCTGAACAAGCTTAGCTCATGACATTCTCCCCCACTTATGCGGTCAACGTCCTCGTAGACTTTGACGCTAGGTACACTTCGACTTTGTCTACGAACGGTTGCATATCTTTTGCAGAAACCCAACTAATTTCTTCGTCTTTCCACTTCACTAAGAATTCCTGCCGCTTCTTCCTTGAGGATGTGAACTCTCTGTCTGCAAGGATATCTTCAACTTCACGTCTGTCAGGTTGAACTGTACTCACTTCTGCTCTGGTTGACTGATTTCTACTCAGAACGTCGGTGTCGGCGTTGTACGACTTGAGGCAGCTGACGTGAAACACAGGATGCACTTTCATCCAAGTCGGAGGGTTGATTTTGTAGGAGACCTTCCCAACTTTGGCCAAGATGGGGACTGGTCCTTCATATTCGTGAAGTAGTCTCCTATCTCGTCCTCGTAGTGACCTGACCTGTTCAGGATTGAGCTTAACAAGCACCAAGTCACCTACGTTGAAGTGCTGTAGTCTTCTCCCCTGATCTGCCCACTTCTTGATCCGCTTAGTAGCTTTCTTTAGGTAGGCTCGGGCAATCTCAGCATTCTGTCTCCATTCTTTGGTAAAGAAGTACGCCCTAGGACTCTTTCCTTTGTATGGCTCATTCACTGTGTGAGGTAACAGCGGTTGTTGGCCTGTAAGAAGCTTAAAAGGACTCTTGTTGGTTGTGGAGCACTTTTGGGCATTGAAACAGAACTGAGCCACATCAAGTAGTTGCACCTAATTCTTCTAGTTGGCGTTGACATAGTGGCGCAAGTACTCTTCAAGTAGCCCATTGAGTCTCTCTATCTGTCCATTTGTCTGTGGGTGATAACTCGAAGAGATTTGTATTTGTGAACCTAGGATTATGAAAAGTTTTGTCCAGAAGTTGCCGGTGAATCTTGAGTCTTGGTCACTAACAATGTCGTGGGGAACACCCCAATAATTCACAATGTTCTTAAAAAAAAACTGTGCTATCTCCTCTGCCGAACAGTACTTCGGTGGGCTATGAATGTACCATACTTCGAAAATCTATCTATAATGACAAGTATAGACCTTGTGTCTCCCACTCTGGGCAGGTTGGTGATGAAGTCCAATGAGACACTTTCCCACTGTTTGGACGGTATTAGTAGGGGCTCCAATAGCCTAGCAATTTTCCTCCACTCCACCTTGTCTTGTTGGCAAGTGAGACAAGTTCGGGTATAATCAACCACATCATCATGCATGTGCGGACAATAGTACCCCCGCTTCAGTAAGGCCAAAATGCGCTGCCATTCTGGATGTCCGACCCACATGGTATCATGACATTCATTCAGCAATGTCTTCCTCAGATCACCTGCTCGTGGCACAAAGAGTCGGTTACCATGGGTCATCAGTAATCAATCTTCCATCTAGAACTGTCGTGCCTTCCCTTTTTTGGTAAGTTTCATTAAGTTCTACGCAACTGGATCTTTGGTTAAGTTCTCCTTGATGCGCTCCCGCATCGTTGTGGTAACAGTACTTAAAGTAAGATGTGTTACCATTTGTAAGGCCACCAGTTCGGCCTTTCTACTAAGTGCATCTGTGACTTGGTTCAATTGCCTCGCCTTGTGCTCAAATGAAAAATCAAATTTTGCCAAAAATTCTTACTATCGGCCTTACTTGGGCGTCAACTTTGGCTGTGTGAAGAAATGGCTAACACCTGAGTTATTTGTTTTCATCACAAACCTTGACCCAAGTAAGTAATGCCTTCACACACGGAGACAATGTATCACCGCTAGCATCTCCTTCTCTTGAGCTGTGTACTTCCACTCTGCTTCACTAAGCTTACAGCTTTCGTTCGCAACAGGGTGCCCCTCATATACCAAGACTCCTCAAAGGGCGAAGTCTGATGCATTTGTCTGTACCTCGAAGGGTTTCATAACATCCGGAAGTGCCAGTATCGGATCTCTCATCATGTCATCCTTCAAGTCATCAAAGGCTCCCTAACACTTCTCTGTCCAGTTCCCCCCATGACCCTTCTTTAGTAGTTCTGTCATAGGGGTTGTTCTCCGTGAACTACTACGAACTTCTTGTAATAGTTGGCAAGGCCAAGAAAGGAACACAACTCTTTCACTGTCGTTGGGATCTTCCATTCTTGAATTGCCCTTACCTTCTCCATATCCATTCTGATATGACCTTGTTCAATCACATAACCAAGGAATTTGATGCTCTGTTGAGCGAAAGAGCACTTCTCTTTCTTCACATATAGACTGTTCCCCTTTAGCCTATCGAACACCTTCCGTAGATGCTCTTTATGTTCCTCCAGAGTGGAACTGTAGACAACAATATCATCCAGGTACACCACGACAAACTTGTCAAGGTACTCGCAGAAAACCTGGTTCATCAAGGTACAGAATATTGTAGGCACATTCGTCAACTCGAATGGCATCACCAAGAATTCATATGCCCCATACCGTGTCACACAAGTAGTCTTCGGCTCATCCCCATTAGCAATTCTCACCTGATAGTAGCCTGACCTCAAGTCAAGTTTAGTGAAGTACGTGGCGTGACTTAATTGATCCAATAAATTAGCAATCAACGGAATAGGATACTTGTTGCACATTGTCACCTTGTTGAGCTCGCGGTAGTCTACACACATCCGTAGGCTCCCATCATGTTTCTTTTGAAACAACACCGGTGCTCCAAATGGTGCTTTGGAAGGGCGAACATATCCTGCTTCCAATAATTCATCAAGTTGCTTCCTCAATTCTACTAACTCTGGAGGCACCATCTGATATGGCCCTTTTGCAAGTGGTTTCACTCCTGGAAACAACTCAATCTCATGCTCCACACCCCATAGTGGAGGTAATTCGTGAGGCAACTTATCCGGCATCACCTTCTTGTACTCATCCAACACCGCTTGGATGGTTGTAGGCGCCAGATCTTTGCCTACTTCTTTATCTACCACCACCGTGGCTAGATATGTCTGCTCTCCCTTCCTCAAACCTTTCTTGAGTTGCATGGCTGAAAGGAACTTCCCATTGTCTCCTTTTGTTGCAACAACTTGCACCATGCACGGGTGATCTCCCATCAGACATAGGGAACCAGTCGAAGGCATCAGAACTGCCTTCGTTCCCCTTAGGAACTCCATTCACAAAATGACTGGAAAGTTATCCAATGGCACTGCTGTGAAATTCACATGACCTTCCCACTGCCCAAGCTTCACAATAACTTGCTTGGCTACTCCTAGAGTAGGCTGGGCTACAGAATTAACTGCTTTCATGCGTCATGTATCCTTCTCTAAGGATAAGTTGAGAATCCAAGCTTTTGGTTGCGAAACAAAGTTATGGCTAGCCTCGATATCCACCATAGCGCGGGTGCTCTTCCTATTGATTCTCAAGGCCACAAACATTAGCCCTCTGGCTTGTGTAACATTTGGGGCTTTCGCTTGCTTTTCCAATGCGCTCACCTGCCGCATTGCACCCATCCTCAGGGTCTCATCTTCTTCCCCATCGTCTTCCAGTTCCTGTTCGGAAATGGAAGCCTGTAAAGCATTAAGTGATGCTTTATGAGGGCACTCAAAAACTCTATGAGGACCTCAACACAAGACACACTCAAGTTTACGCTTTCCCTTGGGTGTGTTGAACCCTCGAGACGACGAAGCTTCCTTTGAGGTTGATGCTTTATAGTCGGCTCCCCCACTCTAGGGTTTGCCTTTCTTGAAAACTTTCCATTGTTTCCCTCTCAGCCAGTTCCTTTGGACGAAGTGGTATTCTCCCCAGCGTAGTTAGTCAAGCGTTCTGCAGCAACTTGTGCGGTAGACAAGTCTTGAACTCTTTGTCTATGAAGTTCAATCCTTACCGACGGTTTCATCCCCTCTTGAAAATAGAACAACTTGTCCTTCTCCGACATATCCCAGATATCCAACATCAAAGTAGAAAATTGTTTCACATATTCCCTGATCGACCCAATATGGTTAAGGTCTCTCAGCTTTTTCCTTGCATTGTACTCAACATTTTCAGGAAAGAATTAGGCTTTGAGCTCTCTCTTCAAGTTTGCCCAACTATCAATTACACAGTTTCCATTTTCAATGTCATTGTACTTAGCATGCCACCACAGTTTGGCGTCACCCACCAAGTACATGGTTGTAGTATCCACTTTCACATGTTCTAAGGCCATCCTCACAGTGCAAAAATACTGTTCTATATCAAACAAGAATTTCTCTAATTCCTTAGCATCACGGTCACCCCCATACGTCCTGGGTTCAGGTACCTTGGTCTTACTAACTCCCGGAGTGTTGGAGTTCCACATAGCAAGAACCATCAGATTCACCTTTGCAACCAGATCAGCCATTTGGGCTTGCAAAGTTTTCACAGTGTGGTGAAAGTCCTCTGACATTTCACTTGTCAAACTTGCTTGATGCTGCTGTGATCCCATCACTTCATCAACAAGTCCCTTCAGTTGGGCCATCTCGTTGGCCATATTGTTAGTTGTCTCTTCAACCTGTGCTTCCAGTGCATTAAGTCTTTCAGCATTGTTTGGTGCCATGGTCACTTACCAAAACTTCCCAAATCCAACAACGAAGGCAATCGAATTCACATAGCAACTCAACCTTGGGCTCTCACCAAGTGTCATCGACTTGGCTCTGATACCAAATGTCACGGTCCGACTATTTTCACGCCCTTGTGAACGGCCATGTGGCGCTAGTTAAAACACTCTTGTTTAACTAGCCAGCCTATCGGTTACCAACATTCATTCACGAAGCACTTTCATTAACATTCATTCAGATAGCAACGGAAACAATAATCAATTCATGAAAGCCATGGTAAACAAGCAGTAAACATTGAAAGCAAACGTAATTCATTAACAAATCCTCCGTTGACATGGTGTACTTAGCGAGGGAGGCAAGTAGGCTAAGCACGTTGACAATTGTTAGTGAGTTTTACAATGACTGATGAACACTCACCCTCCCCTAAAGAGCTTTTTGGGCTATTCTCACTCTGGCACTAGGAAACATCAAAGTGACCGAGGAGTCATACTGTCTTATTTGACTTACAATGAAATAAATACTGAAAAATAACCCTACACTAGTATTTACATGATGGAAACCCATCCCAAACACACGAGGAAAGTGGTCACAGGCAAGCATAATGCCCTGAACAAGCTTAGCTTGTGACACTAAGCGATGTTAGTTGTGTGTCTCACCTATGCAATGTTCTTTTAGTTCTAAAGGCGACATCATGATAATTAATTTGCTTTACTTGCGATGTGACCAGACAACTATTACCATATTTTAGGGTGAGCACAAAGATGACATAAACAATATGTTACTCACATGTCCCTATTCACTTGACTTCCATTATTTCCCTCATAAAGGGGGTTCAATATCTCTTTTATAATATCCAACTAATTTGAAACATTTAAATCTTTAAAATAATATATACCACATGCCTCAAAACATTCAACTTTGTTGTTCAAGACACATAATTTGACTTCGTGACACAATCTATAGTCTTAAAATTTCTAATCCATCATTAAGGTGCTCTTTGTAACCAATCAAGCTTTTACAATCCCTCAAAGGTATATTATCACAACCAACCACAACATGCTTAAGCTAAAGAGTATTAGTCTTGTTTCTCATGTCCAAATGATATTAATATATTCTAAAAGGTTAAGTATTTGCTCTAATGACATTCAAGATATAATAAATTCTAAAGTACTCTTCTCAACTCCTTTAACTCAACTAGATCCATTTAGGAAGATTTAGAAATCAATATTGACCCGAGAATAAACTGGATCTCTTTCCTTCTATTTGGTTTGTAAAATCAAATATGAAATGTAGCCAAATTTCATGAATGGAATCGTATTCTTGCATTTGGATTGTGGAATCAAGGGCAAAAATAATCTTCTAATTGGAATACGATTTTTTGTGGACAATGAAATTATGATTTTAGTCCAAATGGGGCAGATTCCATCTTCATTCCATAGAATCAAACTCATTATATAAAAAAAAATTGTAAAATCAACAAAAAGAATAGTAATTATACTAATTATTATTACTTTCATAATAAAAATAATGACAATAATATTTATTATTATAATAATAACAACAAGAACAATATCAATAATTTAGAAAGACCAAAATAATAATTATTATTTAAGGAAAATAATTATTATAAAAATAATGATAACAACTAATAATAATTACAATCACTATGATATTTACTATTACAAAATAATAACAACAATAAGAAAAAATAATAATAATAAATGGAACAAAAATAGTTATTATTTTAAGGACAATAATTATTATAAAAATAATAAATAATGATAACAAAAATAAAATAATAATTACACTAATAAAAATAATAAAGAATAATAATAACCAAACAAAAACAACAACAAATAATAATACTAATTAGTATTATTATTATTATAAAAATAATAACAACTAATAATAATTACAATGACAATAATGTTTACTACTATATAAATAACAATAACAAGAAGAAAAATAGTAATAAAAGAAATATCAATAATAAATATTATTTTAAGGACACTAATTATTATAATAATAAAAAATAATAGTAAAACTATAATAATTACAATAAAATAATATTTATTATTTTAAAAATAGTAATAACAGTAGGAACAATAATAAAAAAATGGCAAGCATAATGATAATTATTTTAAGGATAATAATTTTTATAAAATAATAAAAACAATAAAATAATAATAACACCAATAATAATCACTATTAAAAATAATAAATAATAATTGTAAAATAATTATACCTTTGGTATTTACCTAGTGGATTAGTCGACTGTGCAAAGGGTCTTGAACACCATCATTTAAAAATAATAATAATTATAAAATTAAATAATTATGCATTTGGGATATTTATTAAAAAAAAACTTTTTTTTTTCATTTTACATAGAAGCCATTGAAGAATTACCAAATTTTGGAGAGAAATTGAACCTAAGATTCCTAAATCATTCCATATTACTAACCAAATGCAGTAATTGCATTCCTAAAGCAATTCCACTCCTACTTCGATTTCATTCGGCCCTCAATTTTTTTTACTATGATTTTATTCCACAAAGAAAACAAAGGGTTTATGTTATGATTAAGTAAAACATCAAAGAAAGCATTAGGAGAGCCATAACCATAATTTGGTCACTCTCTCCTACCATGTATCACTACCTTAAAAAGACTAAAACTTAACAAATGCCAAGTTTCCTATTTTTTCAAAAAAAAAATTACAAAAACACAATACTAGCTCTAAAATTCACATGCAAAAAACATTACAAAAACACACATTGCATTTACATTTATAGTACCCTCTTCTATTCAAAGGACATTGCACCCAAATGATCAACCAACTCATCCATCCTGAACTCAATTTATAGTCATCTATAATCTCAAATTTGATATATTAATAACTAAGAGCAAAATCTAGATAAGACAAAAATCAACAACACATGGTTTAAATTATTGACTCAACACAAAATTCTTGCTTAATCTTTCTAACCCCTTAATCTTATCTATAAGAATTAGTGCCAACTGATTGGTTGATATTTTAAAAGCATTTTTATCATCTCTTCCACAAATATGCATACAAGATCAAACCACTCTATTGGTACAACTAAAGGGAGATGTGATAACCTAGGTGGCATCCAAGCAATCCATTCTATCAACACCAAAATAGCTTACTCCCAATTTAATGATAATTTGAGCATACTTATAAACTAATAATGCAAATATCATATATTGTATTCCAGAGTTCATAATGCATGTTTATTAACCTTTTATTCCACACAATATGATGTTTCAATTAAATATTTTAATAAATCATAGACACATGCTAAACCTCAATTTAATTCCAATTTCATTTCAACTCTCAAATCATTGTCATTAATCAATCATGCTAACACCTTTCACATTGTACCTCATTACTTGGGGAATGTCCTTTTATTACATCCCACTAAGAATGTTTGGTTATGACTAGTCAAATATTTTGTGGCTATAATTTATTTGACCAAATAAGCCACCCAACAGTTACGTATTTCACAATGAATCATTCTTAGATCATAATCACAACTTTTCAAACATAACTCAATACAATGTTTCACCCAAAAAGTCATTATTGATCCTGTTAGAATTGGTGTATTCCCAAGAGGGGGGTGAATTAAAATTTTAAACTTTTCTCTTAGGTTAAGTCAGATGTCAATATGATTTGGCAACTTAGGGTCTTTCTATACAATCCCAAATGCGCAGATAAATATAAGGAATGTAAATTAAATCATGCGCTCCATTCACACTATAACATACACGTACAGAAATGTAAATTGCGGAAATATAAAGAACACGCATGAAATATTATCGAGGTTCGGCCAACTGTGCCTACATCCCCGCCTTGGCTTACCAGCACAAGGATTACTACTATAAGCTCACTTAAAGGGTGGAGCGACACCGGTTACAACCAGGTCAATTAAAGGGGCTCACCTTAACCAACACGCCTTACGAGGATAGCGCACCTAGTTTTCCTAACTAGTTCCACAGACCAACACGTGTCCTTTTCAGTGTATTTTGTCCTCACTCACACACTTCCCGAAAAAACTTCCCAGAAGGCCACCCATCCCAAGATTACTCTAAGCCAAGCACACTTAATCGTGGAGTTCTTATGGGAAGGCTCCCAAAAAGAATGTGCACCTTGTTGATATGGGTAGTAATATCAAATCCTTTTAAGTCTTTCTTCCACGAGGTATCACATTTGAATAGTTGGCATTGATTTAGTTTCAATATTCCATTCAACTAGAGCTGCATTCATTAGTTTCTGAAAATTTAGATCTTAACTTGACTACTTTTGTCCATATCTTTTAGGTTTTTCATTTGCAAGCATTGAACTCTTTGTTGCCATGACACATATATATTACATACAAGGAGCCACGCAAGCATGCAGATATAAAAATTGTATTCAGTTATTAATTATTTTCTCCTCAACTTTATAGCATACACAACTACAGTTTGATTTTTTGAGCTTATTGCATGACTTATTTTTTTTCCTTTATTTTCTAGGTTCGGGTCCTTATAATAAAAAATTTGGGTTAGATCCGCTGAAAGTGGGTAGCCTTAACCGCATGTGTTAACAAGTAAGCCCGAAACAAGAAAATAAAGGAAAATAAATAAAAGAAAAGGAAAGAAGGAAATTGGTTTAACACAGGATCAAACTGTCAACGGTTTCAGGAAGTCTTAAAAAAATCGTCGACAGTTACAACTACCGAAAGCAATTTAAGTAACAAACCATCAACGATTTTGTAAAACTCAGAAAAATCGTCGACGGTTTCCTGCGGGCCAGCATCTCTATAAATAGGTTTCAAGTCATTTTTATTTCATTTTCTTCCTCTCCCTTCTTTCTCCTTGCTTGGGTTTTGACCCTTCAGTGTGTTTCCCTTACCCCACCCCTTCATGTTTCTCACTCTTCTAGGGCCTCCCAGGTCTCCGACACGACCTTCAGTTGGTTTTCTCTCCTTCTCCTCATGACTTGCCGGTTGTCTTTCTCTGCGGCAAGGTCCAGTGAAGCTAGGGTTTTGGTTCTTCAAAGTTGTAGACACCTTTTCAGGAAAGTGATAGGCAGATCTTCAGGAACAGGTATGGGGAATAAATTATGGCAACTGTTTTAAAAGATTAACTGATTAAAGTATGAAATATGAGTGTATGGATATTATGTTGGTTTCAAATCTGAATAGATGATTATAATATGAGGTATATGACTATATTAATGTTATCAAAGTATGATTTATCATTTAAATGTGTGGCATGAGAATGTTTCAGTTATTGTTTAAATTAAACCTGTTGAGATTACGACTGTAAAAAAGAATCCATGGATATTGAAATGATAAATGGTATGAATGGGCATATGGGTCAGCATGGGATTATTCCTCCCATGTACAGGCCAGCCTGAGAATAAATGGATAAATAAGGTTAGATGAGTATGGTACCATAGTACTATGCAATTGCATATCTGAGGGATATGCTTGGTGATATCAAGGCAGAGGAGGACGATGATACGTAACGCTCTGATCCTCGAGATTTAGCCCATGGGCTTGCTGGATTGGGAAGACTTGCTGAGTAGGCCTACCATATGGGGTAGGGTGCTAGAAGAGGGGCCAATGTCAGTGAGTGCCTAGGTATGCTCCAGATGTGGTCACCAAAGGATAGATTGCTTTATATATCTACATGACCTACAGTATACAGAGTTAATTATAAGATATACGCATTGAATGTTATTTATATAAATGATACACTAAAACTCATTGGCCACACACTGATGATAATTTATTCCTTCTTACTGAGAGGTGTCACACCCCATCATTAAATATCATTTTTCAAATGCCCTGTGGAGTATGACTGTAATGAGAGTAGCGCAGTGAAAGCGTGGATGGGACTAGATAGAGAGGTTTAGATTAAATGTTAATCTTGTTATTTTGGGTCATTCTGAAATTCCTAAGGATGTATTAAATTGATATTGATGATATTGTTGTTGATATGTTTTAATGAGTTCAGATTTATTATTGTGATACTGAGATTTTTATTGTAATAAATGATGGTTTTTAGTACTCTAGTATTTGTTATGGAAATCTTCCGCTATGTAATTACTTAGTATCAGAGATTTATTTAAAATAACCCTCCGAACCCCTTTTTTGGGATCGGAGCGTTGTAAAGTGGTATCAAAGCAATTACCTAGCCGTGAATGTGATGAGATTCACATCGCCTAGGTTTGGAAATGTGGGTTCGCAACGAGGACGTTGCATTATGTAAGTGGGGGAGAATGTGAAACCCCGTGGAAGAAAGGTTTAAAAGGATAAGATGTTACTACCCATATCAACAAGGTGCACCTTTTTTTTGGGAGTCTTCTCATAAGAACTCCACGGTTAAGCATGCTTAGCTTAGAGTAATCTTGGGATGGGTGACATTCTGGGAAGTTTTCTCAGGAAGTGTGTGAGTGAGGACAAAACATAACATACTGAAAAGGATATGTGTTGGTCTGTGGGGCCAGTCATTAGTCCGATAAGACCTACCCCCTTGTTGTCTGGTCCAGGTGCAGGAGGAGAGATGTAGTGCTCCCTGGAAGACCCAGGTTGGGGCATTACAGACACGCTGGGTATTTTTGAAAAAATTTAAGTGAGTTTAATTAAAATTAACCCTGTTTAACTCTTGGTAAAAAATTCAACAACCCGAGGGTCGGTCGACCAAATGTGAGGTTCGGTTGACCAAGAGTCCAAGTTTGATTGACCGTGGAGAAATTGAACTGAGTTGTTGGTCAACCGTCTCAGAAGATTTGAAATTGATTTTCTAATTTAGCGCGGTTTGATCGATCGAGACACTTTGAACTATGAAGTTCGGTCGACCAGGACATTGGGGCATCTCTCGAGGACCTTCGGTCGACCGTTTTGATCATGACAAATACCTTGGTATTTAATGATTGATAAGTTTGTGTGTAGGATCAAGTGGAGATTTCTATATGATGCACATGGACTTGAAGAATGAAGACCCAAACATTCTTATCTATTGTATTTTCTATTATTGGGTCTATAATATCTAAAGTAGTATGGTTTGTAATATTTATTGCATTACATGCATAATAGGGTTTAAAGCCCAACGACCTTAGACTGACTTTAGGACTCTCCATACTACACAAAATTTGCCCTATTGCCTTAAAATTACATCACTATATGAGTAGGGTATTTCTAATAGAGAGAAAAAGACCGAAATGCCCAAAGATGGCAAGTTCAGTCGGCTGAACTCAATTACACTGAGTTCTTCGGTCGATCGTACCCATAAGGGTTGAATTTTGACCGTTCGGTTGACCAAACAAAGACCAGTTCAATTGTGCTAGTCGACCGAGCTTCCCCTAGTCAACACTTTGACCTTTCAGTGAACCAACTAGGGAAGTACTTCAACGTCTCGGTCGACCGAAGGTCCTCGGGAGATGCCCCAACATCCTGGTCGACCAACCTTCATAGTTCAAAGTGTCCCAATCGACTGAACTGCGCTAAATTAGAAAATCAATTTCAAATCTCCTAAGACGGTCGACCAACAACTCAGTTCATTTTCTCCACGGTCGACCGAACTTGGACACTTGGTCAACCAAACCTCACGTTCGGTCGACCGACCCTCTCGGGTTGCTTAATTTTTTACCAAGAGTTAAACTGGGCTAATTTTAATTAAACTCACTTAAACTTTTTCAAAAATACCCAGTGTGTCCCTAACAGCTATAATTTTTCCAACTTCTATATATAGCCCATAATTTTCAAAGATTAGCAAAAGATTAGGTTTTATGATTAAGAAAAATCCTTAGAAAATATTTTTGGCCAAAATCTTCATACTCCTATAATCCTTCAAATCTATTGCTAAAGTTCTACCTCTTGTGTTCATCTATCACTTAACTTGAAAGGTAGTATTTCTTATATCTCTTACATAGGTTATTCTCTCTCTTGTTTCACATTGTTTCATGTATTGATTTTTGGAGAGATACTTAAGGTTTTTCCCATTATATTTCACTCATAAATATTTGATTGGGAAAAACCCTTAAGTGGTTGGGAAACTTGCATCCTCATTGCAAGTGTTCATAAGCTTGATTTGTTCTTTGATGAAAATCTTTTGAGCAAGCATAAAAACCCTATTATCCACTGTGCTTATTACTTAAGAAATATTATTTGATATATGTGTTAGGGTTATTAAGAGCTTTTGATTAATCACATCACGAGCATATTGGCTTGACATCAAAAGCCTCACTCTCACACACAACATTGATATACATTTGATTGAAAGTTAACACTTGAGTTAACAAAATCTCACTTAAGCTTAATATCCTATCATTTGTGAGTGCGTTATTTAATTGAGCATATTGGTACATATTTTCTTAGTGTAAGAAGCACTTTATTTGTACGCAAATTTCTATATCATTTGTATTCTAGGCGTGGGCCTGAAGAGGGAAACTTGCCCTGTCAAATAGTCCCGAACTGGCCTAGACCCGGTTAGGAAAGCTACGTGCGCCATCCTAGTAAGGCGTGTTGGTTGAGGTCAGCCCCTTTTATTGACTTAGTTGTAACCGGTGTCTCTCCACCCTTTAAGTGAGCTTTTAGTGGTAATCCTTATGGTGGTAAGCCAAGGCAGGGACGTAGGAACAGTTGGCCGAACCCTAATAACATTTCGTGCGTGTTCTTTACATTTTCACAATTTACATTTCTGCATATGTATGTTATAGTGTGAATGAAGCTCATGATTTAATTTATGTTCCTTATATCTATCTGCGCATTTGGGATTATATAGAAAAATCCTAAGTTGCCAAATCATATTGACATCTGACTTAACCTAGAAGAAAAGTTTAAAATTCCAATTCACCCCCCTCTTGGGAATACACCAATTCTAACAGATCCCTTTCAATAAGCAAAATACATCATATTGATATTAGACAATTAGTGAACACATATCACTAGTGTTCAATCAATTAAGTCAACCATAGCATGCTCAATCTTATAGCTATTTACATGTGAAAGCTTAAGGGCTTAATGCCCCAATGGGGTGATGAAGGAATGATTAGTTATGGATCCAATTTAAGTTTTAGTAGTTTGATAGAGTCGTCAGTAAAATGTTATTTGTTGTAGATATGGTTAGATCACCTAATAACTACATATTTTTAAAACAAACCTACATTAAGCCTAAGTCCAAACTATAAGAAGGTAGATATTGTGATCTGTGGGTTAGAGTTGAATTTGGTAATACGATTATGTGTAGGGGAGGTATGAGCACCCCCAAACACACCCATTCCTATAATGTGCATTAGCCATGTATGATGACCAATAAGGTAACGATCCTTGCATTTTTTTTTTCATTTACACTTCCTTCTAATATTGAATCCTCCTACATCACTTTCATAGTAGTTTGATTAGGGGTGTAAATGTTATCTAGTGTCCATCATCAAAGTAGTTTGTTAAGATTTTTTTCATACACATGTAGAAGTAACCTTGTTGAGAAGGTCTTAATATTGGCTTTTTCTCTTTCTTAACATCATAATTTGCTTTTAGCCCATTTTCATAAGTTGTAGAATGTCAACAGTCATTTTTTGAACCAAAAAATGATAATAATTAGAGTGAATAAATCAAAATTCAAGGAAAATAAAGAGAGAATAAAATGTTTCACTAGTTAGTCAACTAACCACTTATGGGTAGTCGACTGGCTCCTTTTCTTCCTTATTTTCTTATGCATGCATGAAGATTGCTGGCGCCATTTACATGGCCAACCGATCTTTGAGGTAGTCAACCGACCTAGTGCAAATTTGAATTTGAATTCTTTTGTTTTGATTGTTTGGTCATTTGGTTGTGTTATGTGTTCCAATCAATGTCACGTGTTGGGAGCAAATGAGGACGTTTACAATTAGCTATTGGTAGCTACTTTAGTTTGAATTTGAATTTTCAAACCTAAAAATTCAAACTTATTTCCCTCCATTTTGTATGGTCTATAAATAGACCAAACATGGCTATTTTGGGACACACCTATAAAAAGGAAAGAGAGGATAATTGCAGAGACTTAGAGAATTTTTGTACATGCTCGAAGGTGATCTCTCATTCCCAAAATTTTCATCATATTTATCATTTTTCCATACTTCCCATTCATTCCATCTTTCCATTGTCATTTGAGTGAGATTTCTTCCCCTTTGATATACATTGAAAAGCAATCTTCAAGTCAATCATGTATCTTTTATTTTGTGTTCATTTGTGTGTCATTTTTTGCCTTATTACATACTTGAGAAAATGAGTTGACATGATTGACTATGCATGATTCTTACATATGCATGTTGATTTTGAATGATAGCATGTTATCTAAGATTAGTTTAGAAAAGGATTATACTTTGAATTCAATGAAAGTTGCACGAAAATTTAAGTAATGTAGAACGTGCATACATGCGGTCGACCGCCTCTCTAAGGATAGTCAATCGACTTGGTCAACATGTCGAAGTCTTTATGTTTTTGCATTCTCTTTTGATTTTTTGAAAGGTTGCAATGTTTATGTGATAATGATGAGATTAGTCAAGCCTTATAGTAATGAATGGTGTTAGTTAATGGATTTTCTTTTACAAAGTCAAAAATAATTATTTTTCAAGTTTTAAGATTTTATTCTTCAAAAAAATAAAAAATATATATTTTTAGAGACTTTACCTTTTAAATGAACTATCCATGATGTGGTTTTGGATAGATTAAAAAGTATTTTTTCTAAAAACAAAATCAAAGATGTCAAGTTGGGTTTTATGGTTTCCCTTGCAAAGAAACCAATATATATATAGAAAATTTACCTTTTTAATGAACCATCCATGATGTGGTTAGTAGCTTAAAAAACTTCTTTTCTAAGAAGTAAAATTAGAGATTTCAAGTTAGGTTTTATGGTTTTCCTTCCACAAAAACCAAAGAATTCAAATTTCAATGATTTTTTCTTAAATTGAAATTTGAAAATGTTTATGGGAACTATAGATGACTTGATTCCTCTTCAAAGGATATATAGGCAGTTTACTTCGTAGATCTAGTCATACCAATGGAAAACTAAAAGTCTCACTTTTGTTTTTTGTCTTTATTTTTAAAATTTGCATTAATGTGTGTTTGCTTTGGAGGGGCACAAAGTAGTAGGGTGTAGAGACCCAAAGAATTTTACCAAATTAAGTATTAGAGGAGAGGGGAGAAAATAAGTTTTCTAAGGGAGTTCAGTAGGCCTTGTCGACGAGGCCAGATTGTTTGTCGACGAGGAGCCTGCTAGGGACTGTCGACGAGGACATGTGTCTCGTCGGCGAGGGATTACCGAGAGAGGTGTTTCCGGGCCTAAAATTCGTCGACGAGGAGTAAGTGCTCGTTGACGAACCTCCTTCTCATGCTTGTTGACGAGATGACGTGGCTCGTCTACGAGTATGCACTTTATAAATATGCTAAACCCGAATTTGAGGCGAGAAATGCATGCAAAATTCTCCCTCTCTCTACAACTTTGCCCTCCTCACCTTCTCTCTAGCTTTTCAGCTTGGTTCTTCATCGGATCGACAATCCGAAGCCGCCACGCTACTCCTAGGAAGTTTCTCTTCATTTCTATGAGAGTGGATCGTTGGTTAGGCTAACTTGGAAACCATCCCAAAATTTGGGTAAGTTAGTTAATTTTAGTCTTATTGGGTATTAGGTGTTTCTGTACTGAGGAGAATATGTTAGGAAGGACAATACTGAATTTTTGTTAAGGAAATATTAATTTCAGGGTCTTGTGTTGGGAACACTATAGGTGTAGGATTAAGTGTTTTGCGGGCTTCTTAGTAAGCCAGGTAAGGGGATAAACTAAGTTAAAATTTTTCATGAAATTATTTATTATTTTACAACATTAAATTATAGGAAAATAAGTATAATATATAATTATGTTTGGGAAATACTTTTATGAACATGGATATGATTTAAACGTGATTTATCAGAAATTATAATTTTGGAACAGATTTTATGTTCAAGAGATTACCTATTTCTGTGTAGCATGAGTTTAAATTTCTATGCAAATTTGTATATCAGAATAATATGTTTTCCAAGATCAAGTATGTTATGATAGTTTTTAGAGCAATTATAAGCAATACAGGAACCATGATTTTATGATAATAATATTAAACAGTATAGAAAATTACGTTCAGTATATTATGATATGTCGGCGCAGATGTCGTGACTCATGTTATGTTATGCCGATGCAAATGTCGAGATTCATGTTGGCACAGATGCCATAATCATGGATGATAAGACAGAATTTATGAAATGTTAACATGACAGATATTCTTATGAAATACGAAACAGTAATGTTCAGTATATGAAATTTATTATATGATATCAGAACCCGGATGGTATGATTTAGTTCAGTTTCAGGAGCACGGTACCGTAGCTATATATATTCAAAATTATGCTAGTGCTACCACACGACCAGTAGTGTGAGAGATGGCAGTCGATGTGGCATCAGTGTAAAGTAGAGTAGTCCCCCTGGCAGTCCGGGACCAGGTAGGAGCGGAGCCATCGTACTTACAGACTTATGATTGATTTAGCATGGTTGGCTAGCCATTGCTAGGTCCCGCCTTTGGGTTGCACAACCTAGTCATGTGGGGGTAAGACATGACATCAGCTAACTATCCATCCTGGGTGTATTTCAGTATTGTACAGTTATATAAGATAATTTTCATATATAGTAATCTAGAATGCTTTATATGATATGACAATTATGTTTTACTCAGTTTCGTTACAGACAGTCTTTACAAAATATGCTTATTATATTGTTTATATGTATAACACGGTAATGCCCATATTGCCACACACTGATATTAATTTATTTCCTATACTGAGAGGTGTCTCATCCCAGCTTAATAAACATTTCAGGAAATCTAGGTAAAGGAGCTAGTAGAGCTCTGTGACAATAAAGACCGACAAGGCTACCCTGTCTAAAGTGTGAGTTGTAAGCTAGGGTCAGGTTTATTTTTGGGTGGAGACCCTAGGGTACTTTTGGCCTTTTGGTGGATGATTGTATGTATAACAGGTTTGGTAAAACTCTGGTATTATGAATTGTTGGATGATATGTATGTGATTACGTTTCCCCCTGCTTAGGTATTAGTGTTGTATTTTAGGTGTATCCCTAGTTCCCATGGGTCCAGGTTAATTATGTTTTATCAGGATTATTATATTAAATGTTATTATGGAAAAAAAATAGTTAATTGGCAGGTAGTTACAGTTTGGTATTAGAGCCTAGGTTCCTAGGTTTTGTAGACTTTAGAGTGCAGCGGAAGCAATACCAGAGTATAGGAAAGGATTTGAGGTTTTGTTATGTGGTCTGGGTGCTAGATTTCCGTGGCGGTTTCTCTGTCTTTCCTAGGATGACTATTTCAGGAAAGCCATAGTAAACTATTATCGGGTCATGTGTCTAGGTTACATGATTGGATATTGAATTTAGACTAGAGGGGATAATTAATAGTGAATATGAGATTTTTGTTGAATGAATAAATTAGATCCGTACGGGAGGTAGTGTCCTTAAATTGTGTTATTTGACTTTTCAGGATGGACCCAGGAAGTAGTGGTGCGAATGCTGGGGGTGATGGAGTGGGACCTTCTGGTATGGGAGGTGGAGATACTGAGGCAGTATTGCGCAACGTCACCCAGTAGGTGATGCTTGAGATGGCTAGGAGCTCAGAGGAGCATAGCTGTCTGATCGAGGAGTTTACATGGATGAAGCCCCCATCTTTTTCTAGAGGATTTGACCCGATTGTGGCTGAAAATTGGGTCTAGGACATTGAGGAGTCGTTGGCAGTGCTTCCATGTACGTACGAACAAAAGGTGGTATTTGCAACGTTTAAATTGACAGGAGAGGCAAAACGCTGGTGGAGATCAGCATGATTGATTGAGGAGCAAAGGTTGGATCCAGTGCCAGTGACATGGAGTTGATTCAAGAAGCTGTTTTTCGAGCGATATTTCCCTGCTATCTTTCAGAGCATAAAGGCAGCAGAGTTCATGCACTTAGCTCAGGGGCAGATGATAGTATCACAATACGCAGTTTGATTTATTGAGTTGTCTTGGTTTGCCCACATTTGGCACCAGAAGAAGAGAAAAAGTGAGGAAGTTTGAAGAAGGTCTGAGCAGAACCTATTTAAGCAGGTTATCAATTTTTGGACTCATACATTCGCTGAGGTTGTGGATAGAGCTGCGGTTATTGAGAGTGGCATGTAGAGGGGCATCGCAGCTCAGAGTCAGAAAAAGAGGCCCACGCCTCAGGGTTTTCAAGAAGGTTCCAGAAGGGGCCCATGAAAAGGAGATCGTTATAGGGGAGGTCAGAGGCAGATGACAAGACCTCGTGAGGTTCAGGGTGCTCAGACCTACCATGTATGTCAGATATATGGAAAGAGGCATCAGGGGGAGTGCCGATCCAGGAGAGGTGTATGTTATCATTGTGGAGGATCAGGGCATCTGGCACAAGATTGTCCTACACCTATTGGTACTACTCCTCCTCCCAGGCAGTTCAGGGGAGGTTACCAAGTGCCTTGTGGAGGTCAGCAGAGGAATGTAGCCCCAGCAAGGGTTTATGCTCTGACGCCAGGAGATGCTGAGATGGCCGCAGACGTCATGACAGGTACCCTTACTGTTTTGCCATGCCATGCTATTGTTTTATTTGTTCCGTCTATAATATCTGTACTATATGTAATATCTGTAATTTCTATCTATAATATTTGTAATGTCTATTTGTAATATCTATCATTTCTGTCTATAATATTTGTACTGTCTATCCATAATATCTGTACTATCTGTAATATTTGTTTAAGTGTTATGGTTTAGAAATCATGCTGTTATGAGAAATACTATAAGTCTCATTCATTTCTAATAATCTATATAACTGATTATTTGTAAAGCTGTAAAATCAACATACTATATTGTAATAAACTCATGCCACACATTTGAGTAATCAAAATCTCATGCTCAATTTCTGTAATTATGCTGTAAAAATAATATTCATGATATTTTTGAAAAATAATCTGATATTCATGCTTGTAAATACAAATTTACAATCTTCTGTTATACATATTAAAAATCTCTAACATAACATATTTCCCTTACCTAGATTCTGAAAAGTCCTTACTGTATCCTAACTTTATACTCGCAGGGTTCCCTACTCAACACCCTAAAAACAATATCCCCCAGAACAAAACATCAGTATTTCTTTGCATACTACATTTCTTATAACTGTGGGAAAGGCAAATACTAGATAAAATGTCTTGCCCTAAAATTGGGATGAATTTCAAACCAGCTCCACCAATGATCAGCTCTGGCAGACTTGCAAAGAACTTCACTAGGAGCATCGTGGTAGCCTCAGATCTTCGATCTGGTGAGAAATGGAGCCAGGATCAAAGAGAGAAGGGGAAGGGAGCGTTTTAGAGAAGGGTGATTCTGTGCTGAATTTCTATCAAAATTCGATTTTAGAAGTACTTATAAGCCCAGATTCGTCGACGAACCATGTCATCTCGTCGACGAGTCCTAAATAAAATTCATCAATGAACCTACGCCCATCGTTGATGAATTTCAGACTTCCAAGAACCCCCTCTCGGTATCTTCTCATTCACGAGACGTTTCTTCGTCGACGAATTCCTCATGAACCTTTGTCGACGAATCCCTATGTTCGTCGAAGAAGCCCTGATTAATTTCTTGGGTTATTACAACAGATATTCTTATGAAATACGAAACATCTATGTTCAGTATATGAAATTTATTATATGATATCAAAACCCCGGATGGTATGGTTTAGTTCAGTTTCAGGAGCACAGTACCACAACTATATATATATTCAAAATTATGATAGTGCTACCACACGACTAGTAGTGTGGGAGATAGCAGTCGATGTAGCATCAGTGTAAAGTGGAGTAGTCCCCCTGGTAGTCCAGGACTAGGTAGGGGCGGACCCATCATACTTATAGACTTATGATTGATTTAGCATCGTCGGCCAGCCATTGCTAGGCCCCACCTTCGGGGTGCACAACCTAGTCATGTGGGGGTAAGACATGACATTAGCTAGCTATCCATCCTAGGTGTATTTCAGTATTGTACAGTTATATAAGATGATTTTCATGTATAGTTATCTAGTATGATTTATACAATATGACAATTATGTTTTACTCAATTCCATTACTGACAGTCTTTACAAAATATGCTTATTATACTATTTATGTGTATAACACGATAATGCTCATATCACCACACACTGATATTAGTTTATTTCCCTTACTGAGAGGTGTCTCACCCTAGCTTAATAAACATTTCAGGAAATCAAGGTAGAGGAGTGGGTAAAGCTCCGTGACAGTAGAGACCAGTGGGGCTATCCTATCTGAAGGGTGAGTTGTAAGCTAGGGTCAGGTTTATTTTTGGATAGAGAACCTAGGGTACTTTTGGCCTTTTGGTGGATGATTGTATATATAATAGGTTTAGTAAAACTCTAGTATTGTGATTGGTTGGATGAAATGTATGTGATTACATTTCCTGCTGCTTAGGTATTAGTGTTGTATTTCAGGTGTATCCCTGGTTCCCATGGGTCCAAGTTGATTAGGTTTTATCAGGATTATTATATTCAAGTTATTATGGAAAAAAATGGTAAATTGGCAAGTCGTTACATAGGGTCTCCATGAGGTGATGTCCTCTATATGGACCTTACGAAATCCTTTTCAAAGGGGGTAAAGGTATGGAAGTTTTTTTGTCTAAAATGAAAAAGGAATTGAAGTTTACTGTAGGTAGTTGACTGGTTACTGTTGCAACTTGTATTTCATGTTTTAAAAGACCACTACTCAAAAAAAAATTTCCCGAAAAGGGACACACACACACACACAAGGTAGGTACAACACATATTTATAGAATGGGTGTTATAGGGTACTAGTTCTTTGGATTTCATCAAAAAGGAATGAAGGAATTACCTCCCATAATCACAATGGCACATGTGAACCTAAATCTCCTTTCAAAAAGGTTTCCTTCATTTTGCCTTGTTCAAAACTAAAATGAAGTGGTGGCTTCATTTTTTAATTAAAAAAAAAAGGTACGTTAGATAGCCAATAGTTCTGTATTCTATCTTATTTGATTTTCAATAATGGTTACCAAACATGTTGACAATCAAATGCGCTACTTAAGTTCGGTGTCGACATAGAATAAATGTGTCCAAAGCTTCTTATATATAATTGTTTCATTACTTTTCTCTTCCTACTTTCCTAGCAAACAAATCCATTAGAATTGTAACTTTGGGCAATTGAGATTACACTTGGACCATCAAACTAGGAAGTACTAGGAAGATTCTAATAAAAACTTGTTAGTGATCAGGTAGTTGATCGCTTAAGGAAGTCTCAATTGAAAATTTTACACATGTTGAAATTCTCCGACGTGTTAGGATTGTGCTCCCCAAATTTGCTTACAATTTCTTAGTCAATATCCATCCCTAAGAATGCTTAAGAGGGCCTAAATATATGTTTCATGGATGTGGATATCTCAAGGGCCAAAAGAAATCACCCTTCCCCAGATCTACCTATAGTACTAAGGAGCCATGCCCGTGTGGTGTCAAGACCACACCAAGTCCAACCCACTCGTGCTCACCCTTATCCAAGGAATCATTCAAATGTCTAACCTAGAGGTTGAGTCTAGCGATTCGAAGATGCTTGATGCAACTGAGTTCATCACTAAGAAACACAAACTTGAATAGCAAGGAATTTAAACTCGCACTCCACATGCACTGAAGGTAACTCTCATCCCCAAGGGTCTTGGATAACATTGCCTCATTGTAAAGCTGACAACCAAGAAGCGGGAAAGCCCAAACCTCCAAGGTGAGAGTATCATGTGATATCATTCTCAAATAAATTGTCAACGGGTTCCAAACCCACATTAAGATGATCACTTAATAACCAATAGGTTCACCTAGTGTTCCCCCATAAATAAAGTCTCTGAAGGAATTTTGATCACATATGAGTAACAACCAAGGATTTAATAATCATACATATTAAATTTGAAAACACCACCATAGGTACTATTCAAACCAACCAAAACATTATAGTAACATATTAGAACCATCACCATGACAACCACTTAGTTGAATCCAAGCTAACCAAACTTTCATCCAAGTCATAATCATACACCAAAACCATGTGCCACAGTTGCAAAACTCCAGGACTATGATATTTTCCCCCATGCTAGCTTATCAATGTCCTCATTGACGAACAAGTATGATACCTTAGTAGCATATTCTATGAAAACCCAAAGTAGGAGGCCCCATAACAACCACAATCCAAATATCCAAGACTCAACAGTATCAAAAGTTGTCTCAGATCCCACTATAGACTTTATCCCTCTCTAGTCCGAAGATGCTTGTGGAACGTATCTTTGAACACAAGGTCTTAAACCCCAATCTTATATCCAAAACTAAATGTAGCTTCCTATGATAACCACAATCTTGATCTCATATTCTACCCAATACTTACAATGTCCAAGGTTACAAATTCAATTGTAAGTCAATAAACAACTAACATACCACTAGTTTAATCAATGGAAACCAGTCTCCCAGCACTCAAACTCACAAATCCTTGATATGGATTCATATTACAACCTTGACTCTCAAAATTTAAAATAGTCAAGATTTATCAATTGAATCACCAAGGCAAGATCCTTCGTAGAATCAATATCACTCTAGAAACCAACTTGATCTCAAATCAATACCACTCACGAAGCAACATGCACAAAATCTCATTTTTGTCATAATTCCTTCGTAACCTAGTTTTGACACCCAAAATCAATCACCAAGGTTCCATTCTAACCTAACATTAGTAGGATAGTCTCCATCTCGAAGGCTCCTGAAATTAGGAATAGCTTCCCAAGAGGGGGGGTGAATTGGAATCTTTTTATATTTTGATGATTTTTTAATCCTTTTCTTTAGATACCGAATAGAGCACAACAAATAATTTATAAACACTCCTTAGAATACTTGTAATTTTAACAAACAAGACAATCAATAAAGTTAAAAAAATTTAATCACTTAATCAAGGATAATATTGCTTTTGTTGATTTCCCTGTGAATATGTATCACCTGCTTTGAATTAACTTTTAGTATGCGCCTCTTTTGATTAATATTTCTGCAGATTAACCAACGTACTCCCTTTTGGGTTTCCGCAAATGGCTAATCGAAACGTACTTTCTAAATACTAAGAATCTTTATTTCTTTCTCTTTGAAACTTGTTACTTGCACTCTGAAATCACACAACACAGCAAGTAAAGTATATAAAATAGAGAGAAAGACACAATATTTTTACAAGGTTTGGCTTTAACACAGCCTACGTCCTCGACCTTGGCAAAATACCAAAGGTTTCCACTATAGCAATTCCGTTACCGGGTGGAACAACACCTGTTTACAATCACTCCTTTGGTCAAGGCTAGAGCCCGCCTTCTCCAAACAATATGCCCTTGTTTGGTCAACATTCCAATAGCCTGGAATCGTTCAAAATCTACAGGAGAAATATCAAAATCTGATATACAAGAGAAGCTCACACAAAGAGCAGATTAGTACAAATAAGAACTATGTATTTCAAAAGATAAAATATCAAGAATGAAATAAACTTTTGAAGCTTTTCAAAGATTCACCAAAATCCTTTTCTCTAGATGAGAAATCAGTAATTCTTCAGGATTTGATGAACAAAAGATCAGAACAACACTACTTTCAGCTTTGTAAGAGATTGAGTAAGAGACTTTTAGAGTAAGAGAGCTTTGAGAGAGTTTCAATGCTTGGATAAATTTTTAATTCACAAGAACCATGTATTTATAGACTTTCAAGTAGGTTCCCTTGTTGTAAAAGTTTCCTTAAAAAGTTTCCCAAGTTGTTAGAAAATTTGGGTTTCAAACGGCTACAATTTAAAAATAAGAATTTTAAAATTTTTGCCCGTTGAACAGTGTTCAGTCGTTTGAAATGTTGTGGTCAGTCAACTAAAGTTCCTTAAACCCTTAAAAAAATTGAAGTGGATACAGGGTCAGTCATCTGAAGTCAGGGTTCAGACGTCTGATGTCGCAGGTTCAGATGACAGAAGTCGCTAGTTCAGTCGTCTGAACTCACTGCTGCAACTCTTTGCCTGTTCTGGAAATTCTTCAGTTGTCTGAACTTATTCTTCAGACGTCTAAAGTAATTCTTCAGATATCTAAACTTAATGTTCGGTCATCTGAAGTCTCTACTTTAGTCATTTGAACTGAAAAGTTTAGTCAACTGAACTTACTAAAAACTGTTTTATAAAAAGGTTTTCTTTAAAACTGTTTTGCTCTCTCATGAATTTAATAAAAACTTAATTCAATATATTTAAATAAGTCTTTAAACCTTGATAACCTCTTTTAAAAAACTTCCAAATATATTTCAAAGATATTTTGCCTTTTGAAATACTTACAAATATGTCTCCTAGGCCTTCAAGCTTGAGTTCTCTTTGCTCTTGAGAAATTTTCTTGAACTTCAAATATATTAGACCCTCTTTGGATCTTCAAGAAGATATCTTCATACTTGACTTATACTTATTCTTCTCTTAAACCATACTTGAGCTAAATTTGAGCTTTGCTTTGAACCACATTTGATCCATATTTCCTGAAATATCAAAACTCAACCTTTTTCAAGTTAAATCATCCTTTGTTTATTATCACCAAAATCAATTGAAAGACCTTGTTAGGCCAACAGCTCCTCCAACTATAACCATCTGACAGTTTAGTTGTTAACCAACCAAGTAAGCATTAAAGCTCAAAGTCAACAAACCATTCCAAAGGTAAGTTCTCACCGTAGAAGTGTTCAAAAGACATGACTCCAATGATAAGTCCATTTTAAGGAATCCTCCAGAAACTCATACTAGACTCATTATGTAATGACCTGCCTAATTTACCATATATTTTCTTCGCCCATAAAGATAATATTAATACTTTCAACATCCAACTAAACTATCATAATCATGATCAACCTAGACTCATGGGTACCAGGGATATACCTATCATAAAATTCTGATACCTAAGCAGCGGAAAACATAAAATCATATACATGTCATAAACACCATAAATCGTACCAAAGTTTTACTAAATCTGTCATATACATATATATACATCCACAAAAAGACCAAAATGTATTCCTAGGGTCTCAATCAAAAAATCCATTTGACCCTAGCTCACCCACTTACCCTATAGACATGGTAGCTCAGTCCACTTCTACTGCTCCGGGGCTCTATGCGCCCTCCTACCTAGATTTCCTAAAATGCTTGTAATGCTGGGATGAGACACCTCTCAGTAAGGGAGAAAAATTAATATCAATGTGTGGCAACATGAGTATTTTTCGTGATATACATATAAACGGTACATAATTCATATCAGGGATAAACAATTGTATCATAATTGAATAAAACATGATTTAACATAACATAGTTTAACGTACTAAATTCTTGTGCTGGAAAATCATCTTATATAAACATATTATACCTAAATTGTTACCCAAGATAGATAGATAGTTAGCTATCATCATGTCTTACCCCCCACATGACAGGGTTGTGCGGCCCGAAGGCTGGACCTAGCAATGGTTGGCCAATCGACCATGCTAAGTCAATAGCGGTTATAGTGTAAGTACGATGGGCCTGTTCCACCTGTGTCGAACTACCAGGGGAACTATGACACTCCCATAAAGCCACATCGACTGCCATCTCCCACACTCTACATAATATGTGTGGTAGCACTAACATAAACGTAAACGTAAACATACAGCTACAGTACTGTCCTTCATGAAACTAAACTAAGTTATCCGGGTTGTGATAACATATAATACATTTCATGACATTGAACATAACAGTTTCATATTTTAGGGTAAACATAACATAAACATATTTCGTATCATACATAATCACGGCGTCAACACCGGCATAATTCATAACGTAAAAATCACGGCATTTATGCCCATATAATTCATAACGTAATAATCATAAATTCTTGCACTATTTATCATAATTCTTAAAACCATAGTTCCGGTACTATTTTTAGGGTTTTCCTGAAACTGTCATAACATACTTATCTTGCAAAAACCATAATATTTCAAAATAACATAATTTTCATGGAAATATTATACTCATGCCACACAAATGTAAGTAGCCTCATAAACTCATAATTTGTTTTGAAATTATATTTTCTTATAAAATGTGTTAAAATCATTTCCCTCTTCAACAGTAGTGTCCCAAAACATAATTATATATCATACATAATTTCCTAAAAATAAATGTTGTTTAATTCATAATAATTTCATGAAAAATACTGACTTAATTTATCTCCTTGCCTGGCTTACTGAGAAGCCCACAAAATATTCCAAACCTACACTTGTGTGTTCCTAGCTCAACACCCTGAAATTGCATTTTCCCCAACAAAACTTCAATATTATTCTACCTAAAGCATTTTCCTAAGTCCAGAAATACTAAATACCCTATAAAACTCAAAATAACTAACTTACCCAGATTTTGGGATGGTGCCCAAGCGGGTTTAACCAACAATCTACTCCGACAAACTTGAAGAAAATCTTCACAGGAGTAACGTGGCGGCTTCTTATTATCGAACCAGCAAAAATCGAAGCCAGAAATTTAGAGAGAATGAGAAAGGAACGAGTTTAGAGAGAGAGAGAGAGAGAGAGAGAGAGAGAGAAGGATTTTGCATGAAAATCTCGCTGAAAATCCTAATTTTGCATATTTATACAGGCAGCTTCATTGACGAGACACGTTACCTCGTCGATGAGTCCAGGAAGGAATTTCGTCGATGAACTCCTAACCTTGGTTGACAAATTTTAGGCTTTGCTATAACCTCTCTCAGTATTTTCCCGTCGACGAAGTAAAGAAGGTGGTTCATCGGCGAAGAGAACAAATTCCTTGACAAACCCTGCTTAACCTCCTTTAAATTTATCCTTCTTCTCAATAATTTAATTATTAAAATTTTCAGGTTTTTACATTCTCCCCTCCTTATAAAATTTCGTCCTCGAAATTTACTATCTGTATTAAACACCATCCTTTGAGAAAAATGGGCTATTTATTTTATTACTTATCCTCACTTGTGGCGGAGGAATACCGTGGTTACATCAGGGTTCTGAGAGATTACAAATACATGAAAGAAAAATTCTCCCAAAACCAAAACACTACCTATCCTATAACCTACAATATCACTGATACATACATTATCCTACCTAGCATAAAATAAATCAAACCTTATCTGCTTAGCATAAAAATTCTCCCTCTATTTACCGCTGGTTCCCACTGAACAAATATGGGTACTTCTGATGTATTTCTTCCTCAAGCCCTCATGAAGGTTCTTCCACCACATGATTCCTCCACAGAACTTTTACTAATGAAATTTTCTTATTACGCAATTCTTGTTCTTTCCTGTGTAATATCTGCACTGGTATTTCCTCATAAGCTAGTGATTCTCTGAGTTCTATCCCTGCATAACTGACCATGTGGGAGGGATTTGGGACGTATTTCTTCAGTATAAAAACACGAAACACATCATGTATTTTGGATAAAACTAGTGGTAAGGCTTGCAGGTAGGAAAATGACCCCACTCTCTCAAGTATCTCGAAAGGGCCAATAAACCTAGGGCTCAGCTTACCCTTTCTCCAAAATCTCATAGTACCTTTGAATGACGCTATTTTTAGAAATACTTGGTCTCCTATTTTGAATTCCAATTTCTGGTGGCGATTACCTGCATAGCTTTTTTGCCGACTCTAAGTTGCACTGATTTTTTCTCTAATAAGCAAGACTTTATCATATGCTTGCTGTACTATTTCTGGTCCCAAAACTCGCCTCTCACCTACCTCATCCTAGTATAAAGGAGAATGACATCTCCTACCATATAACACCTCGTAAGGTGCCATGCCGATGCTGGTCTGATAGCTGTTATTGTATGCAAACTCTACTAGTGGCAGATATTGGGTCCAACTACCCCCAAAATCCAGCACACA
This sequence comes from Malania oleifera, assembly GCF_029873635.1. Lineage (NCBI taxonomy): Eukaryota > Viridiplantae > Streptophyta > Magnoliopsida > Santalales > Ximeniaceae > Malania > Malania oleifera. The sequence continues at coordinate 81,201,184 of NC_080420.1, forward strand.
TACCTATAACATTTCTTCTAATATTTGAATCATCCTTTCTGACTACCCACCTGTCTGAGGATGAAATTTCGTGCTGAATGACAACTGAGACCCCAGAGCCTCCTGCAAGCTCCTCCAAAATCGTGACGTGAAACGTGGGTCTTAGTCTAATACTATAGACACTGGCACACCATGTGATCGTACTATCTTTTGAATATATATTTCTGCCAGTTTGTCCATGGAGTAGTTGATTTTGGTAGGGATAAAGTGAGCAGTCTTCGTCAGTCGGTCTACGACCACCCAAATAGCATTCTGCCGCTGTCGTACCGGCGATAAACCCATCACAAAGTCCATAGAAATGTGATCCCATTTCCACTCCGAGATTTAAAGTGGTTGTAGCTAACCCTCCAGCCTCTGCTGCTTAGCCTTAACCTACTAGCATGTCAAACATTATTGCACAAACTCAGCAATCTCTCTCTTTATTCCGCTCCACAAGAAGTACTCTCGTAGATCCCTATACATTTTAGTGTTGCCCGGATGAACCGTTTATAAGGATCTGTGAGCCTCCTCAAGGATCATCCTTCTAATATCTACATCTGTAGGCACACATAGCCTGGTACGGAACCTCAAAGCTCCATTGTCAAAAATACTGAATTCCTCTCCCTGTCCATCCTACACGTTCTTTATCAACTTCGTCAACTTTACGTCATTCTTCTAGGCTACTTTAATCTTTTCATATAGTGTAGGCTGCACCACCATGTTGGCAATCAATGCATGAGGATCACTCTCTACTAACTCCACGCCAAGCCTCTCCAAATCCGTATGGATCGGGCATTGAATTACTGCTGCTAATTGTGCTGTTTCCCCTGATTTTTGGTTCAAAGCATCATCCACCACATTAGCTTTACTTGGATGGTAGCTAATAGAACAGTCATAATCCTTGATGAGCTCTAACCATCTTCTATTTTAAACTTTTATGATCTAAAAATATTTCACATCTCTCTTCAAATAGATAATGCCTCCAAATCTTCAGTGCATAAACCACTGCAACCAATTCTAGATCATGAGTAAGATAATTCTTTTCATATTCTTTCAATTTTCTGAAGGCATATGCTACTACTCTACCCTACTACATCAATACACATCCAAACCCCCTCAAAGATGTGTCACAGTAGATCACATAACCATCACCTCCTAATGAAATAACCAATATTGTTTCTATGACGAGCCTCTGCTTCAAATCCTGGAAGCTCTACTCATAACTGTCATCCTATTCAAACCTAACATTTTTTCTAGTTAGTCGTGTCAGAGGCCCTCATAATGCTAAGAATCCTTCTACAAACCGTTGATAATAACTTGCCAATCCTAAGAAACTCCTGACTTCCTGTACGTTCCTCGGCCTGACCTAATTCACTACTGCCTCTATCTTACTGGGATCTACAAAAATTCCATCCCTTGATATAACATGCCCTAGATACGCAACTTTCTCAAACCAGAATTCACATTTGCTAAACTTGGCATACAATTTCTTTTCCCTGAGCATCTGAAGTACTAGCCTTAAATGCGTCTCATTCTCCTCAAAACTCCTTAAGTAGACCAGTATGTCATCAATAAAAACCACAACGAACTGGTCTAAATACTAGTTAAAGATTCTATTCATCAAATCTATGAATATAGCAGGAGCATTCGCTAGACCAAAAGATATAACTAGAAATTCATAATGCCCATACCTAGTCCTGAAAGCTGTCTTTGAAATATCTTTAGTTTTAACTTTCACCTGGTGATAACCTGTCCTGAGGTCGATCTTGGAATAGACCCGTGTACCCTGAAGCTGATCAAATAAGTCGTCTATATGAGGTAGAGCATACCTGTTCTTAATTATTACTTTGTTTATTTCTATGTAATCTATACACATCCTTATAGACTCGTCTTTCTTCTTCACAAATAAAACTAGAGTTCTCTAGGGTGATACACTAGGTCTGATAAACCCTTTATTCAATAAATCCTGCAACTGATCCTTTAATTCTCTAAATTATGTTGGAACCATTCGGTAAGGAGCTTTAGAGATCGATGTTGTCTCTGAAAGTAAATCGATAGTAAAATCTATCTCACGGTCGAGAGACAACCCAAGTAGTTCCCTTGGAAAAACATCTGAAAACTCCTTAACCATTAAAATAACCTACACTAACTATGGCGGGGCACACACACGTGATCCTACGAATCTGAATTCCTACTCACTTAGGACGTCTAAATATTATTTCTCTTTAATAGAAACAATGTTGGCATAACCAGCTATCCGCAATCCATGCCCCAATATCACGTCGAACCTCCCCATAAGCCTAACACCACAAGGTCGGCTAATAATACTTTCTCTTAAATGCCCACTGGATAATAATAATAATAATAATAATTACTAACAACTCTACATCTAACAACTGTGTCTCAATCCCAAATAATGAAACATATACCAATAATACGAACGAATGAGTGGTAGATGAGTCAAATTAAAAATAATACCTTATTTGGTAAAATAATAAGAGTACCTGACACAATGTCTCTGATAGCCTCAGCATCTCCAAGTGTCGACGGGTAAACCCACACCTGCTCAGTATTTTGCTGCTGACCTCCACGAGGTTCCTGGGTATTACTCCGAAGCTGTCTAGGAGCAAATGCTATAATATGCTACACACGACAGACTTGTGCTACATGACCCAATCTACCTCATCGGTAGCAGACCTTCTTCCCTACTCGACATTCTCCTGTATGTCTTTTCCAACATGTCAGGCAAATAGGATAGGTCTTCCCATCTTGAACCTCACAGCTCCCTGTCTCCTGCCTCTGACCACCGCTAGGTCCATCTCTCCTCCTTGGACCTTGGTTGGGTCTCGCCTGAAACCTAGGAGGCGTAGCCCTCTTCTTTTGATTCAATTCCATAAACTCCTCCTCCCGAGCATCCCGAATAGAAGGGAAAATGTATTGCTCATAGAAAATTTCTTTAAAACGATTCCATGTCAAGGTCACTGATACCAGCTTTTGCTCCTCAAGTATCTTCGCCGACATCCACCAATGTTTGGCCTCCCCAGTCATCTTAAAAATAGAATACAACACCTTTTGTTCGTATGTACAGCAAAGACTTGCCCATATACCCTCCATCTCTTAGATCCACTCCTTCGCAGTAATTGCATCAGGCCTTCCCGTAAAAGTCAGAGAATTCATACAAGTAAACTGCTCGATAGGGCAGCCCGAATCAGTTGGTGACCAATACTTTCCCCCAGGATTTCGCACAATTTCAATCATATCCTCTTGACCTATATTGCGCAGCATCTGTTCAGAGCAGCTGCCACCAATGCTGAAAGCCCCTACGTTGCCACTACCTCCAACATTCATGCTGCTGCTACCAGGGTCCATCCTAAAAAGACAATAAACATGACTTAGGGACTCTATCTATAATTTACGTATCTAATTAAAACTCTTAATATCCCTCTACCCTGACCTCCTTATCTTAATTTAAGATTCAGTCCTACATTCTAGAAACAAAACCCGACAATAGTTTACTATGACTTTTCTAAAATCGTCACCCTAAGAAAGACACAGAAACCACCACGGAAGTCCTGCCTCCAACTGTAGAATAAAACCTCAAATTCTTTTCCTATACTTTGGTATTGTTTCTACTGCACTCTAGAGTCTACAAAACCTAGCAACCTAGGCTCTGATACCAAACTGTAATGACCTGCCTAATTTACCATATATTTTTTCCCACATAAAGATAATATTAATAATTTTAACATCCCACTAAACTACCATAATCATGATCTGGACCCATGGGTACCACGGATACACCTGTCATAAAACTCTGATACCTAAGTAGTGGAAAACATAAAATCATATACATGCCATAAACGCCAAAAACCATACTAGAGTTTTACTAAATCTATCATATACATATACATATACATACATCCACAAAAGACCAAAAAGTATTCCTAGGATCTCAATCCAAAAATTCATCTAACCCTAGCTCACCCACTTACCCTACAGATAGGGTAACTCGATCCACTTCTATTGCTACGGGGCTCTATCCACCCTCCTACCTAGATTTCCTAAAATGTTTGTAATGCTGGGGTGAGACACCTCTCAGTAAGTGAGAAAAATTAATATTAGCGTGTGGCAACATGAGTATTTTTCGTGATATACATATAAACGGTACACAATTCATATCAGGGATAAACAATTGTATCATAATTGAATAAAACATTATTTCAGATAACATAGTTTAACGTACTAAATTCCTGTACTGGAAAATCATCTTGAATAAACATATCATACCTAAATTGTTACCCAAGATAGATAGATAGTTAGTTATCGTCATGTCTTACCCCCTCCCCCCCACATGACAAGGTTGTGTGGCCCGAAGGCTGGACCTAGCAATTGCTAGCCAACCATGCTAAGTAAATATCGGTTATAGTGTAAGTACGATGGGCTTGTTCCACCTGTGCCGAACTATTAGGAGAACTACGACACTCCCATAAAGCCACATCGACTGCCATCTCCCACACTCTCCATAAGATGTGTGGTAGCACTGACATAAACGTAAATGTAAACATACAGCTACGGTACCGTACTTCGTGAAACTAAACTAAGCTATCCGGATTATGATAACATATAATACATTTCATGATATTGAACATAGAAGTTTCATATTTCAGGGTAAACATAACATAAACATATTTCATATCATACATAATCACGGTGTCAACACCAGCATAATTCATAACGTAAAAATCACGGCATTTATGCCAGTATAATTCATAACGTAATAATCATAAATTCTTGCACTATTTATCATAATTCTTAAAACCATAGTTCCGGTATTATTTTTAGGGTTTTCCTGAAACTGTCATAACATACTTATCTTGGAAAAAACCATAATATTTCAAAATAACATAATTTTCATGGAAATATTATACTCATGCCACACAAATGTAAGTAGCCTCATAAACTCATAATTTGTTTTGAAATCATATTTTTTTATAAAATGTGTTAAAATCATTTCCCTGTTCAACAGTAGTATTCCCAAACATAATTCTATATCATACATATTTTCTTGAAAATAAATGTTGTTTAATTCATAATAATTTCATGAAAAATACTAACTTAATTTATCTCCTTGCCTGGCTTACTGAGAAGCCCACAAAATATTCCAAACCTACACCCGTGTGTTCCGAACTCAACACCCTAAAATTGCTTTTTTCCTAACAAAACTTTAGTATTATTCTACCTAAAGCATTTTCCTAAGTCCAGAAATACTAAGTACCCTATAAAAGTCAAAATAACCAACTTACCCAGATTTTGGGATGGTGCCCAAGTTGGCTTAACCAACAATTTACTCCGACAAACTTGAAGAGAATCTTCTTAGGAGCAACGTGGCGGCTTCTAATTGTCGAACTGGCAAAAATCGAAGCCAAAAATTTAAAGAGAATGAGCGAGGAACGAGTTTAGAGAGAGAGAGAGAGAAGGATTTTGTGTGAAAATCTCGTTGAAAACCCTAATTTTGCATATTTATACAGGCAGCGTCGTCGATAAGACACGTCACCTCGTCGACGAGTCCAGGGAGGAATTTCGTTGATGAACTCAAAACCTTCATCGATGAATTTCAAGCTCTACCATAACCTCTCTTGGTATTTTCTCGTCGATGAGACACGTGGCTTCGTCGATGAAGTAAAGAAGGTGGTTCATCGATGAAGAGAACAAATTCATCAATGAATCCTGCTTAATCTCCTTTAAATTTATCCTTCTTCTCAATTATTTAATTATTAAAATTTTTGGGACTTTACACAATATCTAGGGTACAACCCAATTCCTCATGGTGTACCCAACATCCTCAAGAATCTCATAATTTTGAAGTAAACCATCTAGTCACCAATCCAACCACGCAATCATGATGAGAACGACCTCGAGTCCTCCAAGCTAAACTCATGTCACTTATTAAATGATAATCTTCAAAATAATTACCAATCTTCCATTTCCTCAGCCATCCAAATGTCAACCCGAACTAAAGCTCAAAATTCCCGATCACTTCCTTTGACAAACAGTTCTCAACTATAGTTTGTTGTGGCTAACATATAGATACCATTATCCTCACAATTTCATTTGAAAGGTGGCCCTTTGGCTCAATTATGATAAACAAACCTTTATAACAATAACAAATAGAAAGGTCCACTAACGAACAAGACACATGTACCAATTGGCAGCATGGTTCATATGCCCATTGGTGAATCATATCCTAATACATATTGGCATGGGTAATTAATAGGTCAAAAGGCCAACAACCTAAGCACGCTCTTGTCAATTCTACAATTGCAGTCTCTAATCATGTTCCTAATGAAACTCAAATCAAGAGAGCACCTTAGGGTTCCAATGAAGTCCAATGAGCAACTTTCATGATTCCCTTCGAGTTTATACCCCTCTAGGTATACATCATGATTGTGACCAAGAAAAAGCCGCACTGGTGTGGCTCGAGAACTATTTGTCCAAGATGTTCATAACTCATCCTTCCCCACAGATCTAAGAATTTTGCCTCTCTTTATGGGTTTGAACTTTCCAAGTTTTGTGAAAGACACCCTTGGGCAAACTCCTACAATCATCCACTTCTATCGGATCCAAGAGTATCACCTCTACTTGTAGAACAAGGACACCACAAAAGTCTCACTAGATAACCATTCAAGTTGTGATGCCATCCCAAAAAAGAAAATTGTAACGACCTGTTATTAATATAGTATCAAAAGAGCACTGAGGAATCTCTGTAAATTATACCTAACTAAGCAGCGGTACATAAAACTAGGGACTATTACATATAATACTAGAAAACTATAATGCTCTGAAATATAATTACAATACAAAATACCCAGTGACAACATCAAAATCTGAAACTATCCCCAAAATCACTGATACCCAAAAACACACCTACCCTTCCAGTAAGGGAAGGTCTAGACAATACCTAACCACGAGCCTGTTCTACTCGCCTAGCAGGATCTCTTGAAAAACAATAGATGAGACGAAAATATGCTATTACTAGTGTGTGGCAGCTGAGTTAATCATTTAAAATACTGAAGTAATACTGATACTGTAATATGAGAAAACTGATAAACTGTACAAAATATATATCTATCATGTAATCTTTAAAATATAACTGTGTATCTGAGTTTGCTATCTGAAGGTACTGCTAATATAATAGTATAAACTGCTGCTGTGTGATATATCTATATATAGGAACTTCTGTTATACACTAGGATCTGTATATCATGATATATCCCCTCATGATAGGATTGTGCAGCCCATAGGCTAGACTTACTCTAGTTGGCCTACCAGGCAAGTCAATCTATATCTGCACACCCGCCAATCTGTATAAATCTAGCCCACTGCAATCACTCCGGCCCATCTCTAACCTCTGTCATCGTCTAACCGGCTACCTCAATCTAGTATACTGGGGAGGCTTCAATCTCTCCTCGCACGGTTAGACGGAATCCACATACTATCTAAGTCATGTGGTTGCACTGTCTGAACTAGCAACGGTACCGTGCTTTACTGTATTTATCTGTCTGTAATTTCCCCAGGGATCTGATATCGTGTCATACTGTATACATATATAAATATATAATCATCTTGCTGCTTTTAACATGATTTCAAAAACAACCATAACATTATAATTATAAGTTATAATATCTAAAATATATGACTGAAATATATATATATATATATAATATATGTTTGTATCATCTGTGATTTCTGTCTGTACTATCTGTAATATCTATATATAATATCTATATACTCTGTATATAATATTCGTATTCTCTAAATAATCTATCTGTAGCATCTCGATGCTATACTGCATAATCTGTTTGAATAAACTGTTTGAGTGTTACGGTTTAGAAATCATGTTATTATGAGAAATGCAATAGTCTCATTCATTGCTAATAATCTATATAACTGAATATCTATTATACTAAAAAATCTACATACTATACTGTATTAAACTCATGCCACACATTTGAGTAAACAAAGTCTCATGCTCAGTTTCTATAATTCTGTTATATAAATAATATTTATAATATTCTGGAAAATAACTGATCATCATATTGGTAAACATACATATATAATCTGCTAATAAACCTTCTAAAATATCCTAGCATAGCATATTTCCCTTACCTAGACTCTGGAAAAACCTCTACTGAATTTTGGCCCTATACCCGCAGGGTTCCTAGCTCAACATCCTGAAAACAATATCCCCCAGAACAAAATATCAGTATTTCTTTGCATACTACATTTCCTATAACTGTGGGAAAAGCAAATACTGAATAGTATGTCTTACCTCGAGTTTGGAATGAATTCCAAACGAACTTTTCCCACGATCAGCTCCGGCAAACTTGTAAAGAACTTCGTCAGGAGCGTTGTGGTGGCCTCAGATCTTCAATCCGGCGAGAAATGGGGTCAAGATGGAAGAGAGAAGGGGAGGTAAATGTAGAGAGAGAGAGAAAGAGAGAGAGAGAGAAAGGAGAGGTTTATGCACTGAAAACTGAGTTAAAAATCCGGGTTTCAGCTATTTATAGGGCTGGATTCATTGATGAGACACGTCACCACGTCAACGAGTCCGTAAAAAGTTCATCGATGAACCTACACCCTCATCGATGAGTTTCATTCTGCTTTAAACCCTCTCTCGGTATCTTCTCGTCGACGAGATGGGTCCTCGTCGACGAGATCCTGAAGAGCCCTCATCGACGAAACCTCTGTGTTCGTCGACGAGTCATGTAAGAATTTCTTGGGTTATTACAAAAATTTCCAAAGTGTGGCCTTAAATACCCTTCTTAAGGGCTTAAGGTATACTCATATTAGTTCCCCTTAATCAACCCTCACCCTTTTATCAAGGGTATAGGACACAATCAAGCATCTTGATATTCCAAAGATAGTTAATTAAAGGCCAAATTTTGTTTCGCTAACTGTAAGGAGTCACGTGACAATAGGGAGCAAGAGATAAGAACATACTCAAAGGAAACTTGCTCCTTCTCCCACTCAATGTCACACCAAATTCTTACAATTAAGTTGATGCCCACAATATCAATCTCGTTTTTAATCACAATTCAGCTATCTATTCTAATACCAATTTTCATAGACATGAAGATCTCAAAGGCTAAAAGAAATCAACCTTGCCCAAATCTACCTCTAGTACTAAGGAGTCATGTATGTGCTACAACAAGACAATACCAACTCCAACCCAGTCATACTCATCTTTATTCAACAAAATACTTAAATTTTTAGCATAGTGGTAAGTCTCATGGCTCAAAAGCCCTTGATCCAACTAAGGTAGTCATTGAGGAACCTAGGCTTGAACATAAGGAAGTTAAACTCGTATTCCACCTATATTGAGGGTAACTCTTATCCCACAACACAACTAGGGTCTTGGATAAAACCACTCAATTGTATAGTCGATGACCAAGAAGGGTGAACACCCAAACCTCTAAGGTGAATGTACTAGGGCTCCCAATCCTATATGAAAACCCAAGTTACCTCTCGAGGATATTAAGAGTCTGCCCTTGAGCACTTCATAGGGTGCTTACTTAGTACCTGATTGAATACCTCGGGAGGTAGGCTGCTCACCTAGTGTTCCCCCATGAATGAAGTCTTTGAAGAATTCTCATTCACATATGAGTAACCACTAAGGATCTAATAATCATACATCTTAGGTTTGAGAACACCACCATAGGTATTATTCAAACCAATTGCAATGTCACAATGACCTATTGGAACCATCCCCGTGACGATCACATAGTCAAATCCAAGTTAACCAAAATTTCATCCAAGTCATTATCATACACCAAAACCATGTATCACCATTGCAAAAACTCTAAGATTCTGACACTATAAATAACCCATACACACTACAAAAACAAAAAAGAAACTAATTTTTAGTGACGAAAGTATTAGTGATGGTTTTAATTTTGTCACTAAAAGTGTGGTATTAGTGACGATTTTTAAAACTGTCACTAATACTACACTTTTAGTAACAAAAATCAAAGCTTCAAGAATATTTTCGTCACTAAAAATCAGTTTTCCCATTTAAACTATTGTGAGAAACACTTTTCGTGCCCAAATTATCATGGGAAAATATTAGCGACGTATCTTGGGGTATTAGTAACGATTTCAAAGCATCACTAATAGGCATTTATTAACGACGGTTCATAAATTATCACTAATAGTCTATTATTAGTAATGGTTCTGATAAACTGTCAGTTATAGTGTATTAGTAACGATTTATAGAACTATCACTAATAATGCATTTGTTGACCAAGACAAAGGTCAAGAATATTAGTCATGGTTCTCACAAACTATCACTAATAGTCTCTTATTAGTAACAATTCTGATAAACCGTCACTAATAGTGTTGTATTAGTAACAGTTTATAGAACCCGTCACTAATAATGCATTTGTTGATTGGGACAAAGGTCAAGAATATTAGCGATGGTTCTCATAAACCATCACTAATAGTCTATTATTAGTAATGGTTCTGATAAACCGTCACTAATAGTGTTGTATTAGTAACGGTTTATAGATCTGTCACTAATAATGCATTTGTTGACTGCAACAAGGGTCAAGAATATTGGTGACAGTTCTCATAAACTACTACTAATACAGTTCTATTAGTAACAGTTTATCAGATCGTTACTAATGATAGACTATTAGTGATGGTTTATGAGAATCATCACTAATAATGCATTCATTGATTCGAAAAAATGTCAACAATATTAGCGACGGTTCTTATAAACTGTCATTACTTGTCTTGTATTAGTAACAGTTCTCAAAACCGTTACTAATAATGCATTTTTATAACTATTAGTGATAGTTTGTTAAAGTATTAGTGACACTTTGAAACCGTCACTAATGCTCTAAAATCTTAAAACTCTAATTTGGATTTCCCCCATTTTTTCCCTGAAACTTCTTCCCTCCTTTCCTCCTCCATCCTCCCTCCTACCTTCTCCTCCTCCTCCCTGCGTGCGTCATATCCGACCACCCCCCACCACTCTTTCCTCCTCCCGCCATAACCACTAAGCTTCCTTCGTCCCAAGTTCTTCTCCTACTTTTTCTTCTTCTTCTTCTTCTTCTTCTTCTACAAATGGTTATGCATGTGCGTGTGTGTGTGTGTGTGTGTGTGTGTGTGTGTGTGTGTGTGTGTGTGTGTGTGTGTGTGTGTGTGATAGTGTGTGTGAGGTTGGATGTTGAAATCTTAGTGACTATGAATTGGGTTTCCATGGTTTGTTCAACTTAAGCCTTCAACCTAAGTCTAGGTGTTGAACTTTTAGTTGATAATTTTAAAAATGCAGCACGGGGTTGAAATATGTATAATTATGTTTCTTGTTTGATTTTAAGGAAGCAAGTTGGCCATGGCATGCTATAACTGAGAAGAGATTTGAATTTAGTTTGTTTTTTTATTGGACTAAAGTGCAATATGATCTGGTGTGAAACTTCTTGTTGCCTTTGGCACTATGGAAGCACATCTCTTTAGTGTATACGCAACTAGGGTATAAAAAAAAATTATCAATTTGCATTTGCAAATTGAATTTAGACAAAACACTCTAATCTAAATAGGGGAGGGTTTGAATATTAAAATTTATACAAAACACTCTAATCTTATTTTGGGCATTGAGTATTGAATTTATTTATATTTAAATAAAATGTAATATAAAATTGTATGTAATTTTGTTTAAATTCATATAAAGTTAAATTTGGAGCCTAAAATTGATGTCCTAAGCACAACCTTAGGTAAGCTTAAAAGGTAATCCTGTGGCATATGTGGATATTTTTGTAAATGTTAATTGACTTATGTTTTTTTTTTCTAATATTTGCCTTCACTCCCTCTTATTTAGGCAAACAATGTGCCAAGTGGTATTTCTTTTCCTCCGCTATAATAAGGGTTTTGTTTTCCCTATGTCCATTTCTCTCCAAACAAACTGACGGAGGAATGCTAAGCAATTTTAGCCCTAAAGTGTAAAATTATGTCTCTTCTCTAGGAAGTGTAGCAACCCACATGCCCCTTGAAACCAGAAGACAGAGACATCTGAGTGACTTAAAAAATGATGAATCTAACATTAAAACTATGCAACCTTACCTACCAAATTAAAGTTTACTCACCGCATGTTAACCCAGCAGATCTTGAAGTGCTCTCTCATACCCAATAACATATAGTATAAAGATATATCAGCCATACTTTATTATTTAGGCAAAATAGTAGGATCAAAATAACCCATTGTTAGTTTTCACAAGCATTGGGAGTACCCATTCAGCTACATTACAAACAAAAAACTGTAATCTATTAAATGTATAATTCCTTACACTCTACATTTTAGTGTAGCACCAGCCCTGATTTAAGAACTGAGTTACACCCTTGATAAAGGAATATATGCATCGGTAGGAAGCTTGACACGGTAGGAAAATAATAAGGTAGTTTTAAGTTCTTGTAACATTGACCAAATAACTCTAGATTTAGCTGAAGTTATATTATGTAGATAGGGAGGCTAGAGGGTAGACCAAGAATTAATTGAATCTAGGCATAAATATGCTCCAAAACATTATCAAAATCATACATAAAGTATGCCTCTGCTCCAAAAACTTTGGTTTTACTTTTTTTAATCTCTAATTGATCATAATTAAGGAGGGATTGTAGATTGAAGACTCAAGGACGGCTATATAAGAGTTTCAAACCCACTTTTATTGTAATATGATCCTCTAAATGCTTTCAATAGTCATGAGTTGAATGCAAATTATCAATTTGCAAATAAACAAAATTTGCAAGTCGTAATAGACTAGTTTCAATGATATGTATATTTATATACAATAAAATTTGATTGTAAAACATGTGCAATAACATATTCTTATAATACTAACAAATTACCTTTATGTATGATTTCATATTTTTATTGATCTAGTATGTTCCCTAATGGTGTGACATGCAGATGTCCAATTTTCTCTTAGGTTTGAGTCCCCAAAGTAAAATTTTAACACTTCCCGTTGCCCTTAAGAGAAAACATTTAACTCCTAGATCAACTTTGAAATAAATGATGAGAGAGAGAAAGAGAGAGAGAGAGAGAGAGAGAGAGAGAGAGAGAGAGAGAGAGAGAGAGAGAGAGAGAGAGAGAGAGAGAGTACATGTGTTCATTGAAGCTTAGACCTGTTCAAGAATGGTTAGTATACATTCATGCTTCATTGTACATGTGAGACAAATCAATTAATATTCAATTGATTATTAGTCATAGTATGTATATTAATAATCAATTGAACATGTTAATTATTTGTTTCATTTATGATTAGTGATGTTTTTATTTCAACCATTCTTGAATTGTCCAATATGGATAATTTAGGAAGTTATATTTACATTGTTGTCATTATTCACGCTTTGTTAATTACCATTACATATTTCCAAAGCGTCTCTACTTGTGTTCTCTCAGTGCATAGTGGGTTGTCGTGACAATTTATTAGTGATGAAAAACTAGCAACATGTTCACTTCCCCCATCTTGTGTACTTGGAGAGCCATGGGGAGATATTGCTGAAATTTTGAGCAACTACGATGAAGGAATTTGAGCAAATTGACAACAACGTAAATGCAACATTCCTGAATGGGATAGGATTCGTACCCTTTATATTGAAGGTTGATTTTAGGATTCACGATGCATGCCTCATAAACATTATGAGAATATAATCAACACCATTTACTTGAACATGTTATAGGGCAATTAATGAACATGGATAGGAGTTGGATGAAGGCTCGGGGTAGGTTTTTTCCAGAATACATGAAAGGGGTACATGATTTCATATAGTTCACATGTCCACATACAGACAAATCCAGTAGAATAAGGTGTCCTTGCAAAAAATGTCAAAACATAACATTTTGACACATTGGTTTGGTTGAAACACATTTATTAGACTATGGAATGGAGAAAAACTACACAACAGGGGTGTTCTACGGTGAAGATTACCCACTTCAGAGTGATGATGATGAAGATGAAGATGAGGGGGCAAATATAGTAGGTGGTAATACACATTTAGAAGGATTAATCAAAATATTAGGTGACTTGCAACGAAGGATTGCAGTGGACACAGATGATGTCCGTGTGTCGCGAATTGGAGTTAAATCTACTTTAGTAGGTACCATACCTTGCAATCCTAGTCAGTTAAATCAACTCAATAAATCATTTGCTAATCTCGTGAGGGATGCATTGATGCCCTATATCCAAACTATAAAAAATTTTCAAAATTGCAGTTCCTAATAAAGTTGCTTCATGGAAGGACAATGCATGGGTTATCTCTGTCATGCCCCTATAGAGCATGAAGCTCATTTGAGACTAGTGCTTTAGGTGCTCAGTGAGAAGAGGTTATTTGCAAAATTCTAGAAATGCAAGTTCTGGCTAGAACATGTTGCATTTCTGGGGCATGTAGTGTCTAGGGAAGGAATCTAAGTGGACCCAAGCAAAGTAGAGGTGGCAGTTGATTGGGCGAGTCTGGAGAACGTGCATGAGATTAGAAGTTTCTTGGTTCTGGCAAGGTACTATCTTCGATTTGTAGAGGGTTTCTCCAAGCTGTCAAGTCCTTTGACACAACTTATGAGAAAGAATAGTAGGTTTGAGTGGACTAGTAAGTGCGAGCAAAACTTTCAAGAATTGAAGCAGGGACTAGTCACAACCCCAGTGTTGACCATTCCATCAAGGGATGGTGGTTTTGTGATTTACAGTGGCGCATCTCAGAAAGGACTTGGGTGTGTCTTGATGCAACAAGGAAAGGTTATCACGTACACTTCTCGCCAACTCAAGGAGTACGAGAAGAACTGCCCTACGCATAACTTGGAGCTGGCAGTAGTGGTATTTGCGTTAAAGATCAGGCGTCACTACCCATACGATGAGAGGTGCAAGATCTTCACCAACCACAAAAGTCTTAAATTCTTTTTCACTCAGAAAGAGTTAAATATAAGGTAGCAGAGATGACTGGAGTTAATAAAGGACTACGACTGTACCATTAGCTACCACCTAGGAAAAGCTAATGTGGTAGCTAATGCTTTGAGTCAGAAGTCAGTGAATGCGTAAGT
The DNA here is from genome assembly GCF_029873635.1 of Malania oleifera. NCBI lineage: Eukaryota > Viridiplantae > Streptophyta > Magnoliopsida > Santalales > Ximeniaceae > Malania > Malania oleifera. The sequence goes on from NC_080420.1 coordinate 81,216,287, forward strand.
TTTAAGAGTTAAGGTTTAGCATGAGATTGGGATGGATCTAGAAAGGTTGGGTGTGGAGTTAGTGGAAGGAAATCACTAAGCGTTCATTGCTAGCCTGGTAGTGCAACTGACCTTGCGAGAAAGGATCAGAACAGCTCAAACGAAAATGTAAATCTGGTAGATATTGTGAATAGAGTTTAGGATGGATTGAATGCAGATTTCAATGTCACTGACGATGGGATGATGAGATTTCATACCAGGATATGCGTACCGAATGACACTGAGATTAAAAGGGTCATCCTGGAAGAGGCACTTCGCTCTCTATATATAGTGCATCTAGGGAGCACAAAGATGTACAGGGATCTGCGAGAATCTTTCTGGTGGTCTAACATGAAAAGAGAGACCACCCATTTTGTCGAGCAGTGCCTGACATGTCAACAAGTGAAGGCCGAGCACCAGAGGCCAGCGAGACCCCTTCAGCCACTTGATATTCCTAAGTGAAAGTGGGAGCATATCTCGATGGACTTTGTATCAGGGTTGCCCTCGGCGATGCCTTGGCAGAATGCTATCTGGGTTATTTTGGATCGGCTGACGAAGACTACGCACTTCATTCCAATTAGAGTCAACTATTCTATGAATAGGCTGGCAGAGCTGTATATGCAAGAGATTGTATGACTTCATGGCATCCCGATTTCCATCGTTTCAGATCAAGATCCGCGATTGACCTTTTGATTCTAGAAAAGTTTGCAGGATGCCTTGGGATCTCAACTCACTTTCAATACTGCATTCCACTCGCAGATGGATGGGCAGTCTGAGAGGACCATTTAGATTCTAGAGAATATGTTGCGAGCATATGTACTGGATTTTGGGGATAATTGGATTCGGTATCTACAGCTCGTTGAGTTTGCGTATAATAACAATTATCATACCAATATCGAGAAGACACCATATGAAGCTTTGTATGGTCACCGCTGCCAATCTCCATTGTACTAGGATGAGGTAGGTGAGCAGTAGATTTTGGGGCCAAAATTAGTTCAACAGAGCTTTGCAAAGGTCGAGCTTATTAGGGATAGAATTAAAGCAGCACAGAGTTGGCAGAAAAGTTATGCGGATACTCACCGACAGGAGCTAGAGTTTGAGATCAATGATATGATATTCTTGATAAGTACTCCGATGAAAGGGGTGATGAGGTTCGGGAAGAAAGGCAAGTTAAGCCCTAGGTACATTGGGTCATTTAAGATCCTGGAAAGGATTGGTCCAGTTGCCTATCAAGTGGCGTTACCCCCAGCATTGGCTAGAGTTCATAACGTCTTCCACGTATCAGTGTTGAGGAAGTACATGTCATATTCTTCGCACATGATAAGTTATGAATCTTTGGAGATTGTGGATGCTTTGACATACGAGGAGGTACCAATTCAGATTCTGGATCAAAAAATACAGGTACTGTATACTAAAGATATACCATTAGTGAAGGTGTTATGGCATAATCATGCAGTTGAGGAGCTTCTTGGGAATTAGAGATAGAAATACACCCGAAGTACCCACAGCTTTTCAGAGAGGTTTAGCACTAGATAGATCAGTATAGTGGTATAGCTAAGTGTTGGTTTGGTTTGCAGGTTAGGTAAGGTAGATTTGGTTAGTTTTACTAGTTAGTTACAGTTTAGTATATAAATGTTCTTTGGGAGAGTTTTGTTTGATATTGTAATCTCTCAAGATCTTGTATCTAACCACGGTATTCATCTTCCATAAGTGAGCGTATTTAATAAACTTGGGATGGGGCCGCTATATGGGTGGCTATCGACTCTTCTATAGAGATGGATCATGAGTTAAGGATTGTGATCAGTAACAGTTAACAAATTTCCAGGATGAAATTTATATAAAGGGAGAATGTAACACCCTAGAAAATTTATATGCATGGAAAAGAAAAAAACTATAAAAAATTATTATTAACTAATTAATTAAGCAAATAAAATAAATAGTATGATAAAAATAATAAAAACATATGGAATAAGATATATTTATATACTTGAAGTAAAGGACAAACTAACATTTATATATAATAGGTATATATATATATATATATATATATATATATATATATGTGTGTGTGTGTGTGTGTGTGTGATAATATAACAATAATATATATTTATGCTTATTAAAGCATATGAAATGCTTCACCTGTAAGCATCATAGAACCAAAATTGATTTTGGTTTCCCTTGGTCGTGCTTCACTCTCAAGCTCTCTCTCGTCTCTCTCCTCACGCCTCCTCTTTCTTTCTCTCCTCGATTTCCTTGACCCAATGAGCACTGATCAAAAAATAGAAAATACTACCGGGTTCCATTCTCTGCCACTGAAATTCCTACTGGAGTGGATTTGCTATAGGAGCGACATAGGCACCGCTCGTGGGGTAAGTTAAACCCTTTTCCTTTCCTTTTTCCCTTAAATCTTTAGCCAAATCGACAATCAGACACCACCACGGGGTCCTAGCCTTGATCGTCATCATTTTTAACAGGAGTGGATTTTCAATTTGGGTTTCCTAAGTTCTACTCCAAGGCTAGGGTAAGATTTGGGGAATTTAGAAAATTTTCTATTCTTGGGAATTTAATTATTTATTTGGAGTTTATAGGCTTAGGAAATGTTAAATAGTTATTTGGAATTTTGTGAGCCAAGGAATATTAAGGAAATTATAATTTTGGGGTTGAGTTGATTTTATTGGGGATAATGTGATTTCAAGGTTTGGAGTTTTGAACGTTCTGGGCGTGGGATGGAATTTTTAACAGACTTTTCAGGATTCAAGTAAAGGGATTAAGTTAAGTCATGATTTTTTTTATTAAATATGAATTGATTAAACTGTTATATATTTATTTATTATGAGTTCAAAGATTATTTTGAAAACTAACCGTTCAATAGAGATTTTACAAACCTAGGATATATGGTACAACATTTTTTAATATTACGAACGGTGGAAAATCTGAGTTATTTTACAAACTAAAAATACTGTGCATCTTTGGTTGTCTCTTGGACTGTTTTCAAATATTGAAATTCTGTGGCAGGTGAATAATTTTATGGTTTATAGTGAAACCAAATTTGAGAATGGTTGTGAAACATAGTGGAACTACTTATGAATAATGCAGGGATGTGATATGACGGCTGGGGCCGGATTTTATATGATGGTCGGGGGCCAAGTTTTATTTGACAGCTGTGAGCCGCGTGTAACTGACAGCCAAGGGCCGGGTGTTTATTAAATGGAAATTGAAATGAAATGATTTATACTACTATTTTATTTACTTAAATTGCATGATATACTTTAGGAACCTTGGGGACCAGTGTATTGTGAGCACAGTATTGTTGCTAATGATTGATTATTAGACCATGTGCGCCCACACTGTTTTGGATAGAAGTGTAGGGGGGTCTCAACCGACTGCCTGTGTGAGGTTTAAGTAAGGGCGTCAGACCTGCAGCTTAGCTGTGGATGCCTACAGATGTACTTGCAGAGGATGATGTTTTGACTTTGTTTTCGGTTGATCACCCAGTCTTAGTCTAGCCTTCGGGCCGCATAACCCGTGTCATGGGAGAAGTAAATGGCGTTAATCACAGGGGGTTGTCTTATATGCATGTCTGTGGATTTATGTAAATGGTGTTAAATATTTACTGAACTGGTTTATTTTCAACTATATGGAATGACTATATGTTTTTAAATGATATTTTTGGTTAAATAAGGAACTGGTTATTTTTAGAATACACTAAAATTCATGCTGGCCACACACTGACTTTAACTTAGTCTTCCTTACTGAGAAGTGTCTCACCCCAATATGCAATCATCTTTTCAAGACCATCTCAAGATCGAGCTTAGCGAGCTCTAGGGCTAGGCAGTAGCTAGTTTTATTTGTGAAGGTATGTAACATGTTTTATGGGTTTTAGTTATGTTTAAAGTCTCCAATTATGTTTTATGGTTGTTGGGACTGGGTTGACTTTATACTGTACTATGATTTGTAATAAGGATATTGGGAGACTCCTATGTATGTTAGAATTTTAGAACTCTAGTATTATATTTTGGAGAATGTATTACTTTTTTCGCTGCAATTATATTATGATTATGGTATCAAGTACTCAGATGTCATTAAAGTAGTACCTCGGGCCCATGTGGTGGGTCGAGGCGTTACAATCTCTGAGCACATTCAACATGCATTTAAGCCTCATTACAGCGGCATTACTTGATGGTGAAACACATCCAAAGTATTTTTGCGTGAATTGAGTTTCGATTACACTCCAATACATGCGTGTAGGTATGATTGTGCACTTTTTTATGGTGAACTCGAAAATGCAAACGAGTGTCCAGAATGTGGTGAACCAAAGTATAAAACTAATCAGAAGAACGGTAAAAAGATTCCCTAAAAATTTTTGCAAAATTGTCCATTAATACCACGACTGCAAAGATTATACATGTGTAGAAATACTGCTGCAGATATGAGATGGCATAAAGAGAAAGGTATTCAAGAGGAAAACACCCTTAGCTATCCAGCAGACTCGGAAGCTTGGGCCGAGTTGGATAAAATGCATCCGTGATTCGGTAGTGATTCTTGCAACATTAGATTTGGCCTTACTTCAGATGGTTTCAATCCTTTTAGTAACATAAACAACCCTTATAGCATGTGGCCAGTTATGATGATGTCATGCTGTAATGACCTGAAGAATAATGGTATTTAAATAATAAAGAGGGAGAGAGTTGGAAACAGAAACAGAAGGAGGCAGCAGGCTTCATCGACGACGTTGCACTTTAGATGTAATAACCCAAAATATTTACACAGGGCCTCGTCAACGAATACAGGGAGTTCGTTGACGAGCGTATAAGGAGACCTCATCGACGAAACCATGTCTTGTTGACGAGAAGATACCGAGAGGGGTTTTGGGTAGTCTGAAATTCGTCGACAAGGAAGTAAGGTTTGTCAATGAAATCACTTAAGAACTCATCGACGAGATGACGTTTCTCATTAACAAATTCGGGCCTATGAATAGTAAAAACCCGGGTTAATTTGCAAAAAAGCAAATGGCGTAAATCTTCCTTTCCCTCTCTCTCTCTCTATCTCTCTCTCTCTCTCTCTCAACGCCTCTCCCTCCTTCTCTCTTCGAGTTCGGCCCTATTTCTCGCCGAATCAAAAATCCGAGGCCACCACGACACTCCTGGTGAAGTTCTCTACAAGACTGCTGGAGATGATCATTGGTGGAAATGGTTTGAAATTCATCGTAAATTCAAGGTAAGATGTTTTATTTAGAATATGCTTTCCCTGCATTTATAAGAAATATTGTATGCAGGAAAATACTAATGTTTTGTTCTGGGGGATGTTGTTTTTAGGGTGTTGAGTGGAGAACCCTACGAGTGTAGGGCCAGAGTTCAGTGAGGACTTTTCAGAAACTAAGTAAGGGAAATATGCTACGCTAGGAGATTTGATTATATTAACAGGAATTTTACATATGTGCATGTATACCAGTTATTATGTAGCTTTCACAAAATATGAGATTCTAAAGCACATGTGGCCTAAGTACATATTATTTAATGTAGAATTTTATACAGTTTTTCTAGTATATGATGTTATACAGAATATACAGATATAGCCGAATACTCACCGATATTATATAGACAGATATAAGTACATATACAATTTTTATTCAGATAGCTTCACAGATATATATATATATATATATATATGTACACAAATATTTATTCAGGTCAGTATACATAGTATTTACAGAATGTTATGTTTTCCTAAATGCTATAACACTCAAAGTATATAGACAGATTACATAGATAGAAAGTACAGACAGATTATACAGTTATAGCATCAAGATGCTACAGATATTACAGTATTTATAGTTCAGATTAATTGTGTTATGGTTATTTTGGAAACATAATGAAAACAGTAAAAAGAGTATAGTATATATGTATATAGTATCAGATCCCTGTGGAAAGATTATAGACAGATACAGTTACAGAGCACGATACCGTTGCTATATACAGAATAGAGTGCAACCACATATCTCAGATGGTGTGTGGGTACCGTCAAACTGTGCTCGGAGAGGATGCAACTCCCCAGTTCACTGGGTTGAGGGGGCCAGTTTGACGAGGTAGCAGTCAGTCCTGAGCTTAGGAGTGGATGCAGTTTGGTCGGGCTAAGGTAGTGTAGAGTATGATGACTTATTTGGAGGGCCGACCAAAGTTAAGTCCCGCCTACGGGCCGCACAACCCTGTCATGAGGGGTCAAATCATGACATACAGAGTCCCAGGGAAAGAGCACAGTTATGTATATGTATATGTATATAGTTTTACAGGTTTTGTCGTATATAGTATGATATAACAATATGAATGATAGGAAGTTCAGATGATACAAATGTTTTAAGCTACTATACATGTATTTTACAAATTTTCCAGATCATGTAGTTTTAAATACTATTATTATAGTTTTATGACTCGATTGTCACACACTAGTAATCGCATATTTCCACTTACTAAGCGTCATCGCACCCCATTACTTTACCACTTTTCAGGTGAGCCAGCTAGGTGAGCAGATCAGACTCTCAGATAGAGAGTTGACTTAGTTACCCTGATTGTAGGGTAAGTTTGTGACAGGGTTTTGTATTTTCAGGGTAGATGATATTGGAGGGAGTTATTGTATGTAACTGTGGTCTGAATGTACTAAATTTTGATATTGTTTTGTATATATAGTTGTATGACTTGTATATCCACTGTGTAGATATGGTTATATATATATAAATGGTGAGAATTTTTAGGACATTACACATACAACATACCTCTATGGTGATGTATGAAAGAACCCTTCATTTACATGTCTCTACTTATTACCAGACCGAGGGCACCAGGTATTGATATTGATGTTTACCTGAGGCTGTTAATTAATGAGTTGAAAGAACTATGGGAAAAAAGGAATAGAGACATTTGATGTGGAAACTAGGACAAAATTTCGGAAGCATGTTGCACAGTTATGGACAATTAATGATTTCCTTACTTACAACAATCTAGCGGGCTGGAACACAAAAGGTTTAGCATGCCCAGTGTGTAATAAGTATGTTGTGTAATGACCTAGAAATTAAAACTATAAAATAATTAAGAAGTATAATAAATGAAATGGATTAACGGATATTAAGGAAAAAGGAAAGATTTTAGAGGAAGTAATAGCATACCTCGTTGATGAATGTTCTGTCTTTTTCGATGAGTGTCCTTCTAAAGATCATGGACGAACTCCCGTTCCTCGTCGAAGAAGGAATCCCGAGAGAGTAATTTCAAACTCTGAATTTCGTCAATGAATGTATCTTCTCGTCAACAAAGTCTCTTCCGTAGTTCGTCAACGAGCCCACATGTCTCGTCAACGAAGCCCTACCTATAAATAAAGTTTCTTTCATTTTTAGCGAGAAACTTCAAAATTTCACTCTCTCTCTCTCTCTCTCTCTCTCTAAAAAAAGGATCCTCAACCTTCTCTCTTCAATTTCGAGCTGGATTTGACCCTGTTTTACGATCTGGAACCACCACGAGGTTCGTAGGATCATTCTTTGCAAAGCTGCAGGAGCTGATTGTTGGTTTGAGAGGTTTGGTAAACATCCCAAAATTAGGGTAAGTGAGTTATTTTTAGAATTTTCTTAACGAATATTGTTATTTGGAGCCTAGGAAGTATTAAATAAGTATTTTTCCTTAGATTTGAGTTAGTTGGGGTTTATTTAATTAAACTAGGGTTTTTGATTTAGGGTCCAAGTGAACCCCATGGGTATCGGTTCGGGGATCCTACCGGCGTAGTTCAGAAGTCAGGTAAGGGGAAAAATATATATTAAACTAGAATTTTTATGAATTTAAAGGAAAATGAATTGTGTTATATATACATATATATGTTTCGGTATGAGTTTAAAATGCCAACCATTTAAATTATATATTTCCGAGTTTAGGGCTGTTAATTAGATACGTATATGCGATAATGAACTGATGAACATGGAAAATATTTTTAGGATAATTATGTAAGAAATGAAAGGTATTTTCAATATATAAACATTAAATGTTGATTGGCTTATTTTACACGCAATGTATGAATTTTATTGCTAAATTGTGTGGCATGGGTAAATGTAAGTTTTGGGCAAATATATGTTAAATGTATGAGATGCAGGCTAAGTAAGTAAAGCATTGAGAATGAAATATGATATGAACCATGCTGCTTGTGTATGTTAATGCAACCATGTAAATGTATGACAACTGAAAGGCGTATTAGCATATTCTAGTACATTTCTATGTAGACTAACTAATGACAGTTAAAAGGAGCTGTGTTAGCAGATTCTAGCTCATTTCTATATGAACTAACTGATGACGGCTAAAGAGCGGCTATAGTACGAATGAATGAAATGAAAATAGAAATGAAATGACAGTGGAATGAAAAGTGAAATGTAAACGATGTAAATGGGAAAGAGTCACTTAAAGTGAAATGCAATGTAATGTTTAAGATAAGAACATGAGCCGATGTGAATGGTTGAATAATGATAGAAAGAATAATGTATTATGATATTAGAAGTATCTATGCTCGTAGAACATGTTACGATTAGGTGAGGTGTACTCTTCACGTGAGGGCTTGCTGAGAAAGGCGAGTGCACTAGTAACTTCAGATGTGGCAGTAGCTGCATAACGTACTAGGGCAGAGGGAACCTGCTTGTATGGGCGGGTAGATTTCCCTATCCTTGGGGCCTTCGCTGGTAAACCTTTGTTTGAACTGTGTGAGTACAAGATCAATCTAACACTAGAGGGCTTACTAAGTAAGGTGAGTGCCCTAATATGCTTTAGTAGTGACCTTTGGGTTGCCTAAGTATCAGAGCAGAGGGGTGCTACTTGTATGAGCAGGTAATCATCCCTATCCTTGTATATGTTTGGTTAAGCTTAGAGAATGGTTTCAGTGTTTATGATAATGTTTTACAAATGTTATTAAAATGATATTTATAAACCTCATGTTAGTCACCCACTGTTTTAATATAATGTTTTTTCCCTTAGTGAGATGTCTCACCTGAATATGTTTATTCCTTTTTTTTCTAGGACATCCTTGAGATCAGGCTTAGAGAGCTCGAGGGTTTATAGAATTTTGAGGATTACAAAGAGAAAGGGTATATTTGATAATACTGTTGGGTTGTATAAAGTTTAAGTTTATGTTTTTATGTTTTAGGTCTATTAAGAAAAGGAATGATTGTGAATACTGGTTTTGTGGATTGAGTTTTTGGGGGTATGTAGATTTTGTGAATACAGGTGAATGAATGGATAATATGGATTGTAGATAGAAATAGTAAACTCTAGTATTATATTTATGGAGATTATGTTTATGTTTTCTACTGCGTATATATTGATTTATGGATTATCGTGATTTTATCAGGTATAATGCACCGGACCCACGTTTAAGGATTCGAGGCATTACATTTTGGTATTAGAGACATGATTTTGGGATTTTGATAACTTAGGAAATGATTTATACCAGAGTATAGGAATCAGTTAGGATAAGGATGTTAGATGGAAATGTTAGATTAGGTTTAGGGAAGTATAGGATTTTGTCTTATAGCTTGGAGAAATCCATTGGTAGATTCTGTGATTTTCTGATTCAGTCGATGGTCTCAAAAAACCACGGCAAATCGATCGATGGTGATGTTTCTTAGCCGTGAGATTGGTCCTTATATGGAGATTTTGGATTTTTATTGGATTTAATTTAATGATTATATTGTTTGGGGTTATGATATGGAATTCTTATCTCTTCTCTGTCCTATTTTCAGAATGGATTCTGGAGATAAGAATGTAGAGGCTGAAGGAAGAGAGGATTCGGTGACTTCTAGTGAAGAAGAAATAGATACCTCTAAGGTGCTTCGGGGTATCGCTTGTTAGGTTAAGGTAGAGATGAAGAAGGATCCAAAAAAATAGAGTTGTCCACCTGTAGGACAGGGCTGCAGCATTAAAGAATTTATGAGGATGAACCCTCCAGCCTTTACAAGAGGACCTGATCCAGTGGCTGCAGAGAATTTGGTATAGGAAATAGAAGGGATTATGGTCGTATTGGACTGCACAGATAAACAGAAGGTTTGTTTTGTTGCATTCAAGATGACTGGAGAGGCAAAGCGCTGGTGGCTTTCTACGAAGCTGCTAAAGGATCAAAGGGTGATAAAGGTAGCTCTTACCTAGGAGAGATTCAAGGAGCTATTCTTTGACAGGTATTTTCCTTCATCTATCAGAGAGAAAAAGATTGAGGAGTTTACTAAGCTAACCAATGGGGATATGATGGTTGCGGAGTATGCGGCTAAATTTGTGGAATTGTCGCGTTTTGCTCCATTTCTAATCCCAAATGAGGTATGGAAAGCCAGGAAATTTGAGAAATACCTGAGACGTAGAATCTACGAGCTGGTGGTCAGGTTTCAGGTCTAGAGTTTTTCAGAACTAGTTGATAAGGCCTCGGTGTTGGAGAAGAGTATCCAGAGTAGCATTGAGTCTTTAGAGCAGAAGAAGAGACCTGGACCACCTAGTTTTCAGTCTGAGGCCAGTTAGAGATTAGCGAAGAAAGGAAAAGAAGCAGTGGGCTCTGTATGCTCGAAGTGTAATAAAAGGCATAAGAGCCAATGTTGGTTAAGCACTTCGAATTGTTACAGGTGTGGTAAGTCAGGGCATGTCAAGAAAGATTGCCGGGAGCTGTTGTCTATGGTATCTGGGCAGAATCAGGATTAGGGAAAACAGCAAGTACCGTTAGGAAGGGGTGCTCTACCCTAACTATACACACTTCAAACTGAGAAGGATGCCATCATAGAAGTAGGTATGAGATTATATTTAAGATAATGATGATTTAATTTAATGAAGAATGATTAAATGGTTTATATGATGATATATATGCTGAGTTCTTATAGTTGTAGTTAGCAAATGAATTGAAGTAATGTGAAAGGATGATTAGTTAGTAAAATTTCGAGGATGAAATTTCTTGAGGGGAGAATGTAATGACCCGAAAATTAAAACTATAAAATAATTAGGAAATATAATAAATGAAATGGATTAACGAATAATAAGGAAAAAGGAAAGATTTTAAAGGAAGAAATAGTAGGCCTCATCGACGAACGTTCTGTCTTCGTCAACGAGTGTCCTTCTAGAGATCGTGGATGAACTCCCATTCCTCGTCGACGAAGGAATACCAAGAGAGTAATTTCAAACTCTGAATTTCGTTGACGAATGTATCTTCTTGTCGACGAAGTCTGTTAGCTTTACCGTGATCCCAAAAGGGGGGTGAATTGGTATTTTTAAAATTTAACCCCTAGGTATTCCTCCTAACAGCAGTATGTTCACAACCCTATGGTCAATATAGTGCAAGTAATATAAATATATCAGAAATTAAATAAAGCGATTTAATTAACAATACATGCACTAAAAAAATAATAAAGTATGAATGACACACAAAAATGTTATCGAGGTTCGGCAAATTGCCTACGTCCCCACCTTGGCTAACAAGCACAAGGATTACCACTATAGTTGCTCACTTAAATGGGTGGAGCGGCACCTATACAAACCAGGTCAATTAGCATAGGGCTGACCTCAACCTTTACAACAATCCTTGCTGGGCTGGATTACCGCCCCCTCAGGCCACGCCTGAAGTCACTCAGATTTACAATCAAATGGTACAATATAAAAGTGCTTTCACGTAAAGCAGATTTGTACCCAAATGCGTTCAATCACATACACCACAAATGATTTAATATGTAAGCTCAGTATGGTCTAGTATTTCAACTCTCAGATATATTTTCTATCTGTGTAATGCGTACGTGAGAGTGTCAACAATCAATCTTTGTATTTCAAGATGTTCTCAATCAAGGTGCTCAAACAAAGATATCACTCAAGTTTCAAATATTCCAAATAGCAGAATATGTCAATCACACAAATAGTGTATATGCTTGGTTTGTAAAAGATATGCAATCTTTGTATTCATCAAATGATGTACACTTGAATAAATATTGCAACAAAGATTAATATCACAAACACAAATATCTTTCCACAAATATATCAATATAGATTCCACAAGATATTTGAGTAAGTTTGAAAATATTTTTACAAGCCAAAAACAAATACAAGCTTCCTAAGATATTGCAACACAAGTGCAATACTCATAAGCTTAGGAAAGTCTTCTTAGGATAGGCTTATGAGAAAAGCCCCCTAAGAACACTTAGGTTTAGCTCTTAATGAAAATCGATTCAAAGACACAACAATGAGAGAGCAAACCTTTTTTAACAAAGCACTCAATACACTTATAGAGGCTATGGAAAGTTGTAGAAGGTAAGATTGAATGGTTTTTAGAGAAAATATGAGCAGTAGGAAACTTTTGGCTTAAGAGAAATTTTTACTTTGATTTGCTAATCATCTTACTATTTTTCCCAAATGAAGGGGTATATATAGACACCTCATGAATTATGACTGTTGGGAACCTATTGGGAATTATTAGGAAAGTTTAATGACATTTTAAATATTTTAATCCTATTTAAAAAATTAACCACGGTAAAAAAATCAGGACAACCTGAGAGGTCCGGTCGACCAGAAACCATTTCGATCGACCAAAGTTCATATGGTTCGGTCGACCTGGACATTTTTGAACTTGGGACTCAGTCAACTGAAAGTGTATATCCGAGGTGATTTTTCAATTTTATCGAAGTTCGGTCGACCAGACCATTTTGAACTGAATGATTTAGTCGACCAAACAGTTGGGATTTCTCCCGAGGACCCTCGGTCAATCAGGCAGTTGGTATGCAATCTTGGTTCGGTCGACCAGGTGGTCAAATTGTTGACCTCAGGAGGGTTCGGTCAATCAGGGAATTTGAACTACAATGGTTCGGTCGACCGGGCTGAGGTCAAATTGTTGACCCAGGTCAGATTCGATCGACTGGGGCAGAATGAATGGCCAAGGTCAGTCGATCAAAAAGTGCACAATGTGTGCATTCGGTCATGTTATGATTCACACAAACCCTAATCAAGTGCCTAACATTCATAAATGCAATGGTGAGTGTCCTAGGGTCAATTTTGGGTCCTTTTGAAAACACCAAAAAAATCCTGTGTCAGTCGACCGAAACCTTAAGGTCATTTTCATTTTGAGTATTATGAGCTTACGTTTTAAAACATGCATGTGATGTGTGTGATTATTACATACAAAAAAGCCCTAATTACTATTACATACCCTTACAAAAATGAATTATAATACAGCATAAAAAAATTTGGTCTTTAATGGAAATTTGATCTTCAAGCTTTACTCATTCCATGTGCATTATGATCTGACAATTTAAGTTCCAGTACAAAATCTCAAATACCCATTAGATACAATGAGTATTTGTCATAATCAAAACCGAGCATGATCTATAAGGTCAAGAAAGTCTCTTCTGTAGTTCGTCGACGAGCCCACATGTCTCGTCGACGAAGCCATGCCTATAAATAGAGTTTCTTTCATTTTCTGCGAGAAACCTCAGAATTTCACACACTCTCTCTCTCTCTCTTTTTCTCTATAAAAAATGGATCCTGAACCTTCTCTCTTCAATTTCGGGCTGGATTTGACCCAGTTTGACGATCTGGAACCACCACGAGGTTCATAGGATCATTCTCCGCAAGGCTGCAAAAGTTGATCATTGGTTTGAGAGGTTTGGGAAACATCCCAAAATCAAGGTAAGTGAGTTATGTTGGGAATTTTCTTAAAGAATATTGTTATTTGGAGCCTAGGAAGTATTAAATAAGTATTTTTCCTAAGATTTAAATCAGTTGAGGTTTCTTTAATTAAACTAGGATTTTTGATTTAGGGTCTAAGTGAACGTTGTGGGTATTGGTTCAGGGATCCTACCAGTGTAGTTCAGAAGTTAGGTAAGGGGAAAAATATATATTAAACTAGAATTTTTATTAATTTAATGGAAAATGAATTGTGTTATATATACATGTATATGTTTCGGTATGGGTTTAAAATGCCAACCATTTAAATTATGTTTTTCCGAGTTTAGGGCTATTTATTAGATATGTATATGCGAAAATGAACTTATGAATGTGGAAAATATTTATAGGATAATTATGTAAGAAATGAAAGGTATTTTCAGTATATAAACGTTAAATGTTGGTTGGCTTATTTTACACACAATGTATGGATTTTATTATTAAATTGTGTGGCATGAGTAAATGTAAGTTTTGTATAAATATATGTTAAATTTATGAGATGCAGGCTAAGTAAAGCTTTCAGAATGAAATATGATATGAACCATGCTGCTTGTGTATGTTAATGCAATCATGTAAATGTATGACAACTAAAAGCTGTGTTAACAGATTCTAGCACAGTTCTATGTGGACTAACTGATGACAACTAAAAGGAGTTGTGTTAGTATATTCTAACTCATTTCTATATGGACTAACTGATGACGGCTAAAGAGCGGTTGTAGTACTAATGAATGAAATGAAAATGGAAATGAAATGACAGTGGAATGAAATGTGAAATGAAAATAATGTAAATGGGAAAGAGTCACTTAAAGTGAAATGCAATGTAATGTTTAAGATAAGAACATGGGCGGATATGAATGGTTGAATAATGATAGAAAGAATAATGTATTATGATATTAGAAGTATCTATGCTCATAGAACATGTTATGATTGGGTGAGGCGTACTCTTCGCGTGAGGGCTTGCTAAGAAAGGCGAGTGCACTAGTAACTTCAGATGTGGCAGTAGCTGCATAACGTACTAGGGCAGAGGGAATCTACTTGTATGGGTAGGTAGATTTCCCTACCCTTGGAGCCTTCGCTAGTAAACCTTTGTTTGAACTATGTGAGTACGAGATCAATCTAACACTAGAGGGCTTACTGAGTAAGGGGAGTGCCCTGATATGCTTTAGTAGTGACCTTTGGGTTGCCTAAGTATCAGAGCAGAGGGGTGCTACTTGTATGGGCAGGTAATCACTCATATCCTTGGGTAATCTCGTGGTTTAAATCTTTTGCATGTGTTTGGTTAGGCTCATAGAATGGTTTAGTGTTTATGATATCGTTTTGCAACTGTTATTAAAATGATATTTATAAACCTCATGTTTGTCACATGCTATTTTAATATAATGTTTCTTCCCTTACTGAGATGTATCTCACCTGAATATGTCTATTTCTTTTTTTCTAGGACATCCTCGAGGTCGGGCTTAGAGAGCTCGAGGGTTTATGGCATTTTGAGGATTACAAAGAGAAAGGGTATATTTGATAACAATGTTGGGTCATATAAAGTGTATGTTTTTATGTTTTAGGTCTGTTGAGAAAGGAATGATTGTGAATATTGGTTTTGTGGATTGAGTTTTTGGCGGTATGTAGATTTGTGAATACAGGTGGATGAATGGATAATATGGATTATAGATAGAAATTATAAACTCTGGTATTATATTTATGGAGATTATGTTTATACGTATCGCTGTGTATATATTGATTTATCGATAATCAGGATTTTATCAAGTATTACGCACCGCACCCGGGTTTAAGGGTTCGTGGCATTACATGCTCGGTCCTTATACTTAAAGAATTGATGCAAGTTATGCTTTATGTGTCATCGTCTTTTTCTATGACCTGAAGATCCTTAGAGGACTCGTGGTGCCAGAAGCTTTAATAAAAAACCTGAACGTAGGTTGCAGCCAAACCAACTAAGTGGGGAAGAGATATTAATCTGGCTCAAAGAGATGTAAAATTATGTTAAAGTATTGAGCATTAGAAAAGGGAAACATGCTGATAATGAGTAAAATTGGACAAAGAGAAGCATCTTCTTCGAGTTGCCATACTAGAAATATCTTCTACTACGCCACAACTAAAATGTTATGCACATCGAGAAGAACATCTGTGAGAATGTCATTTGTACATTACTAGATATAAATAGGAAAACAAAGGATAATGCAAATGCTTGCCAGGATATGGAAGATATGGGATTACGGCATGATTTGCATTTGATTTGTGATGGGGACAAGTTTCTCATGCCATCAACATGTTACACATTTTTGAAAGATGAAAAGAATAATTTCTTCAAATGGCTAAAATCTATGAAGTTCCCTAATAGATATACATCCAACATACCTCAATGCATAAGCATGAAGGAAGGGAAGATTTTTGGAATGAAAAGTCATGACTATCATGTCCTTCTACAACGGGTTCTACCTGTTTTCCTTCGTGGACACTTGATTGAAGATGTTTGCTCGGTGCTAATTGAGCTAGGGATCTTTTTCCGACAATTGTGCTCCAATAAATTTAGCATAAACATACTTGAACGGTTAGACAAGAACATCGTAATCATACTATGCAAGCTGGAGAAAATATTTCCACTAGTATTCTTCAATGTGATGGTCCACCTAGCCATCCATTTACCAAAGGAGACCATAATTACAGGACCGGTGCAATATCGTTGGATGTATCCTATTGAGAGGTAAATTATAAAGTCCTTCTACAATGTTCACATGATTTCCTCGCTTTCTTTATGCGTAGAAGTCACTAATGCTATGTAAAATGTATAGGTTCTTATCAACTTTGAAGGGTTATGTGAGCAATAAGGCACGGCCGGAAGGTTCAATCATTGAGGTATATATTGACAATGAATGTTTTGCATTTTGCTCAATGTATCTACATGATATTGATATAAGGTTCACTCGTGAGGAGCGAAATGCATATGTTCATGGTAATGCTGAAGATGAAGAACCCAGGAGCTCTTTATTTTGAGGAAACTTTTGGTCGTTCGGTGGACGGGTTTATGATTTCATTGATATGGAGGACCTACGAAGGGTGCATTTTTACGTCCTCAATAATTGTGATGAAATTGTTTCATATATCGAGTACGTGGTTTCAAACTCCATAATGTGCATTGTATATACATATGCATACACACACACACACACACACACTTAGTAAATGTTAACATGTACTATTGTTGCATATAGTGAACATAAATCTGAACTTTTGGCCCAAAATGAAAGGAAGGAATGTTGATGAAAAATATAAAAGGAATTTGTCAATTGATTTGGGAGTCATGTAAGTAACAAATTTTATGTGAGTTTGAAGCAATGTATATTGACTTTATGAGTCCTATCCTATTTTGATAATGACAAATCCTAAGTATCTCACTTATGCGTCCAGTGTTTGAACAAATTTATCTTTCAGAAGGCACAAAGAGTCGAGGTAAATTGGAAGCCATGAGGGACTTAAAGAATACATCACCTGGCTTGCTGAATGGAAAAGTGAGGAGCAAGGAAGGAAGATTTTATATTTTCAATTGTAATGCATTAAGCTTGTATTGTAATTGCATATCTTGCATGATGTGGTTTGATGCTCTATAATGGCCATAGAAAGACCTTAGGGAATAAAGTTTTTCTTGGAAAACCTTTTTTAAAAATGCCTAAATCATACAAAGGTTTGAAATGCTTTTGAAGTTCAAACAAGGCCAAAATGCATATTTGTGAAGGGCCAGTCAACCGGCCTCTTAGGCCTAGTCGACCGACTAGACCATATGGCCAAGATTTGTTTCTGAACAAGGCCCAGTTGACTGGCCTCCTTAATACTTGTTGAAGCCTAGTTGATCGACCTTCTTACGTATGAAGACCGGTAAACTGGATCATAAGGCCCGACCGATCGAAGCTCGCATATTTGGAAAATTGCCTTAGCCCAGTTGACCGGCCCTTGCCCCATTCAATCTGATCTCTTGAGTTGGGCTATTTTTAAAGCCAAAAACGGTCATTAAATTTAAATTTAATCATTTTTTAATGCCCAGACGATCACTTAACGGGTAATTTTCAAAAACCCTATAAATACCTCACTCAAAGCTCATTTATTAACTTTTGATTATCTTACATTATCCTCTAAAATTGTTCGGCTTATTTTTCACTAATCTTTTCAAAAAACAAGCAAGCATTTTACTCTCATTGTAGAGACCCGAAGAATTATACTATTTAAATAATAAAAGAGGGAGAAAAAGAAATTTTAAAGGGAGTCATAGCAGGTCTTCGTCGACAAACGCGAAACGACTTATTGGGATTGTCGACGAGGACACGTGTCTCATCAACGAGTAATTACCGAGATGGCTATTCGAGGGTCTAAAATTCATAGACGAAGGTTATGAGTTCGTCGATGAACTCCCTACTTGGCCTCGTCGACAAAATGACGTGTCTCGTTGATGAAGTCAATGGTATAAATGGTTCAACAATCGGATTTCAGCAACCATTTTTACATGCAAACCCTCCTCTCTTTCTCTCACTTCGTCCTCCATCCCTTATCTCTAAGTTTTTCGGCCGGTTCTTCGCCGGTTCAACGATCCGAAGCTGCCACGCTACTCGTGGGAAGATTCTCTCCATATCTGCTGGAGTGGATCATTGATTTGGCCTACCTGGGAACCATCGCAAAATTTGGGTAAGTCAGTTAATTTCAGTATTATTGGGTATTTGGTGTTTATGTATTGAGGAGAATATGTTAGGAAAGATAATGCTAAAGTTTTGTTGGAGAAAATGTTAATTTCAGGGTGTTGTGCTGGGAATAGTGCAGATGTAGGATTGGGTGTTTTTGTGAGCTTCTCAGTAAGGCAAGTAAGGGGATAAACTAAGTCAAAAATTTCTATAGAATTATTCATTATTTTACAGCATTAAATTTTCAGGAAAATACGTATATTATATAATTATGTTTGGGATATATTGTTATGAATAGGGATATTTTTTTTAATCATGTTTTATCAGAAAATATGGTTTTGGGAACAGATTTTACATTCAGTAGATTGCCCATTTTTATGTGGCATGAGTTTAAGTTTCCATATAATTATGTATGTCAGAATAATATATTTTTCCCAGATTAAGCATGGTATGATAGTTTTCAAGGCAATTATGAAACAATATAGGAACCATGATTTTACATATTAAACAGTATAGAAAAATTATGTTCAGTATATTATGATATGCCAGCGTAGATGCCGTGATTCATGTTATGTATTGTTGGCATAGATGCCGAGATTCATGTTGGCGCAAATGCCATAACCATGTATGATAAAACAAAATTTATGAAATATGAAATAGTTATGTTTAGTATATGAAACATATTATATAACATCAGAACCCGGATAGTATGATTTAGTTCAATTTTAGGAGCACGGTACTGTATCTATATATTCAGAATTATGATAGTGCTATCACATGACCAGTAGTGTGGGAGATGGCAGCCGATGTGGCTTTAGTGTAGAGTGGAGTAGTCCCCCTGGCAGTCTAAGACCAGGTAGGGGCAGGCCCATCATACTTACAGACTTATGATTGATATAGCATGGTCGGCCAACCATTGCTAGGTCCCACCTTCGGGCTGCACAACCTAGTCATGTGGGGGTAAGACATGACACCAGCTAGCTATCCATCATGGGTGTATTTCAGTATTGTACAGTAATATAAGATAATTTCCATGTTAGTAATTTAGTACGTTATATTAGGTTATAAGAAATCATGTTTTATTCAGGTATGATATCAACGTTTTTTACTAAATATGATGTATGTTCTGATATTATGTATAACACAAAAACACTCATATTGCCACACACTAATATTAGTTTATTTCCATTACTAAGAGGTGTCTCACCCCAGCTTACAAAACATTTCAGGAAATCCAGTTAGACAGGCGGACCGAGCTCCACGTTAGTAAAAGCTGTTCCTACTACCCCAGTGGGAGGGTGAGTTGCTGAGCTAGGATCAGATGGTTTTTGGATTATGATCCTAGTTTTACCCTTTTGATATTTTTGGGATGTATGTATATATATATATTTGACAGATTAGTAGCACTGTGGTATTGCAACTGTTGAATGGTATGTATGTAATTTATATTTTCCGCTGCTTAGGTGTTCGCTATGTATGTTAGATATATTCTTGGCACCCAAGGGTTCGAGTTGTTTTTGCTATATTGGTATCAAGGTTATTATTTAGAATGATATTATGTATGTGAGGAAAAATAATTTTAAATTATGGTAAAATAGGCAGGTCGTTACGCTCATCTTGTATTTCATTTTGAAAATAATTTCTTGAGAGCATATCTTTAGTTTCTCCCACATCACTTCTTGAAAAATATTACTTGGAGAACACTTTGTAGCTTGTGAATCTTTGAGCATTCCATTGCAAGATTCAAAAGTTCCTCTTATCATTTGCAAAAATTATCTTTGAGCAAAAAACCTAACTTCTCCTGCACTTATTTTTTGAGAAACATTTTTTTTGGAGAAATCACTTGGGGGTTTTAGATCTTTGAAAGCTTTTATTGCTTAGTGGCGCAGACAGAACAAGTTTTTAACCTTAAGGATACAAAATTGAAGGATGAATGACATGTGGCCCAAAAAATTTCTCCCCGAAGTTTGTATGATATTACATAAGTCACAGATGGGGAGAAGAGTGTCAACAAGGATGCTTTCTAACTAAGAAGATGAGTCATCTGTCAGTGCAGCAACGCAATCTGCTTTCAATGTTGCCGAGGAATGAGCCGATCCTATACCATTGAATAGGGTTGGTGCCACGGTAGAACACGTACGGACTGCTGACATTGGAATTGAACTTTCTATACATGTTCACTTCATCGACAAAGATGAAACTGATAGGGAAGATGAAACTATGGTCGAGTACTGAGGACGACATACTAGAAAGTGAAGATGATACTGATATTAAGGATATATAGGGGTAAGCATGTTATGTTGTCACCATGTATCTGATATATGTAAATAACGAAAAATATATTCACTATGCATCCATTTACTATGTGATCTTATATTTACTTGTGTATTATTTTGCAGACATGGCACCAAGAGGTCATCGGTTAGTTTAGGCTAGGATGTCCACTACGACATCCCACTAGGATGATGCATCATCCTCAAGACCGATGGAGCATGTCAGTGATGTTGTGGCACCATTTGAGCTCTCAAGAACCCATCCCGACATCCGTCCGTCAGGTGGGGATCAAACCCAGTGTGAGTTGCCCTCCATTATGAGTAGTGTTGGTAAGATTATTTGATTGATATTAATATATTGATTGTCTTAGATGTGTATCTATAATGAATCCTTTAACTCTTCCTTCAACATCAACCTCAATGACATAGGCAACGAGGTCAGACCGTGGTTCAGCAAAGAACACGATGCTCCACAAGCACCTAAAGAGGACTGGGCAGCAGATCTGGATTGACATTCCTCCAAGTTACATGGTGCCGTTGGGCGATTGGTGCACGACCTGGACATGGGAGCTCGGAATTATATGCCAAAAATTTGCTCCAGTCACTTACTTCGCCTAGCCAAAGATAACTGAGGATCGGCTCTTGGTTCTCTAAAGCGCATCTTGGTATGTAACCTTAAACCATATCTTTTACTTTTAATATACTACACTATTAACTATCTAACATTATATATGTATTTTATATGCAGGAAAATTTTGATATTGACATTCACACCATAGAGCATGTCAAAAAGGCGGTGAATGTGCAGTTGTGCGCTTGGTTTAAGAGTTATCGTAGCAAAATGCACGGGCATTTTAAGGAGATGGAAGATGAGGCTGAAGGACACCCATATGATAAGATCTCCCACGAGGATTAGGAGGTGGTGCGTCGCCATTTCTGTGACCCTCATTATCAGGTGATGTGTTCATTGTACTATAACTACTTTTTGGTATTGTTGTGGATTATTATCTCATTACATCTTTTCTATAGGCTATCTGTCAAAAACAAAAATGCTAAGAACCACAACAAATTAGATGCAACACATTGTGGTGGGTTGAAGTTATTTGTGAATCATCGAAAGGTTATTTCTATAAAACTATCTAATATTTACATTACAAGTGTTATGTATGTTTACATGACCTGAGTTGTTAATATGATGTTTTATATGATAATGTAGTGTGATCCATTCACTGGAGAATTGATTACGCACCTAAAATGCGTAATTAGGTGTTTTAATTCATGCATTGAGACTTATATTTTTAATTAAGCACCTAATCATTCTCAATATTTCAACATTGTATCTTATTTATAACATTTGGGTTTTATTGAGTAATTAATGAATTTTTGGTATTTCTTATCGCAGGGCAATTATTGGAAGCTAAACACGTAATTTTCTCATTCGATCTCCGATCGAGACGATTCAAAATTTTATAGAACACCGAGAAAGTGCTCTACGACTTTCATGTTTCGAGCTTCGAGAGATATAGGCTATAGGATGGTCAAAAGTGGGTTTGTTCATTGGGAAACAAAAAGAAGAAGGAAGAAGGAAGAAGAAATAAGAAATAGAAAAAAGAAAAAAAAAAAAAAATTTTTTTTTTTTAAAATAACCCGGCCATACAATCGGGTCCTCTCCATTTTGGTGCTGGGCATAAGGTTTCAAGGGGTTCTATATATATTTTTTTTCTCTCCATCACAGACGGCACCCCGACCCCCTCCCTGCTTCCTTCTAACTCTCTTCTCCCTACTCTCCTCTCTTCTCTCTTTCTCTCATTCTCTTTTTTCCCTGCTGCTATCCATGGCCATTGTTGCTGCTGCCATAGCCGCCGCTGTGCCCCTACTCCTGTAATTGCTGCCCTTCTTCTTCTTCCTCATTCTCTTGCCTTCAACCTCCTCCCTGCTGCCTCAGCTCCTCCCTACCTGCTGCTACCACCAACCGAGAAGATCATCCTTGTTGTTGTTGTGTGCCTGCTCACGGCCAACAGTAGTTTTGCTGTCAACTCCCTCCAACGGCCAGTAACATTCTCTCTCTCTCTCTCTCTCTCTCTCTCTCTCTCTCTCTCTCTCTCTCTCTCTCTCTCTCTCTCTCTCTCTTTATTTTTATTCTTGCTTTTAATTACTTAATTGAGTATTGTTATTTTTCAATTGAGTTTCATTTAAAGTTCGAACTTTTGAATCCTTGTTGGGTATTATTAATCAAGCTTATTTATTTTCTTTCAATTCTTATTTAATATTATTGTTAGAGCTAATTTTTGCTTGGTTTATTTTTTTTTCATTAACGCTTGATTTAAATTAAAAAAAAGGGAAAAAATATAATTTCTTTAGGATTTAAAATTGTTGTCTTACTTAGAATTTAACTTTTGTTGGGTTTTAATTATTTTAATTTTAGTTTGATTAGAGTCCGAATTTTTATCGTGTTTAGTTTATTGTTTAATCGTTAAAGTTTTAATTTTGGTTAAGTTCGTGATTGCATCAAAAATTTAGTTTTTGTTTGAGTTGGTGTTCAATTGAGTTTTTTAATTGCATGCTAGAGTTGTGCTTAAAGTTATTGTTTTTAACCTCTTTCCAAAGTTCAACATGTGTTTCAATTCTTGCTCGGCTATTAAACGTAGGATTTAGTTCTTGCCTAGTTAATTAAACATAGGGTCGTTTCTCATTGTAATTTAATTTAGTGTGTGTTAGGATTTAGAATTTAAATTGCATGTTTTCTTTTAATTCGTAAAAAAAGAAATCTTAACAAACCAGAAAACCCAAATCTGAACCGTGTTCAGTGCTCTTTTGTTTCTTATTTTCTGAAGAGAATTAAGTAAAATTTGGAGTTAAACTGCAGTCCATGAGGAGACGATCTAGCCCTTGGGCTAAGTATTACATGACTGAACTCCTATACTTGGGATAGTTTCCAAGCTGCTCATTTTTAGAGTAAGTCAAGAATTGGAGTCGAGGTCTTCCCTTTGTCAGTGAATACATCAAAAGCCATTAGGGGTGTGGTGCGAGGGGGCTCAGAGGAAACATGTTAGTCAATTATATTACCGAGTTCATTATTGAATTCAAAACATCAAAGTTGTATTGTTATTTATTCATTTTCTACATTTTTATGACTGAAAATAGGAGAAGATAGTCCATATGAGGGATGCACTCATTCCTACGGGTAGTCAGCTACCCACCGATGATGAGATTTGTGATCAGGTTCTTGGGTATTGAGCGGTGGGTTATCTAAACGGTCTTAGGAGTGGATACGTAGCCCCAACATCATCTTCGAGTGCAACTGCGGCTACTCATACTGAGATTGAATGAGCGCGTCGAGCAGCTGAGTCTCGAGTAGAGGATATGGCTGTTAGGCTAGAGACAGTGGAAATGAAGAACCAGGATTTAAAACAAAAGGTGTCCAGCTGAGGAGCGGAGCTGGAAGCCATAAAGAACTGGAAAGCGGAGATGGAACTATTGCTGCGCCAAACTTGTGGAGATGCTGCGGGTGGCTCATTCTCTTATTATAATGCATGTAAATGGTAATTACATAGTACGAACCAGCTCAACTGCCTAATAGGATCTGTTTTTCCATTGGTGGTCAACCGCTATTGCCACAACACTTATTTTTGTTTTTTATCTTTTGTTTATATATATTTCTTACTTTAAATTGAAATTCGATCAATTGGAAAATAAGATTGACCATGTTATCTCGGTAGGAGTTCTTAAGACTTGAATTCAACTTGATTAACCTCGATTTAACTAAAAAATAATAAATATATGTGTAATACATTAAATATGTGCATAAAATATATAGTGTAGTAACTAATAAAATTATCGAAACTCATTTAAGGTCATTTGGGTATGTAAGGAGTACTATAAAACTCAAACTGGTTGGACTCATCAAATTCCTCGAGTAGATTTATTTCAAGAGTATGTAATGTGAGAGTTACCTTGACTCACTTTCACCCCAACCCTAAGTACATGCGTATTGTGTGGGAACTAATCAATATATTCATGTATTGGTGACCTGGATGAGGTCCAAACCAAGTGAGGTCAGTCTCAACACACCCGTGACATTGAGGTCGACCTGTCGGAGCTAACGATGCCCGAAAACTCCTCCCTAAGAGTTTTTTGCCCAATTAGATGCAAAGTTAGAATATAAACAAACTTAGCAAACTTAGTGGATTTTAGCGCTCGGGTGTCCAATTTGGGCATACGAGTTCCAAACCAAGTGGGGTCAATTCCGACACGTCCGTGACAATGGTTTGGATGTACCGAAGCTGACGGTGCCCAAAAACTCCTCCCTAATAGAAAATTATGCACTCAAAGGTGAACTTAGTAAACTTAGTTGATTTTAAGTACTTAGGTGTCCAATTCGTGCATACGAGGTTCAAATTGAATGGGGTCAGTTTTGACACATCCATCACATTGAGTTGGATATGCTGAAGCTAACGGTGCCCAAAAACTCCTCCCCGGGAGTTTTTAGCGCACTTAGAAGTAAAGTAAGAATACAAACAAACTTAGCAAACTTACTAGATTTTAGCACTCAGGTGTACAATTCAGGCATACGAGGTCCAAACCGAGTGGGGTTAGTCACGATATGTCCGTGACATTGAGCTCGACATGGTGGAGCAGACGGTGCTCAAAATTCCACCCTAATTGAAAATTATGCGCTTAGAGGCGAATTTAGTAAACTTAGTTGATTTTAAGCACCTAAGTGTCCAATTCAGAAATACGAGGTCCAAATTGAATGAGGTTAGTTTTGACACGTCCCTCACATTGAGCTAGACGTGCTAGAGCTAACAGTGCCCAAAAACTCTTCACAAATTGAAAATTATATGTTTAGAAGCGAACTTAGTAAACTTAGTTGATTTTAAGCATCTAGGTGTCTAATTTGGGCATACAAGGTCCAAACTGAATGAGGTTAGTTCTGACACATCTCTCACATTGAGTTGGATGTGGCAGAGCTAACGGTGTCCAAAAACTCCTCCCCGAGAGCTTTTTATGCACTTAGAAGTAAAGTAAGAATACCAACAAACTTAGCAAACTTACTGGCTTTTAGCACTCAGGTGTCTAATTCAAGCATACAAGTCCAAACCAAGTGGGGCCACTCCCAACACATCAGTGACATTAAACTCGATGTGCCAGAGCTGACGGTACCTAAAAATTCCTTCCCAATTGAAAATTATGAGCTTAGAGGCGAACTTAGTAACTTAGTTGATTTTAAGCACTCAGGTGTCTAATTCAGGCATACGAGGTCCAAATTGAATGGGGTCACTTCTGAAAAGTTTGTCACATTGAGTTGGACTTTCTGGAGCTAATAGTGCCCAAAAATTCCTCCTCAATTGAAAATTATGTATTTAGAGGCGAACTTAGTAAACTTAGTTGATTTTAAGAACCTAGGTGTCCAATTCGGGCATGCGAGGTCTATATTGAATGGGATCAATTCTGACACGTTCGTGACATTGAGTTAGACATGCCGAAGCTAACAGTACCCAAAAAATCCTCCCCGGGAGCTTTTTGCTCACTTAGAAGCAAAGTAAGAAAATAAACAAACTTGGCAAACTTACTGGATTTTAGCACTTAAGTGTCCAATTTAGGCATACAAGGTCTAAATCGAGTGGAGTTAGTTCCAACACATCTGTGACATTAAGCTCGACATGCCGGAGCTGACAGTGTCCAAAAATTCCTCCCCGATTGAAAATTATGCGCTTAGAGGTAAACTTAATTAACTTAGTAAATTTTAAGCACCCAGATGTCCAATTTGGGCATACGAGGTCCAAATTGAATGGAGTCAATTCCAACACATTTGTCACATTGAGCTGGATGTGCTAGAGCTGACATTGCCCAAAAACTCCTCCCCAATTGAAAATTATGTACTTAGAGGCGAACTCAGTAAACTTAGTTTATTTTAAGCACTCAGATGTCCAATTCGAGCATACAAGGTCCAAACTGAATGAGGTCAGTTACGACACATTTGTGACATTGATTTGAACGTTTTGTAGCTGACGATGCCAAAAAAGTCCTCCCCAGGAGTTTTTTCCCACTTAGAAGAAAAGTAAGAATACAAACAAACTTAGCAAACTTACTAGATTTTAGCACTCAGGTATCCAATTCAGGCATACGAGGTCCAAACCGAGTGGGGTTAGTCCCAACATATCTGTGACATTGAGCTCGACATGCCAGAGTTGACGGTGCCCAAAAATTCCTCCCTAATTGAAAATTATGCACTTAGAAGCGAATTTAGTAAACTTAATTGATTTTAAGCACTCAGGTGTCCAATTCGGGCATACAAGGTCCAAACTGAATAGGGCCAGTTCCAACACGTCCATTACATTGAGTTGGACGTGCCAGAGCTAACAGTGCCTAAAAACTCCTCCCTAATTGAAAATTATATGCTTAGAGACGAACTTAGTAAACTTAGTTGATTTTAAGCACTAAGGTGTCCAATTCGTGCATACGAGGTCCAAACAGAATGGGGTCAGTTCTGACACGTCCATCACATTGAGCTGGACATGCCAGAGCTAACTGTGCCCACAAAATTTTCCTTGGGAGCTTTTTGCATGCTTAGAAGTAAAGTAAGAATACAAACAAACTTAGCAAACTTGCTGTATTTTAGCACTTAGGTGTCAAATTCAGGTATACAAGGTTCAAACCGAGTGGGGTCAGTCCTGATAGGTCTGTGAAATTGAGCTCGACGTGCTGAAGCCGACGGTGCCCAAAAATTCCTCCCCGATTGAAAATTATGTGCTTAAAGGCGAACTTAGTAAACTTAATTGATTTTAAGCACCTAGGTGTCCAATTTGGGCGTACGAGGTCAAAACTGAATTAGGTTAGTTTTGACACGTTCGTCACATTAAGCTAGATGTGCTGAAGATGATAGTGCCTAAAAAATCCTCCCCAATTGAAAAGTATGCACTTAGAGACGAACTTAGTAAACTTAATTAATTTTAATTACTGAGGTGTCCAATTCGGGCATACGAGGTCGAAACTGAATGGGGTCAGTTCTTACACATCTGTGACATTGAACTGGATGTGCCAGAGCTAACGGTGCCAAAAAATTCCTCCCTGGAAGCTTTTTGCGCACTTAGAAGCAAAGTAAGAATACAAACAAACTTAACAAACTTACTGAATTTTAGCACTCATGTGTCCAATTAAGGCATATGAGGTCCAAATCGAGTGGGGTCCATCCCGACATGTCTGTGACATTGAGCTCAAAGTGCCAGAGCCAATGGTGCCAAAAAATTCCTCCCCGATTAAAAATTATGCGCTTGGGGGCGAATTTAGTAAACTTAGTTAATTTTAAGCACTGAGGTGTCCAATTCAAGCATACGTGGTCCAAACTAAATGAGGGTCATTTCTGACACGTCTGTCACATTGAGCTAGACGTGCCGGAGTTGACAGTGCCCAAAAACTCCTCCCCAATTGAAAATTATGCGCTTAGAGACGAACTTAATAAACTTAGTTGATTTTAAGTACTCAGGCGTCCAATTCGGGCATACGAGGTCCAAACTAAATGGGGTTAGCTCCGACACGTCTGTCACATTGAGTTGGACGTGTGGGAGTTGACGGTGCCCAAAAACTCCTTCCTGGGAGTTTTGTGCGCACTTAGAAGTAAAGTAAGAATACAAACAAACATAGCAAACTTAGTGGGTTTTAGCACTCAGATGTCCAATTTGGGTATACGAGGTCCAAATCGAGTGGGGTCAGTCTCGACACATTCGTGACATTAAGCTTGACGTGTCGAAGCTAACAGTGCCAAAAAATTATTTCATGATTGAAAATTATGCGTGTAGAGGTGAACGTATTAAACTTAGTTTATTTTAAGCACCTAAGTGTCTAATTTGGGCATATGAGATCTAAACAGAATAGGGTCAGTCCTGACACGTCCGTCACATTGACCTGGATGTGCCAAAGCTAACGGTGCCCCAAAAGTCTTCCTCAATAGTTTATTGCCTACTTAGAAGTAAAGTTAGAATACAAACAAACTTAACAAATTTAGTGGATTTTAGCACTTACGTGTTTAAGTCAGGCATACGAGATCCAAACCAAGTGAGGTAAATTCCAACTGATCAAACTTAGTTATTTAAAATTGTATCACTTTTTTTTTAACTATGTCCGAATGTCCGATCATTTTACTATCAAATCATTTTTAATTATAGTATATATATATATGTTCAAAAATCGTATACTAATTTTTTATATAATTATTAGTTTGTAGGGTTTGCGGCTGTCATAACATTAAGACGATGCCAAGTACTGCAGTTGGATACAACTTTTGACTTTTCCTGTATTTTTTGTTATCTAAATAAAATTAATTTTTGTATTTTAATTTGAATTTGTATTTGAATTTTGAATAATTTGTATTTTAATTTTGAATAATTTATGAATATTTTAGAAATTATTGTTCAATTTTATGTATGCTAAAATGTAATTACATGTTTTTATAAGAATTAATGAATGAAATAAAAAAAATTATTTATTTTAAAGTATTAGTGACGGTAAACCATCACTAATAATATCACGACAAAGCATTAGTAATGGTTTCAAAACTGTAACTAATTGCAAGACTATTAGTGACGGTTCTCAAACTGTCACTAATAGCAGGTCCTATGAACATTAGCGACGGTTATTAAATCATCATTGATAATGGACTATTAGTGATGGTTTAAGAACCGTTACTAATTGCAGGTCCCATGAGCATTAGTGATAGTTTGAGAATCATTACTAATACTTAGGCTTTAGTGACGATTCTGAGTCGTGAAAATGTAGAATTTATAGTGATGACCTTACGTTTTTAGTGATGAAATGAAACCATCACTAATACTTCGTTATTAGTGACGATTTGCAAATTTCGTCACTAAAAAGTATTAGTCACCGCAGATTTAGTGACTAATTTAGAATCGTCACTAATAACCTTGTTTTTTATAGTGACAAAGTCATCCATGAAACCCTAATTCTAGAGATAGCAGTGTACTGTTGTAAGAACCGCTTCCCCTAATAATTCACTAGGAACCTTAGTAGATAAGAGAAGGGATCGAACTGTTTCAACAATATGACGATTTTTCTCTCGACAACACCATTTTGTTGAAGAGTATCAGTATAAGAAGATTGATTACTAGTACCATAAGAGATGAGCAACTTAGAAAGTGCCTTAGGAGTATACTTTCCATCCAAATCAGAATGAAAACACTTGACTACAATATAGTGTTGAGTACGAACAAATCACCGGAAGACAGTATAGATATGGATGAAATTAGATCGACGTTTCATTAAATAGATGTAACAATACCGAGTATAATCATCAATAAAAGAAACATAACATCTAAACCTCTTTTTGTGTTAACAACGGTAGGACCCACACATAAGAGTGAATTAAAATTCTTAATGCAAATGGATCCTTAATTTTTAAAATATTTTTATGTATATTTTTAAATTTATTTATGTGGAAGAAAGTTATGAGCTGTATAGTGCTTATTTGTTATTATCTTAATCGAGTTACCATTTTCTATTCATGATCATTTATTAATTTTATTTATCTTCAAATATTCTAATAAAGTCTACAAGGTTTATTTTTATTTTTTCCGTATCCCACTCTTCAAAATTCCACCCGCCGGCGCAAAAAGCGCGTTTTTATTTTAGTAATGAAGTAATCCTCAACAGGACACGGAGATGGAAACGGAAATGGAAGTTTAGTAAAGCCTATGAGTTCCCCGGGCAGATTGGCAACGATGACAGCAGTTCACAGGTGGCCGTAAGATCTGCAACTCCACCTTCCTCCTCTTCTGTTTTCAGTCCAAAGTCGTCAGCATCTCTCTCTCTGGGCAGCATTGATGCAGGAGAGAGAACAATAACAATGAGCAAAGTCTCTGTGATCTTATACATTTCAGTGGCCCTTCTCCTCCTCTTCCTCATCTCTCACTCCCCCAAAAAACCCCCCAACCACCGCCGCTCTCGCCTCAAGCTCCGCTCCTCCTTCTCTTTCTTCGCCGACAAGCACCACCACGATCACGCCGCCCCCTTCGACCCCCTCGTCGCCGACATCGAGCGCCGCCGTGAAGACAAGCAGCGCGAGAAGCTCTATTTCGAGCACGCCCACCCGGAGCTCGTCCAGGACGCACCCGGCGAAGAGTCCCAGCCCGACTGGGAGGACTTTATGGACGCCGAGGATTACTTGAACGACGAGGAGCGATTCAATATCACCAATAGGTTGGCTCTGCTGTTCCCCAAGATCGATGTTGACCCGCCGGATGGGTTTGTGAGCGAGGAAGAGCTCACCGGGTGGAACTTGAAGCAGACGCAAACGGAGGTCATGCATCGGACCGAGAAGGAGTTGGAGCTTCACGATAAGAACCGGGATGGGTTTGTTTCGTTTGCGGAGTACGACCCGCCCAGTTGGGTTCGAAGTTCAGGTGGCTTTCGTCATTTGTTTTGAAGTGTAATCTGAATATTCGTTGTTAAATTTATAGTGGGCTTTGCACTCAGCTTGTAATCAGTGATTTCCAATCCGTTTTAGATCTATGCTTCGATTAGTTCGTTTGTTTTTAGTCTAATCTTTTTCCGTGGGTGGTGGAATTCAATTCACTTATTGCTGAATTTGAAAACTTTAAGAAATGAGTTGGTATAGAAATTCCTTGGGTACTCTATCATAGGCTTTCTCTAGGTCAATAAGAAAAGGCAAGTCCCTTTTCTTTTCCCTAAGCGTTTTCATTAATCTTCTCAAAACATAACTTTTGTTGTCGTTCTCCTATTGATTCTTTGAGACCTTCTTTTCTGATCTTATTCTTTATTTAGTTGCCCTTGCCCACAGTTTCATCCTATGGCTCATAAGTTTAATTTTGTGATAGCTATTACTATTTTGAATATCCTCTTCTTTTTTTTTTTTGCTTATAGGTATTAATGTGCATTTCCTCCATTTATTTGGCTTTTTCTTGGTTTTTATTATAGCTTTGAATAGATTAATTGCTATATACTTCCATTATGCCCTATACATTTCCAAACTTCAATTTATTTGAAAATATGCATAAATAAATTATAATTACTTAGCGGTTGTGTGTCTAATGTATGGTTCTTGGTTATTGTTAATGGTGAACCCAAATCTTGGTTTATTGCTTCAAAGGGCATTAGAAAGGGAGACTTGTTATCACCTTATTTGTTAGTCCTTGCAGCTGATGTATTAAGGAAGGTGGTGGATAGGGCGGTAGATAGGGGGTTGGTGAAAGGGTTAAGAGTGGGGATTCAGGTGGGGTGGTGATTTCTCATCTTCAATTTGTTGACGAAACCATTTTTTTCCTTGATGATCATAACCCTTCTTTTAGGAGAATTTTGGGTGTTCTTCAAGTTTTTGAGAGGGTTTTTGGGCTCAAAATTAATATGGGAAGAGTGGGTTAGCAACCTTAAATGTATCCATTGAGAGAACTAGAGATTGGGCTACAGACGTGGGATGTGGTTTATTGGATTGGCCCTTGACTTACTTAAGGTTTCCATTGGGATGGAATCCTAGAGTGATGGATTTTTGGAATTCTGTAGTGGAAAGGGCAATGAATAGATTAGATGGTTGGAAGGGGGTTTTTTTCTCTCTTGGTTGTAGAATTACACTTATTCAGGCTTGTATTTCTAGCATTTTGCTGTATTTGATGTTTTTTTTTTTTTTAAAAGTTTCAATTAGGGATTGCTAGCAAGCTTGAGAGAATCATGAGAAATTTCTTGTTGTCTGGAGTGGGGAGTTGCAAGGACCATTTAGTGAGTTGGGCGGCGGTTTGTCGGTCTACGAAGGAAGGGGGGTTGGGTCTTGGCAATTTGGTGTCTAAAAACACCACTCTTTAGGCTAAATGGTTATGCCGTTTCTTTAGAAGATAATTCTTGGTGGCATAGAGTTATACAAAGTAAGTTCGGCATGGATGAGAACGAGTGGGATGCTAATGCTTATTTGAGATGTTCTTTTGTGAGTCCATGGACATCTATTTCCTAAATTTATACTCTTTTCATCCCCCACAGTAAACTTGAAGTTGGGAGGGGATCTCAAGTTCGTTTTTGGAAAGTCCCGTGGCCTGGGAATGTTTCTTTTTCCACTTCTTTTCCTTGTGGCCTTTTTAGGTTGTGCTGTAAGCTGAATATAGTTATTTCTTCTTTTGTTGACAATGTGAGTAGCCCTTTGGTTTCTTGGAACCTCCATCGCAGTAGATTGCTAAACGATCGAGAGATGGTGGAGTTGTCTTCCTTCTTGTCCTTATTGAATAATTGCAATCTATCTTCGGGGAGGGATGCTTGTCCATGTTCTCTGGATCAATTAGGGGTGTTTACATGTAAATCTTTTTATGAATTCTTGACTTATTCCATTTCTTATTTTCCTCTCACCTTTTATTTGGAAGGTCAGAGTTCCCCCAAATATAGATACTTTTACTTGGTTGTGCTTAATAAAATTAATACCAATAATTTTTTACAGATTAGGAGACCTTTGAAGGTTCTCTGACCAGATGTTTTAGCGTGCTTTGTTATAAAAATTCCAAGGCAGCATCCCACCTCTTTTTGCATTGTGATTTTGCATGGAGGATATGGAACAATCTTTTCGGTATTATGGTAGATAGTTGGGTTTGCCCCTATTTAGTGGAAGACTTGTTAGCCATTTCATTCATTGGCTTTGGTAAAGTAATATTTTTGTAATCTTATGGGGTATATGGCTGGAGCATAATGCATGGATATTTTATGGGAAGAAGCTTAATTAATCAATGGTGTGGGAGAAGATTCAGTATATGGCTAGTTTGATGTCTTTCTCTTTTCATTGTTTTAGTTTTTTTTTCTAGTTTGAACAAGATTTTCTTTGGGACAAGATTCAGTATATGGCTTCTTTATGGTGTGTCGGGTTTGGAATGCTTGGCGAAGCTAGCTTTCAGAATTTACAAAGGGATTGGAGGAATTGGTTAGTTTGATGTCTTTCCTTTTTCGTTGTTTTAGGTTTTTTTTTTTTGGTTTGAACAAGATTTTCTTTGGGAGATATTTTATTCTCCCTCTTTGTAAAATCTTTTCCTTTTATAATGAAACTTATTTTGTTATAAAAAATATAAATACTAAAATTTATATAATTGTTTATTGAAATAATTAAAATAAAATATATTATTTTATTTTTAACACTAACTAGATTAAAGTGGGGCCAAATTGGGAGCTTCCCATAGCAGATCCCATATCCCACATCTCTAGGCTTTTTTGTCTCTCTTGACTCTCTCATCTTCTTGTCTCTTAGAATCTCTCTCTCTCTCTCTCTCTCTCTCACACACACACACACACACACAGATAACTTTAGTTGGAATTAAAGAGAACCTCTTAGTCATTTGCTTCACTAAAGTCAAAGAAGTCATTTACAAAGACAAGCTTCTATGTGAAGATCTGTAGAATATCCAAAGGAATTGAGTGTTGCAGGTTGCAATTAGGTCCTTAGCATAGGAAAGGGAGGGTCACTTGAGAAGACGAGGGCACAAGTTTGGAGAAGATTTGAGATTGGTCAACGTTTAAACTTGGTTGATAGAGAGATAATATGGGAATCGTGGTGCTTGAATGGCTGAAGAAAGACAGCAACCCTGTTGTCCTATTGGAAAAGCCTTGCAGGAAGCTACTTCTGCTATGTAAATTAAACAAATGTTGGATTTGAAATGTGTATGCCTTCTCTATTGAGGTGTGAAATGAGAGTTTTTTTGGCTGAGGCATACGCCCAACTCCAAAATGCATGTCTTTTTGGACTTTCGCCTTTTATAATAAGCCTTGAGCATTTTATCCCCATTTTACCCCCAAAATGCTCAAGAATGCATTTCAAATCACTGATTTTGATAATTTTATAAGGGATTGTGGGTGAAGAGACTTTCAAATGGATAATGCTTTATTTTCTTGGTTTTTGGGTGGGGAGAGAGTGGTGACAAGTCGTTTAGATAGGTTTTTATTTTGTACCAATTCAAGGAAGGTGGATTTCCAAACCCTTCTCAAATGGTTTTGTCTAGTCTTGCATGTCTGATCATTTTCCTATTTCGTTAAGAGGCTAGAAAGATTAAGTGTGGTTTTTTGCTTTTTGGTCTAAAAATATGTGATCTTTTCTCCCTTCGATAGGGGGGGATACTTGGATCAAGAAGGCTGTTTCTGAGAAAGCCAAAGATGTTGAAGGAAGTGATGGAAAAGTGGAATATTGAAGTTTATGGAGATATTAGAAATTAAAAAACACCATTTTTGGAGAAGAGGAGTTGTTGGATAGGAAAAGGGAGAGGAATTTATTAGATGAGGAGGTTATGAGGGTGGTTTAAAAGAAATGAGTTAAAGGAGGTAATTTGGGGAAGTGAGGAGTTGGAGGCAAAAGACAAAATATTAGTGGGTTGGAGAGGGTGATTGTAACACTAAAAATTTTCATTCTTTGGCTAATTTCAAGAGGAAAAAGAGTGTTATTAGGGAGTTGGAGGTGAGAGAGGGAGAGGTCACTTTTGACCCTGTTGTGATAGGTTGATAGCTAAGGAGCTTACTTTTTTTTTTTTTTTTTTTGTCTTTTTTTGAAACCTTTTGAGAGAAGTGAGGTTAGGAAGGTTGTGTTTGGGATGGATAGGAATAAGGATACATTTCTTGATGATTTTAATAAAGCCTTTTCTTTTTCCCTTCTTTGGTATGTTGAGATGTGATTAGAGTGGATTTAGTAAAGATTTTAAAGCTTTTTTCTTTAATGGAGTTTTAGTAAAAGTATTAACTCCACTTTCTTACTTTGGTGCCTTCAAAAGTAGTATTAATGTTGCTGATTTTAGGCCTATTAGTTTGGCTACCAGTGTGTGTATGATTACTGTGAAGGCGCTAGCGAATAGTCAGAATTTAGCAATAGGATATAAAATTTCTTAGGTGCAGAGTGCTTTTGTGGGTGGAAGGGAGATTAGAATGCCGTTTTAGTGGTTGAAGAGGTTGTAGAGGATGTGAAAAGGAGTAAGGTGGGAGGTTTGTGTTCAAATTGGATTTTGAAAAGGCTTATGATTTATTTGGAAATTTTTACATAAGTTTGTTGAGTTGTGGCTCATATTTTAGAGAGTATCCACTTAAACAAATTTAACTGGTTCACCATCCCTCGGTATGGTACAATACGTTAGTCAGGGCGCAATGTAACTGTATATCATATGAGGACATTTTGGGGTTCTCATATGGGTTAAATATACACATTGTAGCCGAGGGTTGAAACCCTAAGGTAGTTTTTTGTTTGATAGTGAAAATTGCGCAGGGACTCCATGGACGTAGGCACATTGCTGAACCATGTAAATTTGTGTGCTTTTTCTCCCTTTTATTTTTCTCTAATTTTTTGTATTTGTTGTGTTTGCATACATAATCTTAGGGCGTAATTTTGCAACAAAGGTGTTAGGTGAGGGGATGTTTATTGAATGCTTCTTTCTTAATTATTATTAATGGGGTGCCTAAATCTTGATTTATGGCTTCAAGAGGGGCTAGGTAAGGAGATCCTCTTTCTCCTTTTCTATTTGTTCTTGGGGTAGATGGTTTGAGTAGATTGGTTTTTAGAGCTGTAGATAGAGGTTTTGATAGAGGGAATGGGGTGGGATGTGAGGGGGTTGGTTTCTCCTCTTTAGTTTGTTGATGATACTATTTTGTTTTTTTAGAAAATCACAAGGAATCTCTTTTAAATGTGCTTACTATTTTGCAATTGTTTGAGAGGGTCTTTGGTTTACAATTAGTTTGGGCAAGAGAGGGTTAGCTTGTATTAATTTAGATATTTCTAGATTTTTGGAATTGTCCTCTGTAGTTGGGGTGGCATTCTTGATTGGCCTTTGATTTATCTAGTTGTGTCTCTAGGTGGCAATCCTAGATTGGTTGAGTTTTGAGATCTTGTGGTGTAGAAGGCGTCTAAGAGGTTGGATGAGTGGAAAGGTGGATGGGTGCTTTATATTCTCTACGTGGGCATATTACACTCCTTCAGGCTTGACTTTCTAGTATACGTCTTTATATTTCTTGTATATCTTTCGAATACCTATGAGAGTACCTAGTAGCATTAAGAAGATTATGAGAGAATTTATTTGGTCTGTAGTGGGGGAGAATAAAGATCATTTGGTTCGTTGGGAGGTTGTCTGTAGGTATAAAAAGGAGGGGGTGTTTGGGTCTTGGTTAGTTGGTGTCTAAGACAATTGGTGTCTAAGACATTGGTTAAATGGGTAAATGGTTGTGGCGTTTTCCCTTTGACTCTTAGAGGAGTCTTCCCTTTGGCACAAAGTTATTGAAAGAAAATTTTATCGATAGAGTAATGGATCTGATGCTAATTTGGGGTTGCGATGTTCTTGTGAAAGCCCTTGGAAAGGTATTTCGCAGTTATATTCTCTTTTTATTCCTTGCACAAATTTTATGGTGGGAAATGGGTACCGTCTTTGGTTTTGGGAAGACATTTGGGTTTTGGGGGGGGAGGGGTTTCTTCCCTAATCCACCTCCATCCCATACTAAATCAAAAAACTAACCATATACACATAATCATACCCCCCCTGGGACGACCGGCCCCACAAAACCTTATCACTGGAGGTCCCCCCCTACGCATCCCCACGTGCTGGCCAAATGCCAGCAGGGCTGACCCCACATGCTGGTGCGTGAGAGCAGTTCTGGCCACTTTATTTTTTTCCTTCTGCCATGCTCCGATTCCTTCTTTAGACTATATTATCAAGCTGTTAGGCCAGTTTTTTGCTAAAAAAAATCAACCTTTTTCGACCATGCACTCATGGTATTCTGTTAATTTCTGTTCAAGGTTTGTGAAGGCTTCCTTATGAGTTTTTTGGAGCTGTGAAAGTGTTCGTATGTTCAGTTGTGAGGCTGTGGCTGTGCTATATCTGTCGGTGAGTATTCACATGGTTTGTGATTTTTCCGATTATTGATTGTTCTTCATGTTTTTGGTGTGGTTGCTGTTTGTGAGTGCTGTGGCAGCGCTATATCCATCAGTGAGTTGTTCACCTCATCTATAGTTTTGTCGGTGTTTCACATAGTTTGTGATTGTCCCAATTAGTTTTGACTGTTCTTTTTGTTTTTGGTGTGACTTCTGATTTGTGAGTGTTGGGATGGAATCTATGAATCCCAAAAATTTGTTTCCTGCATTGCTGCTGCAAATAATGACTCAAAAGTTGGATGGAAATAACTATGTTCAATGGTCTAAAGCTGTTTGGAATTCTTTAGCAGGATTAGGGAAATCTGACAACTTGCTCCAATCTGAGTCTTCTGATGAGAAGAGAAAAGATGTGTGGGTTTAGGAAGATGCCTTGATTGTTTCCCTCTTATGGAATTCAATGGAGCCACAAATTGCATGGATGTGTATGCATCTAGATACTTGCAAGGAGATTTGGATTATGTCAAACTTCTTTACTCCAGTAACATTACACGTATGTATGATTTATCCCAGGAGTACTTTCAGTTACAACAAGCCGATAGGAGCATTATAGATTATTTTGGAGAGATGAAGTGTATTCATGAGGAGCTTAACGTCGTGCAACTTATAACTGCCGACCTTCGTGAGATGTAGAAGTAGTGGGAGCAGATGACAGTTCTTCGTGTTCTAGCAGGCTTGAGACCTGAGTTTGAGACAATTTGGTCCTAGATACTTAGTAATGCCAAGTTGCTATCATTTGCTGATATTTATTCTCGTGTCCTTTGTGCTTCCTTTAGCATGCATTCTCCTGTTCTTGCATTTGGCGTTGAGAGGACAGCCTTTGCTACATAGAGTGATTCTAGATCTCTACCAAACAACCGCAAAAGTTATCATGGTGGTTTGAGTAGTCGTAGTGATAGAGACGGGTGAGGCAGAGGTATTCCTCGCAAGTGCACTCATTGTGGACGGAATAATCATAGTATTGAGCAATGTTGGGATCTTCATGGCAGATCTTCATGTGTTGCCAATGTAGCCACCACTAACTTCACACCTTTGGGGGCAGCCAATGCAGCCACCACCGACTCCTCACCTTTGGGGTCGAGTGGGGGGGCAACGTACTATCTCTATGTCAGAAGAAGAGTATTCCAAGTTCCAGCAGTATCAAGCGTCACAATAAGCTTCTCTTCCCATTGCATCTCTTGCCCAATCAACTAAGCACAAAGTATGCTTGTCATCCAGTACTTTTCGTCCTAGTCCTTAGGTCATAGACTCCGCTGCCACTAATCATATCACAACTATACCTAGCTTTTTCTCCAATCTTCAGTGTCCTGCAAATTTACCTTGTGTTATTCTTGCTAATGGTTCCACAAATGTAGTAAAGGGAATTGGGACTGTATCCCTCTTCTTCTATTTCTCTTCCTTCAGTTTATATATTC
Source organism: Malania oleifera (assembly GCF_029873635.1). Taxonomy (NCBI): domain Eukaryota; kingdom Viridiplantae; phylum Streptophyta; class Magnoliopsida; order Santalales; family Ximeniaceae; genus Malania; species Malania oleifera. Next base: position 81,255,251 of record NC_080420.1, read on the forward strand.
CCAAATTTCCTTTCAATCTTATGTCCATTAGCAAAATTACTAAATCCATGAATTGTTCAGTGACATTCTTCCTTGATTCTGTGGTTATTCAGGATTTGAAGACGAGGAAGACGATTGGCGGAGGGCATGAAGCTGGTGGACTCTATCACTTTGAGCCACTATCTCCTTCTACCGCCTGCACTACTGCTGCCACACCTTTCCAAATTCATTGTCGCTTGGGTCATCCTTCATTGAAAAAGTTAAAATGTCTTGTTCCTAGTTTGAGTTCTGTGTCTAGTCTCGATTGTGAGTCTTGTCAGTTGGGAAAGCACCATCATGTTTCTTTCGCTTCCCAGGTCAATAAACGGGCTGCAAGCCCTTTTATGTTAGTTCATTTAGATGTACGGGGTCTTAGTAGGGTTGTGCCCAGGTTGGGTTTCCAGCACTTTGTAACCTTTATGGATGATTATTCAAGAATGACTTGGTTATATTTAATAAAAGATTGTTCTGAGTTATTTCATGTATTTTATGCCTTTTGTTTTGAAATAAAGACTCAAATTGTTTTGCTAGTTCGAATGCTTCAAAGTGATAATGCTAAAGAGTTTTTCAGTGAACACTACTTACAGGAATTTGTTTGATATTGTTCATCAATCATCCTATGCCCACACTCCTCTACAAAATGGGGCTGTAGAGCGGAAAAATAGACATCTTCTTGAAATCACTCGCACTTTATCAAATGCATGTACCTAAAGTGTTTTGGAGTGATGCTGTACTTATTGCTTGTTATTTGATCAACAAAATGCCATCCTCTATTCTTAGTGGTAAAATTCCCTACTCCATTCTCTTTCTTAATTCATTTTTATTTTCTCTTCCTCCTTGTATATTTAGGTTTGTGTCCTTTGTTCATCAACTAACTCCTGGGGTGGATAAGTTGGATCCTTGTGCTATAAAATGTGTCTTTCTAGTCTACTTGTATACTCAAAAGGTATATCATTGTTATTGTCCTGTGCTGCATTGCTTTTTTTTTCCTCCCAATGTTACCTTGTTTGAGTTGATACCTTACTACACCTAGTCATTGAGCACTCCTAAGCTCAATGAGTCTCTTCCTTTGCCTAATCTTCTAGATTTTACGTTGCTGTCTTGCCCAATCAACCATCTGAGTATCCATGTAGTTTGAGCCCTTCTCATCACTTTGATCATTCTAATTTGCAAGTGTATTCACGACAGTTGCTCCAAGGAAGAGAGTCCCCTGTAGCTTCTACTGCCATGCCTTTGGTTTCCTCTTCTAGTGATCATACTTCCCATGATGTTGATCCTCCTATTTCTGTCTAGAAAGGTAAACACACATGTACTGAACACCCCATTTCCAACTATGTTTCGTTTGACTCCTTATCACCCTCCTATTATTGTTTTGTCACTGCTTTGTTATCTACTACCCTTCCTAAATCTGTTTCGGAAGACTTAGCCCATTCAGGGTGGAGGGATGCTATGGTTGAAGAGATGAATGCTTTACATGACAATGGTACTTGGGACTTGCTACCTCTTGCTCCTAACAAATCTGTGGTTGGTTGTCGTTGGGTTTACATTGTGAAAGTCAACCCTAATGGTTCTGTGGTTCGTCTTGTTGCTAAGGGATACACTCAAGTGTATGGTTTGGATTATTCTGATACTTATTATCCAGTTGTCAAACTTACATCAGTATGTCTGTTCATCTCCTTGGCTACTACTTGTCACTGGCCCTTGCATCAGTTAGATGTAAAAAATGCCTTCTTGCATGGTGACCTTGAGGCGGAGGTTCATATGGAGCAACCATCTGGGTTTGTTGCTCAACAGGAGTTAGGCTTAGTGTGCCAGCTCAAGAAGGCTTTATATGGTTTAAAACAGTCTCCCAGAGCATGGTTTGGTCATTTTAGTGTTGTAGTACTTGAGTTTGGCCTTCGACCGTGTGCTATGGATCATTCCGTATTTTATTGTCACACTTCATCGGGTAGGATACTTAATGTTGTTTATGTGGATGACATTGTTATTACAGGTGATGATGATAAAGGTATTCAGAGTCTCAAACTTTTTCTTTAGACTAAGTTTCAGACCCAAGGTTTGGGATCGTTGAAATACTTCTTGGGTATAAAAGTATCGAGATCTTGTGTCGGAACTGTTGTGTCACAAAGGAAGTATGTTCTTGATTTGTTAGAATTTTGATGAAATTGGCTTGTTGGGATCCAAACCGGTTGATACACACATGGATCCTAACAGCAAGTTAATGCCAGATATGGGTGATTTCCTACCTAATCTTAGACAATATAGGAGACTTGTTGGAAAGTTGAATTATCTCATAGTTACTCAACCGAATATATCTTTTGCAACAAGTGTTGAGTCAATTTCTAGATGACAAGTTATTGGGACAAAGTAATTTGCATCTTGAGATATCTCAAAGGTGTACTTAGGAGAGGTCTTTTATATTGTGATCAGGGTCACACTTATATCCATGGATATAGAGATGCAGATTGGCCTGGATCACCTTCCAATCAGAGATCCACCAACGGATATTGTATCTTGGTTGATGGTAATTTGGTTTCTTGTAAAAGTAAGAAACAAAATGTGGTGGCAAGGTCAAGTGCTGAATTATAATATAGAGTTATGGCTCACACTACCTGTGAACTTGTTTGGTTGAAGAACATGTCAGAAGAATTGGGCTGCATTCTCAGCCTATGAAGTTGATTTGTGATAATCAAGCTGCTCTTCATATCACCTCCAACTCGGTCTTTCATGAGCAGGCCAAGCACATTGAAGTTGATTGCCAATTTGTTTGAGAGAAAGTTGTGCAGAAGCTCATTACGACTGCTTATGTGAAGTCGGACATGCAGCTTTCTGATTTGTTTACCAAAGCATCTGGGGGTGCTCGTGTTAGATTCATTTGTAACAAGCTAGGAGCTTATGACATTGATGCTCCAGCTTGAGAGGGAGTGTTAGAGGTTATAAATGTCTTTTAGTATTATTATTATTGAGTGTGTTAGTATGTTAATTAGTGAGATTTAGTAAGGGTATTATTGTCATTAGAATGTATTTAAATTTGTATTATAAATAAAGGGAGAGACCAATCTTCTAGTTAGGTCATTCATTTTTAATCAAATCTTAGCAGAGAGGATCTCTTACTTTGCCTTAAATAAAGAAAGATAAACGATATGCATACAGATCCTTTCTATGAATGAGCGGATTCATTTATTCTCAATGCAAAAAAGGTGTTCACTGTTGATTCTTGATGCTAGTTTATTTACTTTGATGTTCTAAAGGTACAATATTTAACTTTGAAGTTACTGGTTGATATTCTACATTCTAATATATTTGTGTATTTTTCTCTCTAGAGATATGAATTTGCTTTCATATAAACATTTATTTGTCAATGTGTGTTTTGTAACCCAGATAATAATTCTTTTGGATATGACATGGGTTGGTGGAAGGAGGAGCACTTCAATGCATCGGATATGGATGAAGATGGACTTTTGAATGTAACAGAGTTCAATGAGTGAGTAGGAAATTTTATTCAGCAAAAAATGTAGATGAAATGCTTCATATTGCTTAGTTTATTTTAGTTGCTAAAACTCTTCCGTATTTTTTTCCTCCTAAATTTCTAGCTTTCTGCACCCTGCTGACAGCAAAAATCCAAAGCTACTTCATTGGTTGTGCAAAGAGGAATTGAGGTGCTGCAGCCTTCATTAAGTTTTCAGTTACATGTTGAGTTTATCCATCATTATAAAATCTAGCTGTATTTGGCAGTTTCACTTGATTAATGTGTTGACCTTAATTGATTACTGCACTCATTGCATGTTGACTTTATTTGCTTCCTGGCTTGGTTTTGTGTTGCATTTAGGATAATGATGCATTAAGACAATGAGAGTGTACAATTTGTTTAGACTTGCATAAGTATGACCCAATTATGTAGGGTGGAAGGGAGAAAGAAGAGGGAGGCTTATGTTGAGAGGAGAAATATTGCTCCTGAACAAACCCACAGTACCTCATTGAGTTCCAGAGTCAACTCTCCCTATAAATTACAATATCCCTATTTATTGACCTAATATTCTTGCTCAACAAGTGGTGATAGACAATCCCCTAGTTATGAAGAATGGAAGTGATGAAGGAACGCCTACATCACTTAGGCTGCCTATTTGGCATGGTTATTCTATGCATAGATTTAGGAAACCATGCTAATATTATTGTGTTGTGTAATTTACTGTTATGCTGGAGTTTCTACGTAATTAGGTGTTTTAGTAGTAGTAAGAAATACTTGGTCTGTGAGCTGTATGAGAGTTATCATTTCAATTCTAATTTCTTCTCCTCCCTCTCCCTCTCTCTCTCTCTCTCTCTCTCTCTCGTGCAGCCTCTCCCTTTCCTATCCGTCTTCCTTCTTCCTTCTTCCTCCTCTCTTCTCTGCTCTGTTGTGATTTGCTGTTCTGTGTTCTATTCCTATTCTCTGTTGTCTCTAATTTCTATTCTGAAACTCTATCTTGGTGTATCTCCTTTTTTATCCTTCTCTTTTTTTTTTCCATTTCTTCCCCCTTAATTCTCTCTTTATCTCTCTCTCTTTCGCTAGTTTTTTTGTTCCTGTGGAGCGCAAACCATGATCACCACACACACAAGACTGTTTCATCTGCAATTTTTTGGCTGAAATTACACTCCTCCCCCTCAGTTTTAAAACATCATTTTTTTTTTTTTGAAAATATTTTCATGACAACACCATAACCATAAAAAACAGAAGCCCCCAAAAAGGCCCTTTCCAAAATTTCATCTCCATCTGATGGGCAGCATTGGTCCTTGTGCCACCTGAAAATACCCCAATGAACCCCCTTCAAAATCGTACTTTTTTTTCGGAGTAATTTTGATAAACCACCACCTTGAATCAGCACCCTTCAATTTATTACCAGGCAGAATACTTTCATCCGAGGCCTCTTGCCAGTTGTGCATGTGGCCCATGCACTTGCGTCATGTGCGTGGAACAGTTCCAGATTCTCCTGCATCTTCCAAAAATACGAGAAATTAAGTTTGGCCATGATATTTTGGAATTTTCCGCGATATTTTGACTTGGCTTTGAGATATTTTGGGCTATACTATTGGATCTTGGACTGTCAATGCTAAATTTAATTTTTTTTTTCAATAAACACAGAATTTTATCGGAAGAGAAAAGATACAACCAAAAAGGAAAATAGAACAAGGAGAACAAAAAATATTCCTTCTGCAAAAGAAAACCAGCTACAAGATCTCAGGAAAAGATAAAAAACAAACCAGTGAAGCAGAGTTAACCAAGCTCGCTGTATGTCTTCCAGAAATACACGATGGGAGAAACCACTTGCCAACACCCACAGAGATGCAAGATGAACAACTGTTTTCCAAAGAAAATTGTTAGTGGTAGCCACAACTTAGAAGATTCTAGCATTCCTCTCCAACCAAACTCACCATATTATAGCCGAAACAATGCACTGCACAATGCTTTCCTATTCTTCCCTTTGTTAAACCGGCTAAATGTAATATTATAAAAAGCCTTCAACATGGAGAAGCAACCTAGTTTTCACCAAAGGTACCAAATAATTTATTCCAAATGGCCAAAGTGAATGGGCAACGAAAAAACAAATGTGAGCAAGTCTCCCTACTTAAGCAAAGTATGCAAACTTTTGGCATTAGTAGGTGTTCTCTTCTTAAGCAAGTCATTGGTGCATATTTTCTCAAGTATTGCAGTCTAAATAAAAGCTTTTCTCAGTAGACTTTAGCTTTCCAAATCAAAGAGTACAAGGCAAAAGAAGCTGCATTAGAATCATGTGTTAGGTAAGAAAAAAAGGACTTGCAAGAGGATATAAGCTCCAAACCCTTCTATGACTCCCCAAATGAACATGAAAAATAGGCAAGCAAGTTGGTCAAGAGATTCAGCTTATTAATCTCTGAATCATTAAGATTTCTCTTAAAATGGAAATCTCAAGAATGCCCATCCACTTTTGAAAGGAGAAAAGTAGAATTGGGTTATCATGAGGATTTGATAATCAAAAGGGACAAGGATATGCAAGAGCCAAAGGCCCCTCCCCCACCCAAAGGTCTTCTTGAAAACAAATTCTCTCCCCATTACCCACTTGTACTAGACAATAGGAAAAAAATGATGATAAAATGAGACATGAACTTCTAAGGACTCGGATAGTAATATTAACTCCTACTTTAGCATCCAACCATTTTGTGGCAGACTAAATTTATTGTGAGTTACCTTATGCCAAAGACTAGGGGTGTACAAAATTTACCGAAAAACCGAAAACCGGACCGAAACCGGACCGAAACACATTTCGGTTCGGTTTTTCGGTTTGCGGTTTCGGTTTCGGTTTTGAAATATAAAGAATTTCGGTTTCGGTTTCGGTTTTGGACCAAAACCGAACCGAAAAAACCGAAAACTGAATTAATAAAAAATAATTATATAATTATATATTATAGATGCCTGTTGGTGTTGCCGTGTTGGATCGCCAGTCGCCGGCGAGAAACCACCTCTGGTCGGTCTGGATGGCGGAGATTTCTGGGACGAAGTCCATGGCTCCAGCCTCCATGTGACGCTCGCGCTCCTCTTCTTCAAGTTTAAGAGAGATGCCTCGGACACGAGCACGACGGACAGAACACAGATGACAGAACCCTTCTGCCTTCTGGATCCGTTTCATGAGGTGGGTGGAGAACAGGAGAAGCCGGCGATCTTGTTTCGGAGGCGCTTGGAGGGGATAATGGCCACTTCTTGGACGATCACCTACCGGCTGCCGAGAAGATTTCTTCACCGTCTTAGCGTGCAGTGCACAGTGCACACCCCCATCTCTGTTTGTGTCATTGTGTGTGTGTGTTTGCGAGAGAGAGAGAGAGAGAGAGAGAGAGAGAGAGAGAGAGGCCGGTGGCCACCGGTGAACTGCAAAAAACGGCAAACAAATTTGCGAAGGCACATGCAGCTGCAGGAACCACTGAACCACATGCTAAATTGCTAATTGCTAGCCCTCCCACATCGGTTGGAAATGGGAAATGAACTAGGATCCCACCTTATATATTTTATATGGATCCTCCTTTTAGCATATCTCATGGTTTGGGCTTTGCAACTAAAGCCGTGGCCCAGGACTTCTGTAATGCCGTAATGGGCTGTGGCTCCCAAGCTCAAGTATTAATATTTTTTTGATAGTTAAAAATTCGGTAAAACCGAAAATAACCGAACCGAACTGCAAGGTTTACGGTTTGGTTTGTTCATAAACCGACGGTATACGGTTCGGTTTCGGTTTAGTCATTTTGAAAATCGAGGAGTTCGGTTCGGTTGGCGGTTTTGGCAAAAACCGAACCGTACCGAACCATGTACACCCCTACCAAAGACGATTAGGTTCTAAAGGAAAATGCCATAACCATTTCCCTGTCAAAGTGATGTTTTTGGACACCAAATTTCCTAGAGCAAGCTTCCCTCCCTTTTAGATTTGCTCAGTCTCCCAACTTACAAAATAGTCTATGCCTTGTTTATCACTTCCACAAAAATCCCCTCATCAACTTCTCAAGCCTTTACTCTCAGGAAATTCTAAAAAGAGGGAAAGATAATATGAAGTGAGGGAAGACAAACAAGCATGGATAGGAGTAATGCAAGCCCTAAAGTGAAGAACACTCCCTCCCATGCATCCAATCTCCTAGCCACACTAAAAAATTGGATCCCAAAATGGGTTTGCAATGCGGTTACCTCCTAAGGGGACACCCACATAGGTAATAGGACGAGCAAAACAGAACAACTTGCTAGCCTAGCAAAATAATTTGTGTTAATAATTTTCCACCGAATATGGTTACCTGGATAATGTAGTGTGTGTCTACCACGACTTACTCTATCTCTCTAAATGGGGGATTTCATGGATTCTTCAAAGGTAGAAAAGGCCTCAAACAAGGTGACCCCCTTCCCCCTCTGTTATTTGTGATATATGTCTTTGAATACTTATCATGATTGTTGAAATCCCTTGAGGGATACTCTGGTTTCAAATTTCACCTAAAGTGTGAACAGTTGAAAATCTCCCATTTGGCATTTGCAGACGATTTGATTTTGTTTTCTAGAGGAGACTATAATTCAGTTAATCTTCTTATGGTATGCCTTAAAAAGTTCACCGAATAATTGGGTCTGGTTGCAAACTGCACGAAATCAAATTTGTTCTATGCTGGAGTTCAGGATTATGAATTGGAAGGTATCAAACAAACAACTGGTTTCAATATTGGGGAGTTCCCATTCCGGTATCTTGGTATAACTCTTGCAGCTTCGCGCTTAAATGCTATGCATTACTCTCCACTTATTGATAAAATTGCCAACTTGTTTTCTGGATGGCCTGGTCATACTTTATCTTATGCAGGTAGATTGAACTTATCAATTTAGTTGTCCAAGGGGTGGAGTGCTTTTGGCTTGCAATTTTCGTGGTCGTGAACAATTTCTTGAGCATGTTGTGAGACTTTGTAGGACCTTTCTTTGGGGTGGTAGGAAAAAGCCTCTTGTTGCCTGGAGGGAGGTATGTCTTCCTAAAACTGAAGGTGGGCTGGGAGTATTTGATATTAAAGCTTGGAATAAGGCACTTCTTTCTTGTGCTTTATGGAATATTCATGATAAGGACTCATTATGGTCTAAATGGGTACATCACTATTACTTGAAGGGATCTACTCTGTGGGCGGTATCTTCTAAACATGAAGACTCCCCCTTTGTAAAAGGATGATTGAGATTAAAAACCAGATATTGCAGAGTTGTGGGAATTAGTTAGAAGCAGATAGATTGTTAAGAGAATGTGGGGGAAAGTCCTCCGTGGGATATGCTTTCTGGAGAAATAAAGAAGTCAAAGTTCCCTGGTTCAAAGAGGTTTAGAAGAGCGGTTGTATTCCTAAGTATGCCTTCATCTTGTGGTTAGGCATCAAAGGCAAGTTGCTCACTAGTGACAAGATTTATGGTGATGACATTGATCAAACGTGTGTTCTATGTGGCTTGGAATCAGAGACTATAGATCATCTCTTTTTTAAATGCAACTTCTCCTCTTGTGTATGGGATCAGATTAGAGCGTGGCTGGGTTTGAGGAGAGATATGACAACCTTGAAAGCTGCTTTGAAATGGCTACATAAAGAGACAAAGGGGTCTGGGATTCATTTTGTGGGAAAGCGAATCTACATGGCAACCATGGTGTACTTTATATGGCACTCCAGGAACAAGAGGAGGTTTAAGGGCAAATCTATTTCCGCCAATGAGCTGATCTAGGTGGTTCAAAGACATACTTATAGAGAGGTCTTTGACAGGTTTGGCCTTCATACTATTGATTGATATTAGTGGAAGATAATTTTCTTTCAGATGGTCTGTCATTTAGATTATTGACTTGGCCTTGGTAAAGGCTTTTGATGTATCTTGTTGATTTGTTCTGCATCTTGGATGGGGAGTTGGGTCCCCTCTGCCTGGGTATGCCCAGTGTATTATGTATATATCCATTTTGGTCAATATAGTTTTACCCTTACTGATAAAAAAAAAAAAAAAAAATTGTGTTAATACCTAGATCCCACCATAGCATTCTTAGAAAAGTTAATTTCCAACCTTGACATTTTCTCTAACACACACAAAATGGTCATCTGCAATGCCTTGGTAGAAGATAAGGGAGGGGCGGCTTAGATGGTTTAGGCATCCGCAATGCAAGACAAATAGTACGCTAGTGAGGAAGAGTGAGCTAGTTATTGTTATTGGTAGTAGAAGTGGTAGGGGTAGGCCTAAAATAACATGGAATGAGATGGTGAGAAAGGATTTAATAGCTTTTAAGCTGTCTTGAGGGAAATGTCCTCGATTGTGTGAATCGGCAAAAAAAAGATTCATGTAGCCAAGCTCACCTAGCAGGACTTAAGCTTGGTTTGTTGTTGTTGTATTTGCAACATGGTCATCAAATTAGAGAAGCAACCCAAATGCTTTTGAAAGAAGAAGGATAGTGTCATCTATGAATTGAAGATGCTTCCTTATATCCTTCTTTAAGATCTCCACTAAACCTCTATCTACTCCTTTATGATTTTATCAGTCATCCTGCTCATAGCATCAACCACAATAGTATAAAGAAAAAGAGAAAAAGGATCTCCTTGTGTTAGACCCTTGGACCCATGAAACCAGGAGTTAGCCTTGCTGTTAATTAAGAATGAGAAAATCACAAAAGATGAACACCCCTGAATCCATTTCCCACCACCTCGTACCAAAACCATTTCTATCCATTACCTTGTCCAAGAAACTCCACCTCGCCTTGTCATAAAGCTTTCTCAAAGTCCAATTTTGACGCTAGACCTCCCTTTTTCCTTTGAACGGCATCTTCGATTACTTCATTTGCTATCAAGGCTGCATCTAGAATCTATCACCTCTAAAAGCGCCCTGCCTAAGAGAAATAGTATCCTGTAGTACCGCAAGGTCCGCAATCAATCTCTTGGATTAGTTTATAGTCAAAATCTTATAAATAGTTTACCCTAATTGGCCTAAAATCCTTGACTATATATATACTTTTCAATTTTTCATTAATCATATGCTTGATAAATTAATTAATAAAATAAAATTCATTATACACTACAATAATTTATTAGGCACATAAGACATACTACAATTAATTAAGTTCTATTATTTTATCTGTTAATGTATAAAAATATAAAATATATACTAAGAATAATTTATGATCTCGAAGTTCTATTATTTTATCTGTTAATGTATAAAAATATAAAATATATACTAAAAATAATTTATGATCTCTGTACTCTCTTCACAGTTTATTACCCAAAAATCTTGGAAAAATGCCATGCTAAAACCATTCAATCTAGGAGCATTATCTTTATCCATCTCAGAACCAAACTCTTAATCTCCTCTTCAAAAAATCCCTCTTAACCAAAAAGGCCTGCCAGCATTTTGAGTCCCAGTTGCAGTATTTTGAGATTTACTGCAAAACATTAGTTTTCCTCTGCAAGATTTTGATGCTGGTCTGAAGAAATCCAACTTTGATTTTTGATAAATATTTGTGGAGGATAAATTCAAGCTACCAGAACCTTTGCTCCCAGAACTTGAAATTTTGATCTGCAGCCTTTGATTCCTGCCACAATAATTTTTTGCAAGCATGCCCTTGTACCATCAACATTTTGGAGTGGGAACCTGCACTGCCAACTGCCAAGATCCTAATTCAAGTTTATTGGTGGAATTTTGTGGGGATGTGTGAAATTGAAGGAAAATATTAAGATTGCACAGTTCTTTTGCATTTATTTCTCTGATTTTGGTGGTCCCAAAAATTTCTGAACATCTTTTTCTATTTCAAGTCATGTTCCTCCATTACATCCATTTCAATTCTCTTAAGTTTCTCCTTCTATAAATATTTACATCCATTTCGAGGGCTCTGCGACGATGGTTCCTTCACGCTCACCCCTCCCCATTCCTGATTTAATAAATTCTCATCAGAACCTGCTCCACCTTCTCTTCCTTTCTGCAGTTCTTGATCTTCTCCTTGGAAGCTATCCGTCTATTTCACTTACATCTTATATGGAAAGAGGAGGGGGGTGGGGGGGTGGGCCCATTTTTATATAAAATGGGCTTATTAATTGAAAGTGCCCATAATTTGCAGGGCCCTATTTCGGATGCCCAGTCTAAGGGAAAGGATGATTGGGCCATTCATAAGGGGTAGGACCAAGATTTTCAGGGTCCTATTTTGGATAGCCAGCCTAAGGGAGAGGAGGATTGGGCCAATCATAATTGGCAGGCCCAAGATGCCCAATTTTAAGCCCTAATACGCAGGTGTAGGGTAGAAGGATTGCGACCCATCTGTAAACGAAGGCCAAAATCTCTCTCCATTTTCGCAAAATTCAACTGGAACAGATCATAAGCAATTACAGGAAACTGGAAGCTCGATTTTCGAAAAGTTTCTTGACAACAATAAGGAAATAACTAAAAGTGTTAAGTGGTTGAAGATTCTGGTTTTGCAGAGGGGTAAGAGGATGCTGCAGCAAAGGTTTATAAAGGCAATGGTGTTTTGGGCGGGTGATTTGATGCCACAGACATTAAAGCAAAGGGATCTAAGGGTCCCAACGTTTATACTTGTTGGAAGATTGCGCAGATGGGTGTGGAAATGAAAAAAATTGTTTGAAGATGAGAGAAAACACTCTGGTGAGGTTGTGCCAAAGATTTTAAAGAGGAATTTAGAAGGAGAGCTAGGTATTGTGGAAGACATAAATGCTAAGAAAAAGACAGGAAATTCTTGTGACAGGGTTAGCAAAGGAAAGGAGGTAATGAAATGGGGGTATTTGTTAGATAATGAAAATGATGGTCTTAGTGAGTTTGATTGTGGCGGGGGTTTATTATTGGATGAAATTAGGGAAAATGTGGATATGTTTCTGATTCCAGTGACGTTTTAGGGGACTTACCATACTTATCATATGTACATCCATCCTCTCTGGAAGGATTGTAGGGGGTCTCTATATTTGAAAATGATGGTTTGGTTAATGAGATGCACTGGAAGGACGTATTTTGCCAACGCCAGTGGAGGAGATTTCAAGGAAGGATTTAGAAGTTCAAGATCTCATGGATAAATTTGATTTAAAGTTTTGTGATCCTGGGGGAAATGAAGTGTGTTTTGAAGTGTGTAAAGATAGAGCTGAAAAGGGTCAAAGGGGAGTAGCTAACTTGAAGTGTTTGGTGAATTATAAAGGAAAAGGATTGAGGAGAGGGTTCCTTGTTTATTATTAATTTTTATGTTTATTTATATTTGTTTTTTTTCATTTCATTTAATTTAATTTCATTTTATTTTTATGGTGTGGAATTCTTGTCCTCCATTGTAATTTCTTTCTCTATCTAATACACCTTCTTTTATCATAAAAATTAAAAAAATCTATTCCCATATATGTACAAAGTACAAACAGTAGGCTTTTGAAATGCTAATTAGAAAATGTTGCCATTTAAAAAAAAAGTGATGAGTCAATTCCATATATCTAGTTCTCACCTAGTTGGAAATTCTCAACTATTGATTAAATCTAGATGTCCTTGTGATTTTGATGGCTGTTCAAGTCCTGAGTTTTTCTTAGATTGGTTGGATGGGATGGAGATTTATTTATTTTTTTTCAAATTTTATTTTTTGATAACAAAAGAAGATGAATTCATTAGAATAGAAAGAATATATTGCTTGTTTTGTATATATATATTTTCATGTTGTGTAATTTCTTGCTATGTTGAGGTTTTTATGTAATTATGTGTTTTTGTTAGTTGTCGATGTAAATACTTGGTTTATTACTTGTATGAGATAGTTATCATTTGAATTCAGATTCCCAGACTAGTTTCCCCTCCATCATGCAGCCCCTTTCTCTCTACTTCTCTTCATACTCTGTTCTGTCCAGCTTCTCCCTGCTGTATTTCTATTCTACTCTGTTGCTAATTTCTACTTTGTAACTCTGTCTTGCTGTGTCACTTCTCTTCTCCCACCTTTCTCTCTCTTTCATTCTTTCTATTTCTCTCTCTCTCTCTCTCTCTGATTTTCTGCTCCTCTCCTACTTCAAGAACTTGCCTGGTTTCAGAAATCTGTAGCCATATTGAGTGTTAAAAACACTGGGCTGGTCTAGGTGCATGGAAATTAATAATTAACTGTAGCATCAAATACTTCATCTTTGTCTGGTTGATGCAGTGTTAGTTTTAGCATCTTATTTTCTGTTTCTTTATTTTGGGTGGGGGAATTTTTGCACTTCTAGTTTACTTCTAAAATGGGAACTGTTTTCTAGCTAGGGGTAGCACTGACGGTCAGATGATTTTTTAATCTTAACAGGAGTAACATTTCAACTTAATTTTACATCAACCCAGCAAGGCAACATTATTTGGTTGTCTTAATTTTACCATTCGCATATCGAAAGCAGGATTTTTTTTTTGTCTAGCTTTTTATTTGGGAACGCCAAAGGTGTTTGGTATCAAGTTCATATTTTTACCCAGAAATGTGCATGCTTTGTGGTTGGTTAATTGGTGATATGATTTATTTTAGTTATTCAATTTGCTAGTTAGTTTTGCTGGACCGTTGTCTCTCTCCATATCTTTCTTTCTCTCTTTCTCCTTCTCTATCTCAGTGTGCAGTAACATCATATACCTCAACTTTGTTAACTGGCCTCCTTGCTCTTTTTTCTCTATAGGGAACGGGATACAGACAAAGATGGGAAGGTTAACTTCAAGGAATTTTTCCATGGGCTATTTGACATGGTTAGGAACTACGATAAAGCAGAAAATTCTTCACACCATGATGATAGTTCAAGGGACGCCCCTGCTCAAATGCTTTTTTCTCAGCTTGACAAAGATGATGATGGGTAGTCTTCAGAATATCTTTATTTTTGTGTTGAGCTGGGAGTTCTTTCGCAATGTGTTTAACTAATGAATGGCCTTCTCCATTTGTAGATTCTTATCAGAAATAGAATTACTACCAATAATTGGGAAGCTCCATCCATCGGAGCATTATTATGCGAAACAACAGGCAGATTACATAATATCGCAGGTATTAATTTGATTGAAAAGGCTTTTTTGAATTGGAGACAACTGGATCAAATTGTGCATAGGTGCCAGCTATCTGCTGGACATGCTGCTGAGTCCGTCTCGTAAACATGAATCTATAGTGCATGTGCATGTTAGTGTGGATAACCTGAACAATTATTTTTGCCGCTTAACATGTATGAGTAACACATTGGTGCTCCTTATAAGGTTAATGCTGAATATATCTGAGGTTGAAAAGGCCTTCTAAATCCAGAAACTTAAAAAGTGACCACCGATGTCTTAGTAATAACAGCTGGGTGTAGGAATGGCATCAATGAATGTTTGGGTTGGGTTGGTATCAAAGAATACTGCTCAGTGTGATGATGGACAAATGTGGCTCATTTCTAGATCTTTCTTGAAATATTTTTCTAGATTTTTATTTTATATCATTGCTTCAAGTGCACTTGCATTTTTAGGCTTACTGAAATTGGTCACATGGTTCTCAAATATTTTTTATCATCAGGGCTTTCAGTTTGTAGTGATATTATGTGATTTGTCTTCAATTTTTGGCTTGAAATAAGCTTGTTTTTTAAATAGTATTGTTTTTACTTCTTTCTTAGATCAGTGGGGAAACATTTAAGTTAAATGAAAGGAAGTATTAAAATTTTATCATGTGATTCAATAATAATTTGCCAGAGATTATCATGTTTAGTGTTTCAAATTGTAAGTATCTTTAAGAATTGAAAATTTATGTTGTTAGGTTGCTACTTGTTAATTGAAGGGATAGTTCACTACTTGTACATTAGTTACGGATGGTAAGTTTGATTGACGGAGCTGGTCTGCATAGTTCTTACTTTTGTTTTTCCCTCCTCTTTTTTTGGAGGTAGTTGTATTAGGGGCATTTATTTACATTGTGTAGTGTATATTGCTAGCTCTTTTTCATTTTTTTTTTTCAATATATAATACAAAATTAGTTACAGCATACAACTGGCTAGTAAGGTGTTGTGCTGATGAGTGTCAGCTTTTGATAGTTTAATAAACGGAGGCAAATTAATTGGGAATGCTTGTAAGGCTAATGATGAACATATCTGAGGTTGAGAAAGGCCTTATAAATCCAGAAAATTAAAGAAGTGACCACCAATGTCTTATTTTAAACAGCTGGGTGTAGGAATGGCATCAATGAATGTGGTGGGTTGGGTTGGTATCAGAAAAATACTGTTGAGTTTGATGATGGACAAATGTGGCTCATTTATAGATCTTTCTTGAAATTTTTTTCGAAATTTTTCTTTTATATTTTTGTTTCAAGGCTTATTGGAATTGCTCACATGGTTCTCTAATATTTTTAATCATCAGGGCCTTCAGTTTATAGTGATATTATGTGAATTGTCTTCAATATCTGGTTTGAAATAAGCTTGTTTTTTAAATAATATTGTTTGTACTTCTTTCTTAGATTAGTGCGGAAACATTTAAGTTAAATGAAAGAAAGTATTACAATTTTGTCATGTGATTCAATAATAATTTTCCAGAGATTTATCATGTTTAGTGTTTCAAATTGTAAGTATCTTTATGAATTGAAAATTTATGTTGTTAGGTTGCTACTTGTTAATTGAAGGGATAGTTCACTACTTGTACGTTGGTTAGGGATGTTAAGGTTGATTGACGGAGCTGGTCTGCATATTAAGAGTTCTAACTTTTGTTTTTTCCCCCTTGTTTTTTGGAAGTAGTTGTATTAGGGCATTTATTTATATTGCGTAGTGTATATTGCTAGCTCCTTTTCTTTCTTTCTTTCTTTTTAAATATATAACACAAAATTAGTTATGGAATACAATTGGCTAGTAAGGTGTTGTGCTGATGAGTTTCAGCCTTTGATAGTTTAATAAACGAAGGCAAATTATTGACAACCATTATTGATTTGATAGGATGATGATGATGCCGTAGATTTGACCTGGTGTTGGTTGATTCTTGAGTTTGAGGACTGTTCATAGAACTGTAGTGCGAGTAATGTTGACGGGGCTATTTTTTTTTTCTGCTACTAGTAATTTTATATGCGTAATTATCTGCAATTGATGTCTTTACATTTTTGACACTGAGCAGAAACATATACTTTTTTGTTTTGTTTTTGTTTTGTTTTGTTTTTTAATTGTTGAATTGAGAAGTTCTTGAACTGGATGGCATATACTGAAAACAATATCAAAATAATTAGAAAATGCATGTTGGATGCAGGTTATGTCTTCGCTTTAGAAACAAGTTACAAAGTTTTGGATGCATGTCAGAGAAGTGTTCAAAGTGTGTTAGTGTCGTGTCATGCATATAACACGTGCAACAACCTTATAAGAGTACTTGTGATCCATGATTTTGCAATAACTAAAATACAATACTATAAATTGTAAAACATGTAACTTAACCCCTATAAGTATTGGCAAATACAATTTTGCTATAAGTATTGGCAAATACAATTCTGCAATGATTAAATATAATACTTGTACAATATAAGCAAAGTACCAAACCCTTGCAAAAGTATTAATGATAAATGGTTTTGCAACAACAACAAAAACAACAAGAAGCCTTGAGCCCCACTAAGTGAGGTCGGCTACATGAATCCCATTCTGCTAGTTCACACGATCAAGAGAATTTTCCTTTGCTAGCTTAAGAGCTATTAATTTCTTCCTCACTTCCTCATTCTAGGTTATTTTAGACCCACCCCTACCCATTTGGATACTTGAAACAATAACTAACTCACTTTCAAATGCCCAAACCATCTTAGGAGCCCCTCCCTTATCTTGTCTTCGGCTGGTGCTATGCTTAGTTTATTGAGTATGTTTGTTCCTTAATTTTTCTTTTAATGTTGTACTACTCATCCACCTTAACATTTGCATTTCCACAACTTTTACGTTTTGTACATGTTGTTTCTTAGTTGTCTGACATTCTGATCCATAAAGCATGACTGACCTTATAGTCATCTTATAGAACTTTCCTTCTAATTTTAAGAATATTTTGCGATCACATAGCACATCTAACACACTCCATTTTACCCAACCTATTTTAACTCTGTGTATTACATCATCTTTGATTTCCCCTT
Organism: Malania oleifera; assembly: GCF_029873635.1. Lineage (NCBI taxonomy): Eukaryota > Viridiplantae > Streptophyta > Magnoliopsida > Santalales > Ximeniaceae > Malania > Malania oleifera. Next base: position 81,272,794 of record NC_080420.1, read on the forward strand.
GTGCTTGCATGATAGGTCGAAGATATCGAAATCCATAGTACTATTAATTTCTTGATTATCAAGTTTAATCTTCTCTCCAATACTCCCCCTTGCATGGTTAAAATTGCAATTCATATATTCTATCTTATTCCTACTTGTCCTAAACCTTTTGACTCAAACAATTCTCCAAAGTTCTAACTTAGATTCCACTCCACTCCTACTTTTATCAATCAAGACTATCATATACTTTTATCAATCAAGACTATCATCTGCAAACAACATATACCAAGGGATCTCATTTTAAATATTCCTAGTGAGTTCACCAATTACTAAAGCAAAAAGGTAAGGACTCAAAGTAGACCCTTGATTTACACCTATTGTGATTGAAATTTCTCTAGATTCCTTTTCTACAGTCCTAACACTACTCTATCTTACATATCCTTAATGACCTCAATACATACATTGCATACTCTTTTTTTTTTTTTTTTTTCCGATACCCACTAAAGAACTTCCCTAGGTACCCTCATAGACTTTCTCTAGGTCAATAAAAACCATGTGCAAGTCCCTCTTCTTTTTCCTAAACTTTTTTATTAATCTTCTTAAAACATGAATAACCTCTTTTGTTGATCTCCTAGGCATAAAACCAAATTGGTTCTCTAAAACCCTCATTTTTATTATTCTTTGTTCAATTACCCTTTCCCATAGTTTCATCGTATGACTCATAATCTTAAGTCCATTATGGTTATTACAAAATCACCTTTGTTTTGTATAAAGGTATTAATGTGCTTTTCCTTGATTCCTCTGACATTTTTTTGGTTTTTATAGTAGTGTTGAATAGATTAGTTTACCATACAATTCCTTTATCCACTAAACATTTCCAAACTTCAAATGGTATGTTATTCAGCCCTATAGATTTCCCACTTTTCATCGTTTTTAAAGCCATCTTAAAGGACTATTTTGTGAATAATTCTCCTATTTTTATTCTTTTCCTCATTTGTCACTTCCAAGCTCAAGCTTTCCGTTTCATTTTAACTAAACAACTTATTAAAGTATCTCTGCAACTTCTCTTTTATGTCTTTCTTTGATTTAGGCATCATCATTCTCACCCTCTATACATTTTATTTTATTTTATTCTTTTGGCAGCAAAAGAAGATTTCAATAATAGGAAGAGAATTTACACAAGGGTGAATGAGACATGTCCCAAAAAAGGCCTAGGGCAATCTTAAAAAAAAAAAAACAACTAATAAATACCAAAAAATAAAAGATCGACATGGCAATAGGTTCCTCCAATCTCTATATAATTCGTGGAAACTAATTCCTCTGAAAAAACCCAAACCAGCTCACCACAGTGAGGCCAAGTACTGAATTTTATCCCAATTAAATTTCTTCCCATAGAATATCCTTGCATTATGGTCATGGTTTTGAATGACCGTTATGTTACGTAGCGGAATTTCGAGGCCCTGAGGAAAAAATCACATCCGTAATGACTATTACCCTTCTATATCAGGCTGTAATGGGCGTTATGCTTCCGTTATGGGCTATTACACCCTGTTACACCATCGTTCCCTGCCGACAGCCCTATATACTGAAAATACCTCATTTGTTTCTTATTTTTATGAGTTTTTCTGCAATTCTCCCTCTCCCCAAGGTCGTTCAGCTTAGATCCAGTGGTCTCTGGCTGAAAAAACACAAATTTGTGCTTGAAATTGCCATATAAAGGTGATCTACTACATCCCATTCCCTTTGTTTGAAATTTTATCCATTTGGGAAGGAATTTGATGCTGTATGGAAGTGATTTGGGTAGATTTGAGTAAGAAATCAAGCTAGAAACTTGGGATTTGGGTAGATCCAAAGAGGATTTGAGGCTTTGAGCTTTCAAGAGGGTTTGGGAATGGGAGATGCTTTGTGTTTGTAGTTCCTGGGTCCTGACTTCCTGTTCATGGGTTTGCCTACTGCTAGCATGTACAATTTATTCCACCCCACTTTTTTTTTTTTTTGCTAAAGCAAGTTAGGCAGCTTTTAGCTTAACTAATTAATTTTCTACTTATGACTTAAGCTTACACAATGCTTATAGCTTTAGTGCTTAATTAAATTATTTGCCACATATAGTTTAAGCTTATGCAATGTTTATAACTATTTCCACTTACTACTTAGTTGCTTATACTTTTAATTACTAATTTGCTACACTTACAGCTTAACTAATTAATTTGCTTAATGGGCCTAAATTGCCCAACCACTCACTTACTACTTAGTTACTTATACTTTTAATTGCTAATTTGCTACACTTATAGCTTAACTAATTAATTTGCTTAATGGGCCTAAATTGCCTAATCCCTAATGGACTAAATTGTTATGCTTAGTTATTGATATTTTGAATATTAGAATTTAAAAAATTAAAGTTGTTAGAATATACAAATGAATATGTAACTATTAAGTATTAAATAAAATGAAACTACTATCTATTTAGTCGTAAATTGCTTAATGGGCCTAAATTGCCTAACTCCTAATGTGCCCAAATTTTATGCCTGCTTCGGTTGATTTTTGGGCTGGTTCAGCACCTAAACCGGTTTTGTTGGTTCGGTATATTTTTGAACCGAATCAAACTGAGATTGCCTAAAAACCGAACTGAACCAAAGTGAACCAAATCGAATATTCTTGGTTCGCTTCGGTTTTTTTGGTTGATGTGAGCCTCTTGGTGGCTTTTTAGTGGCCCTTAATTATGCTTGTTAAAATTAAAAACCAACCTTCTTAAAATTATTTTAATTTAATAAAAAAATTTCCCAATAAAATTCAAAAAACCAACTAAATATGCCTCTTAAATAATGAATTTTTGAATTGAGTTTTTAGGAAAATTTTTAAAAAAATAAAAAATTTATCAAATAATTGATATGCATGATCTTGTCATTTGCAATTTCCATTTATAATTCATTAGAAATAATGAATTAATGATTGCTTTATACTTGAATTAATGAATCTAGTTCCATAACAAACCAATATCCAATTTTTATTTTTATTTTTATTTTTTAAGCATAAATAAGTTAAAAAACAACTAAATGTAAATTTTTTAAATATAATTTGCCTTCAAGAAACTAAGTGGGTGGGAAGAAAGCTAGAGAAATTGATAAATCAAGATTTAAACTTTGGTACACTGGAAAAGAAAAACATAAGAATGGGCTAAGAATTATTGTAGATAAAAACTTAAAAGATAGTATTATAGATGTAAATGAGTAGGGATAGAATTATAAAAATCAAGATGGTTTTAAGCTAAGAGATAATAAATATCATTAGTGCTTATGCTTCTCAAGTGGGCTTATCAGAAAATCTTAGGAGACAACTTTGGGAAGATATGGATAGAGTATTATACTAGGGGCTAAGAAAATATACATTAGAGCATATCTGAATGGACACATTAGAAGATATAATAATGGTTATGAGAGGATACATGAAGGATATGGATATGGAGACAAAAATGAGACTGAAGACTGAAGAGATGATCTTAGACTTTGCTATGTTATACGATTTTATTATAATGAATACTTGCTTTAAGAAGAGAGAAGAACACTTAATAACTTTCTAAAGTGGACAAAATAAAAGTCATATAGATTTTTTCTTAACTAGGAGGGTAGATTGTTTATCATGTAAGGATTGTAAAGTTGTCCCAGGTGAAAGCGTAACCACACAACATTAGAGTTTTAGTATTAAATATATGTATTAAAAAATGGAAGAAAAATGATAAAATAAATTAGTGTAAGAGAACTAGATGGCGGAACTGAAAGGGAGAAAATATAATAAAATTTAAAGATAAAATGATCAAAGATGGTGATTGGACTATAGAGGATGGTGTAGACACAAATACTCTTTGGAGTAGGTTAACTAGCTCTATTAAAAAAACAGCAAAAGAGATTTTAGGTTAGTCAAGAGGAAGATTCTTGAATAGCAAAGAAAGTTGGTGGTGGGATCAAGATGTTCAAAAATCCGTAAAGACAAAAAGTATTTGGTGCAAAAGATGAAAAAAATGTAGAAACATGGATAACTTTTAAAATTATAAAGAGGCGAGAAAAAATCCAGAAAAGGTTGTTAGTGAAGCTAAACATAGATCATTTAATAATTTGTTTGATAGATTAGATACAAAAGAAGGGCAAAGAGATATATTTAAACTTGCTAGAGCTATAGAAAGAAAAAGTAAGGACTTAGGTAATGCAAAATGTATAAAAAGTGAGGATAATATTGTCTTGGTTAAGAAAGAAGATATAAACTAAAGATGGCGAAGTTACTTTAGTAAGCTATTTAAACAAAACCAAATAGAAGGCTTAAACTTAGAATTGACAAATGAGGAAAAGACTAAAAATTTGAGATTTATTCGCAAGATTAAAGTTAACGAAGTTAAGTTTGCACTAAAAAAATGAAAAATGGAAAAACTATAGGACTAGATAATATCACGATTGAAGTTTGGAAATGCTTAGGTGATAATGTTATTATATGGTTAACTAATTTATTTAACACAATTATAAAAACTAAGAAAATGCTAGATGAATGGAGGAAAAACACTTTAATACCTATATACAAAAATAAAGGAGATATTCAAAATTGTAATAACTATCATGTAATTACACTTATGAGTCATACAATGAAATTGTGAGAAAGGGTAGTTGAACAAAGGTTAAGGCTAGAAACGAAGGTCTTAGAAAACCAATTTGGTTTTATGCCTGGGAAATCTATTACAGAAGCTATATATCTTTTAAGAAGATTCATGGAAAAGTTTAGGAAAAAGAAGAGGGATTTGCGTATGGTATTTATTGATTTAGAGAAAGCATATGATAGAGTACCTAAGGAAGTTCTATGGTGAGTTTTAAAGAAAAAAGGTGCATGTAGTTGGTACAGTGATGTCATTAAGGATACGCACGATGGAGTAACGACTAGTGTAAGGACTATAGGTGGAGAGACTAGAGAATTTCCAATCATAATAGGTGTACATCAAGGATCTGCTTTGAGCCTTTATCTTTTTGCTTTAGTGATGGATCCAACTGACCGGGATTATTTAAAATGAGGTTCCATGGTGTTTGATGTTTGCAAATGATGTTGTATTGATTGATGAAACTAGGGGTGGAATAGATGCTAAGTTAGAATTATGGAGAGAAACTTTAAAATTTAGAGGTTTTAGGATAAGTAGAAATAAGACAGAATATATGAAATGTAATTTCAATAATGGTAGGAGGAATATTGACGACAAAGTTAAACTTGATGATGTAGAAATAAATAGCATTTGTAGATTTCGATACCTTGGATCTATTATGCAAGTTGAAGGAGAAATTGAAGAGGATGTAATGCATAGAGTTAAATCAGGTTGGGTAATATGGAGAAGTACTTCAAGTGTGCTTTGTGATTGTAGAATACCCTTAAAATTAAAAGGAAAGTTTTATAGGACGACTATAAGAGCAACTATGCTATATGGATCAGAATGTTGGGAAACTAAGAAACAACATATCCAAAAAGTGTAAGTTGCCGAGATGGGAATGTTTAGATGGATGAATGGTATAACATTGAAAGATAAATTAAAAAATGAACATATTCATAGTAAGTTAAGTATAATTCTTGTAGAAGATAAGATAAGGGAAGAATGATTCCGATGGTTTGGGCACTTGTAACGTAGGCCACATAGTGCACCAGTGAGGAAGAGTGAGTTAGTTATTGTGAGGGGTAGTAGAAGGGGTAGAGGTAGACCTAAAATAACTTGGAATGAGATAGTAAGGATTTAATAGCCCTGAATTTGTCTAAAGAAATTGTCCATGATCGCATAAATTGGCGAAAAAGGATTCGTGTAACCAACCCCTAAGCTTGGTTTTGTTGACCTAAAATAACTTGGAATGAGATAGTGACTAATGAGTTAATAGCCCTGAATTTGTCGAAAGAAATTATCCATGATCGTATAAATTGGCGGAAAAGGATTCATGTAACCGGCACCTAGGCTTGGTTTTGTTGTTGTGTATATATATAGAGTCTTGTTCGATTTTTCTGGTTTTTTAAACATTCAAACCGGAGACCAAACCAAAAGTCTCGGTTCTCCCATTTCCTACACCAAATGGAGCCAATTCACATACAAAATCGACTAAATTTGGTTCGGTGTGGTTAATTTCGTTGGTTTCGGTCAATTTTGTTACACCCCTATTGTTATTTTGAATAGTAAAATTTTAAAATTAAATTTCTAGAAAACGATAAAATTGTATGGAACTATTAAATGTAACTATTTCACGTACCGATGCTAATGAATTTCATGTGTATGTTTAACTATATTGATTCATTTTATGTCTCTAATTAATTGGTTTTCATTTTCAATTACATTTCTAAATTTTTTAAAGCAGTAGAAAGTATTGAAAAAGTGTCTTTTCCTGTAAATAGTGCACTAAAATTAATATAAAAATCATGTTGCATATTGAACAGTGTTTGTTCGTTGAATAAAAGTGGTCAAAATTCATTAAAAATCATGTTTTAAAAGATTCCATGCTTATTCTTCAATTTTGGCATGGTTGTGCATGCATGAAAGAAATTCATGGGTGTTACGACTGCTCCCCGTTGCGTAACGTCTGCTTCTCCCGCGTCCTGCAGCACCCACGACCGTTATGCGACATTACCTGCGACCGCGATTTAAAACCATGATCATGCTCCAACCGTAACCCCCATAAAACTGCAAGTATTCCACACTTTCATAGGGTTGCCTTATCCTTTCTCCTACCAAAGCCTGTGAAAGAAATAACTAATATTCACCAATCGAAGAAGGGCATACCCAGCTCTCTCTAGAAATACCAAAATGCTTATTCTAATTTCTCCCAAGAAAAATCGCAATGCAAAAGAAAATGAGAAGCCATCTCAGAATTTTTGTAACAAAGCACACAGACAATGGGAGAGAGAGCCTTGAAAGGTCTCCTAATTTGCAGCAAGTTATTAGTATTAATTTTATTGAGCACAACCAGCCAAGTGAAAGCCTTAATTTTTGGTGGAGCCTTAGCCTTCTAGATGAAACGATTGAGTGGGAAAGAAGAATTGGTGTGAGTCTAGAATTTAAAAAAAGATTTATGATAAAGCACTCCTGGCTAATCCAAAGACCAGGACCGAACATCCCTTTATACATTTTACATTTACTAAATCTTTGCATTTTCTTTCTTTAGCTCGAGCAAGTTTGTAAATGTCTTTTTATCTTTTTGTATCTAGTCTAGTATATAAAGTATTATAGGATCTATGTCTAGCTTCACTGATGGTGTTTTTTTGCATTTTTATTGTCTCTTTATACTTTTCAAAATTTTCTATATTTCTACAACTTTGCCATGTTTTATACTAGTTTCTTTTAGTCTTTACGACTTTTTGGACATCCTAATCCCACCACCAACTTTCTTTGCTAGCTGATTCTCTACTTTAGGATTCACCTAAAATCTCTTTTACTAACTTTATGATAGAGTTGGCCATTCTATTCCACATAATGTTGTCATTTACGTTATTCCCTATTGTCCAATCACTCTCTTTGATCATTTTATCTTTGAATTTTACTATATTTTATCCCTTCAAGCTCCGCAACCTAGTTCTCTTGCATTGATTCATGTTGCTCTCGCTCTTCCATTTTATATATATCTATATATATACGTGTGTGTGTGTGTGTGTGTGTATGATACTAGGACTTCTTGTACAAGTTTCTTTGTCATCTTGCGAAGCTTCTCTCTCTCTCTTTTTTTTTTCATCATCTGTCTTGTCTGATATGAAATCTTGAGTTGTATACAAACTCCCACTTCTTGAATTTTATTTTCTTGGAAGTGAAGAAATAAAATCCTTAAAATTTTTTGCACTTACAAATTTTTCATCTCTTTAGAAACACCAAATTCAAATTTCTTCCAAAAGATTGGGTCAATAGAATTTTGACTGAAAATACTCAAGGTCATACATTTTATCTCAAGATCGTGCCAAAAAAAAAAAAAAATGTCCAGCTTTGATCAAGGTGGTTATGTGTGAGGGGGCGTTAGTCCAATGAGAGGTTATGTTGGCACCATTGACTAAAATCCATTGCCAATTTTGAATTGAATCTTGAATTTGGATTGAAGAGTTCTTGCACTCCCTCGTTGCTTTAGTATTCTTCTATTGATTTTTCTTTAGCAGCATCAAATTTTCAATGCCAAAGGGTGCTTAAGGTAGTATTTTCAGTCAATCGATTGTCATTGTCCCTTAGTTTCGACCACTAGTGAGATCTTCTTCTCTCTTGGTATATTTCTTTTTACTAGTATTATTGCTATTTTTTTTTTTACGATTTTTTTATTTTTAATTTTTTTTTTCAATTGTTGGTTAGTAAAGTAAATTTTGTATTTTATGATCTATAGACTTACCATATTCATTTTTTGTGTTTTCCATTGAAAATCTTGTAGTGTAAATTTTTTTTTTTTTTTTTTCAAAAAATACTATGGCACGAGTTTTTTGAATTTAGGTCTAGTTTGGATTCACATGGCAAAATCGTATTCTTTAGATTTTTAAATGCATTGTGTTGTTTGTGTGATTTTCATTGGTTGTAAGGTGTGTTTTAGAAAATTGTCTATTTGAAATAAGTTTGCATTAAAAAAAAAAAAAAAGCTTAAACTTCGCTTGCGTAACACAAATTTTCTTTGTACACACAGCCAGTCCCAAACTTGGATAAAGGAGCAGGATTGTGTTAAGTAGCTGACAGCCAGCGTAAATTGTCAGATCTTTATAACATGAATTCTTACCAAATCCACCTAGGTAAAGGGAATAGACCGAGTCAACATAGAAGGGAGAGCGCTAAGAAATTAGCACAAGAAATTAGGATTAGATTAGAAACTTGGAATATAGAGACTCCTACAGGCAAAAGTATGGAAATAGTTGAAATTATGTTTAGAAGGAAAATTAACTTAATTTGCCTTCAAGAGACGAAATTGATAGGATAGAAAACTAGAGAAATTGAAAAATCAGGATTTAGACTTTGGTACACTATAAAAGAGAAACATAAAAATGGGGTGGAAATTATTGTAGACAAAGAAGTAAAAAATAATGTAGTAGATGTTAAAAGAATAGGGGATAGGATTATTAATGTCAGGATAGCTCTAGGCTTGGAGATAGTGATGTGATTAGTGCATATGCTCCCTAAATATGCTTAGCAAAAAATCTTAAAAGACTCTTTTGGGTGGATTTGTATAGTATTTTACAAGGGATACCAATATCTGAAAAGACATTCATAGGAGCTAATTTGAATGAACACATTGGAATGGATAATATAGACTATGAGAGGATACATGGAGGCCATGGATATGGAGATAAAAATGAGGCCGGTGATACAATTTTAGATTCTGCCATGCCGTACGATTTGGTTATATTGAATACTTGTTTTATAAAAGAGAAGAAAACTTAATAACTTTCAAGAGTGGGCATAATAAAAGCCAAATAAATTTCTTATTAACTAGGAATGGGGATTGTTTATCTTGTAAGGATTGTATAGTTATCTAAAGTGAAATTTTGACTACACATCATGGAGTTCTAGTATTAGACATACATATTAAAAAATGGAAGAAAGAGAGTAACATAAATCAACATAAGAGGACTAAATGGTGGAGCTTGAAGGGGATAATATAGCAAAACTCAAAGATAAAATTATCAAAGAGTGTGATTGGACAATATGGAGTTAGGTGGATGCAAATACTGTTGGAATAAAATGACAAACTCTATCGTAAGGATAGCAAAAGAGATTTTAGGTGAGTCCAAAGGAAGATACTCAGGTAGTAAAGAAAGTTGGCGGTGGGATCAAGAAGTCCAACAAGCTGTTAAGACAAAAAGAAATTGGTATAAAATATGACGAAATTGTAGAAATATATTTATAGAAGTATAAAGAGGCAAGAAAAAATGTTAAAAAGACTGTTAGTGAAGTTAAATGTAGAGCTTATGATACTTATATGTTGTTGGCTTAACAAGGCTTAATCTCGTTTTGATAATGACAAACTAAAGAATCTAATTGTGCTATCAAGTGTATTTACAGGTATTATATCTTACAAGCACAATGGACTATATTTAAGTTTAAAGCCATGAAGAACACAAGGAAAATGAAGAATGACTATTGATATTGAAGAAGAGCTTGGATGAAGATCAAGCTTAAAGACATTAAGACTTAGATAATATTTCATGTGTAGTGTAATATAAGTCTCATGTAAGTACTTCTCAAACTTATGTTTGTTGTGAAGCTCATAGGATTAATTATTGGACCTAGAGACCTATTTTAATAACTTGAAAAATATTTTTTCAAAATCCAAATATTTTTTCAAAAGGATACAAATGAGTTTTGGGATAAAAAATAAAAAGAACATTGAATTTCAAGGTGTTCGGGTGACCGAGGCTTATGCTCAATCGACCGAAAGCAGGAATCTGAACAACCTGGTCTAGCATGAGTGAGTTTGTGCGACCGAACTTATGGTTCAGTCGATTGAATGGCTACAACCATTGTTTAAAGTCCAAACAGTGTTCGTTTGGGTCGGTCGACTGAATAGGTTCAGGTGACCAAACGTAAAGTTCAGTCGATGGAAAGGCTACTGCTTGTTTCAAAATTCATACTTTTAATTGGTTTGGACGACCAAACTCCATGTTCAGTCGACCAAAGCATGCGATATATTTTGCGAACAATGCGATTTCTTTCCAATTTTGAAATAATTGTTTCCAAAACTTGGGCAAACGGTAAGATTTCAAAACTAGCTATAAAAGGCTAACCCTAATCGTGTTAGGGCAAACCCAATAGCGAGAAAATACATTGATTTCATTCTTGAAAATCTGCTGTGCGCCGTTTCCCTTTATCTGAAATTATTTTCTGGTTTTATACTTCAAGTTCCTAGCTTTCAAACCCAGAAAACCTAGCAATCTCTTGAGTTTCGTGGCAAAGATATCTTTGAGAGTGTCGTAGTGATTTTCACGTGTATAAATTTGCTCTTTGTGAGAGTTTTCTTCTTGTACAAAATTTGCTGCTGATTTATTTGTAAACTGACAATTCGGGTGTGAATCATTGACAAGCAAGAGGGCTGTTCTTGCTTGAGAAGTGCTCCACCTATTGAACGGAGAGGGGCGACTCGGCATAGTTAAGGAGTGGGGTGCTCTGCCCATGCAAAGAAGAGAGGAAACTTCACCTACGTAAAGAAGAAAGGCATCTCCGCCTATTGAAGGAGTTTTGTATAGGAATCTCAGCCTACTAAAAGAGAGAGGCATCTCTGCCCAGAAGGAGGGATAGTAAAATCCTCATTGCGGGTTGCATGAGGCAAGGACGTAGGCTCGGTTGTTGAACCTTGTAAAAAATACCAATGTCACTCTTTCCCTTATCTTCTTTACTTTTCACGCATATTTGTTTTGAGATATATCTGCTATGAATGCTATGAATGTTTTACCTTGAGTTGTGAATGCCATGAATGATTTGAATACCTATACTAATCAAACTCTGCTGTATCTACAGATTTAAATTAAATTTAATCTTCTGGAATTGCTTTGTAATGATTCGTTAATCACTCAAATTCTAGCATCAACTTTTGTGTGGCTGAACATATTGTTATAAATATCTACTGAAAATATTGTAAATCTTGTGATTTGGTTTCATATTTAGGAATATCAAAATTGGTATAGTCGAAAATAGTTCTGTGGTGATTAGAATATTTAGATCACCTCGCAAAAAGGCAAAAACAAATTAAGATAAATTGTTTAAGCTTCCGCGCATTAATTTTAAAATATCCAATTCACCCCCCTCTTGGGATTACACTTTAACTTTCATTTACTAGACTAGATACAAAAGGAGGAGAAAGAGATATTTATAAACTTGCTAGAGCTAGAGAAAGGAAAAGAAAAGATTTAGGTGATTGAAAATGTGTAAAGGACGAGGATGATAATTTCTTAACTAGAGAAGAAGATATAAAAGAGAGGTGACGAAGATACTTTGATAAGTTGTTTAATGAAAACCAAAATGAAAGATTGAACTTGGAGGTGACAAATGAGGAGAAGACTAAAAATAGGAGATTTATTTGCAAAATTAGACTCGTTGAAGTTAAGATGACGTTAAAAAAGATGAAAAGTTGAAAATCTATAGGACCAGATAACATACCAATTGAAGTTTGGAAATGTTTAGGGGATAAAGGAAATATTTGGTTAACTAATCTTTTCAACATTATCATAAAAACCAAGAAAATGCTTGAAGAATGGAGGAAAAGCATGTTAATACTTTTATACAGAAACAAACGTGATATTCAAAATTGTAATCACTATCGTGGAGTTAAGATTATGAGTCATATGATGAAAGTTATTAAATGTTCTTCTCTTTCTACAAAGTAGGTATTCACTATTATCAAATTGTAGGACATTTCAAATCTAAAATTGTATCACCGGCCTCATTTTTTTATTTTTTCCATATTCATTGCCTCTGTTGAATAATTGGGTAAAATGGAAGACCTTACCTCAAGAATAGGTCTCTCCCTCTATTTATAATATATGTCCAGTACAATAGCAATGGCCATAATATGCTTACTAACTCACAATCACTAACATACTCTATTACATACTAATAATGCTAAAAACCAAATAACCATTGACACACCCCCTCAAGCTGGAGCCTATATATCATATGCTCCTAGCTTGTTGTAGATGAATTTCACACAAACACCTCCCAAGGCTTCGATGAATAAATTAGCAAGCTCAAAATCAGATCTGACATGAGTGGTTGTAATGAGCTTATGCACAAGTTTCTCTCGAACAAAGTGCAATCAACTTCAATGTGCTTTGCCTGCTCATCAAAGACATTGGAGGCAATATGAATTGTAGCTTGATTATCACACATTAGCTCCATAGGCCGAGAATGTGGAAAACCTAGTTTTTCCAACATGTTCTTTAACCAAATAAGTTCACATGTAGTGTGAGCCATAAGCCCTATACTTTGACTCAACACTTGACCTAGCGCCATCACATATTGCTTCTTACTTTTCCAAGAAACCAAATTACCACCAATAAAGATGTAGTACCCGATTGTGGATGTTTGGTTGGAAGGCGAACTAGCCTAATTGACCATTCTGATACAAGATCTTGATACCTCTATACCCAAGAAGTACTTCAAAGGTCCCAAATACTTGGTTTGAAATTTAGTTTGGTGGAAAAGCTTTAGATCCTGGATGTGTTGATCCTTGAACATGAGTGTGATCTCGATCCTGATATAAGAGACCTCTCCCAGATGCACCTTTGAGGTATCTCAAAATGCGAATTACTACATCTTAGTGAGTTGTTCTTGGAGAATCGAGAAACTGACTCACAACACTTGTTGGGAAAGATATATCAGGTTGAGCAATTGTGATATAATTCAACTTTCCAACAAGTCTCTAGTACTATCCTGGGTCACGCAACAAATCTCCCATATTTGGCACTAACTTACTGTTGGGATCCATGGGTGTATCAGTAGGTTTAGACCCCCCCTAGTCCCATCTAAAAGATCAAGAACATACTTTCTCTGCGACAAGACCATTCTGATACGAGATCTTGATATTTCTATACTCAAGAAGTACTTCAAAGGTCACAAATCCTTGGTTTGGAATTTAGTTTGTAGGAAAAGCCTTAGATCTCGGATGCATTGATTGTCGTCTTTAGTAATCGCAATATCATCCAAATACACAATATAAGCAAAATCCTGCCAGATAGAGTATGGCAAATAAATATAAAGTGATCTGTTGCACATTGTTGGAGGCCAAACTCAAGTACGACAACATTGAATTGACCAAACCATGCTCTTAGAGACTATTTTAATCCATATAAGGATTTATTGGGCCAATACACTAACCATACACTAACCCCTCATTTGGTTTGCAGAATGAAATTGAAGCAGGAAAGGAATCGAGGGAGGAATGGAATTGCTTTTGGAATGCAATTATTGCGTTTGGCTAGTAACATGGAATGATTGGATGAATCCAATTTCAATTTCTTTTTAACATATGATATTCTTCAATGACTTTTATACAAAATGAAAATTAAATCATTTTTTTATTAAAAATCCCTAATACATAGTTATTTAATTTCATATGATTATTTTTATTTAATGATTGATTTTTATTAGTTTTAATATTATTTTTTATAGTTATTATTATTTTTTATTTTTATACTAATTATTATCCTTAAAATTATTATTATTATTATTATTATTATTATTATTTTTTCCTTTTTATTAGTTTTATTATTGTTCTTTTTGTTATTATTTTATAGTAATAATTATTATTGCCATTGTCATTATTATTAATTGTTATTATTATTTAGTTATTTTTGTAATAATTATTGCCCTTAAAATAACAATAATTATTATTTTTGCACTTTTTATTATTATTTTCCTCGTTATTACTATTTTATAGTAATAAATATTTTTATTAGTTTTTTATTATTTTTATTTTAACTATTATTGATTTTATTGTTTTTTATAATAATAATAACAATTAGTATTATTATTGTTGTTGTTGTTTTTTGTTTGATTGTTATTTTTTTATTATTTTATAATAGTGATTATTAGAGAGTTTTCTTTGGAGATAGGGTGTGTTGAGTTTGATTGGCCTCTGTCTTATCTAGGGTTTCCTTTGGGGAGGCGGGTGATCCTAGGTCAGTTAGCTTTTGGGACTTGGTAGTTGAGGGAGTGTCCAAGCATCTAGATGGGTGGAAGGGAACTTTTTTTTTTTTTTCCTTGAAAGGAAGGACTACTATAATCTAGAGTTGCCTTTCTAATATCCCATTGTATTTTGATTCTATTTTTGTGGGTGTTGCTTGTAAGATCGAGAGGATTATGAGAGATTTTCTTTGGTCAAGTCTAGGGGGTTTTAGGGACCATTTGATGAGTTGGGAGGTATTTAGTAGGTCTAAATAGGAGGGAGGCTGGGTCTTGGATATTTGGTGCCTAAAAATGAGGCTCTCTTGTCCAAATGGATTTGGTGGTTCCTTTTAGAGGATTCTTCTTTGTGACATAAATTTATTAAAAGCAAGTTTAGACGTGACAGTAATGGTTGGGATGCCAATTTGGGTTCTAGATGCTTTCTGGAAAGTTTGTGGAAAGTTATTTCTTAGATTTACCCTCTATTTATTCCCCATGCTAAATTTGTGTTAGGTAAGGGGTGTAATATTCATTTTTGGAAATACATTTGGTTAGGGAATATTGTCTTGTCTGTTAGCAGAATTGACAGCTACATGTGCTGTAATTGACAGCTACATGTGCTGTATGTTGGCAGAATTTGTTTAGGATGTAAATAATATAGATATCCCTACAGTGTGAACGACGGCCATGGTTGGTGAATGATGGCCAGCAGTGTGAACGACGGCCACAGTTGGTGAATGATGGCCACTTACCATGGTAGGTGAGCCACCACCACCTACCATGAGATCTTGCCACAACCCAGAGGCTATAAACTGAGACCCCCACTGAAGCAAAGACACATCTCAACTGCAAGTTGTGTCCTCTTCTGTTTTTCCATATTTTGTTCTGTGTACATGTTAAATAGGGACCCGAGTATGTAAAGAATACACAATTGAATATACAATTGATTCATTCAGACCAAAATTGACATGGTGTTAGACCCCCAAATTATTTTCATAGTTTTCTCTTAGCTTGGCTGAAGCTGAATTCTTGGTTTCCTGATTTCTCAGTAATTTTTTTGGTAGCAGCAGAGAGTTCTGGGTAGCAGCAGTTTCTTTAGGAGATCGGTAATTTCCAGTGGGTTCTAAACTGCTGTTTGGCAGTTCTATTGAAGGTGTTGGGAATTTTTTTTTTGTGAAGTCTTAGTGTAGTGGTTTTCTGGTTTGGAGGTTTTGTTGCTGATCGTGACAAATTCTTGGTGGCTGTTGACAGATTTTGGAGGGGCAATTCCGGTGAATCAGGTTTATTTTTTCTAATTATATCTTTATTGCAAGCCTGGTTCCTATGGCTATAAGTTTGTAGCAATTCTGTTTGGGTGTGTGGCTTTCGGCAAATATTTTCTTGGTGTTGTTGGGCTGTTGAAATTCTTATTCCAGTAACTGTTGATATTTCTCTGTTCTGCTCAATTTTTTTTTTGGTGGTAACTATGTCAGGAGAAAATTATATTGTTCGCCTTAATGGCAAGAACTATGCTAGTTGGGAATTCCAGTTTCGAATGTTGGTGAAAGGGAAGGAGTTATGGGGTCATTTGGATGGGTCTTCTAAGGCTCCAACTGTTTCCAAGGAACTTAATTCATGGGAAGTAGGGATGCCAAAGTTGCTTCTTGGCTACTCAGCTCTTTTGAACCTCATATGGTCAACAATCTTCGTGGGTTCACTACTGCTAAGATGATGTGGGATTACCTTCGGCAAATTTATTATCAAAATAATTCTGCTCGAAAGTTTCAATTGGAGTTAGACATCGGAAACTATCGCCAGGAGAATCTCTCCATTGAGCAATTTTATTCTGGTTTTATTAATTTATGGAATGATTATTTTGGGTTGGTGACTATCGGGCTATTTCGTCTGCCTGTTCTGAAATCTTATGGCTTCAAGGGTTGTTAGGAGAACTTTGTGTTCGGCAGCTTGCTCCTACTCCTCTTCATGCTGATAATACAAGTGCTATTTAGATTGCTGCCAATCTCGTTTTTTATGAACGCACCAGACATATTGAGGTGGATTGTCATTCCATTCGTAAAGCCTATGCTCGTCAGGAGATTACTCTTCCACACATTTCCACTGCACCAAAATGCTGATGTTTTCACCAAGGCTCTTTCTCGTCCTCGCCATCAGTTTCCTCTTGCCAAATTGATGCTTCTCGATCGCCTAGCATCAATTTGAGGGGGGAATGTTGGCAGAATTGACAGCTACATGTGTTGTAATTGACAGCTATATGTGTTGTGTGCATGGTTTTAAATCGCGGTAGCGGGTAGCGTAACGTAACAGTAACGGGTGTAACGGGAAGCAGGAGTAGCGGATGTTACATAACGGGAAGTGGGTGTAACGGCCATGAATTTTTTTGAAGCACGCACAACCTTGTGCATATTAGTGTACTTGCATGTTTTAAGCTTTTAGCCATTCTTAGAAAGGGTTTGTGTATTTTGGACCCTTTAGTTCAAGGAACTAAGTTATTTGGTAAGGGCAACAAATTTACATTTGTTTTAAATTATCATTGATAGAAAATTACGTGTGTGCGCATATTTATACTTCTCATTGTTCTTATCTGTGATAAATTCTTATGTGTGCTAAATGAATTAATAAAATAAAATACATTATACACTCCATTAATCTATTAGACACATAAGACATACGAATAATATAAATATAAAATAGCTAGAAAAGAAAGAAGGTTGAAGTTGAAAAATAAAGAACATAAATATCACATTACTAATATTATTAAAAAAAAAAAATTTCCTAATAAGTTAGTATTTTGAAATTGTTAATTAATGTATCTATTGTGAGTATTTAAAAGAATAGTAAATTTTGTATTATTGTCATCCTCATTATAATCTTTTCCCCCTCTTGCCACTTGGTATATTGAGAATGATATATGAAAGAGAGAGAAAAAGTGAGAAGAAAAAGTAAAAAATAAAATATTTTTTTGGTGTAACAGTCTTGTAGCGGTTACATAACGGCCGTAGCGGCCTTTATGTAACAGTCGCAGTCCGTAACGGCCGCTACGGCCGTGATTTTTCTTCCCACCGATTTCGCGGTGTGTAACGGTATCGGTAACCCAAAAACCCTTTACGTAACGGCGTTACGTAACGGTCGCGGCCTTTATTTAAAACCATGGTTGTATGTTGACAGAATTTGTTTTGGATGTAAATAATGTAGAAATCCCTATAGTGTGAATGACGGCCACAGTTGGTGAATGATGACCACCTACCATGGTGGGTGAGCCACCACCTACCATGAGATCTTGCCACAAGCTAGAGGCTATAAAATGAGACTCCCCCACCAAAGCTAAAAGACACATCTCAACTGCAAGTTGTGTCCTCTTCTGTTTTTCCATATTTTATTCTCTGTGTACATGTTAAATAGGGACCCGAGTATGTAAAGAATACACAATTGAATATACAATTGATTCATTTAGACCAAAATTGACATTGTCCACCTCTTTTCCTCGCCTATTCCAATTGAGTTCAGGACAAAATGGTTTGATTTCCTATTTCCTTGTTGATTTCAATGGTCCATTACCTTCTTGAAATTTTCATTTTAGGAGAATGACCACACCAATATTAGTTTTGCGATGAAACAAAGATACATCATACTTGTTTTTGAGAAAAGAAAAGTTGAGTAAGGTAGAAGTAAAGTTCTTATTCCATGCACGATGAGCCTGTTTGAGACCATACAAGGAGTGAAGCAACTTGCACACTGCTGAAGTTGGGGTGGAAAGTAAACCTGCAGGAGGATGCATATAAACATCTTCCTTGAGATCTCTGTGAAGAAAGGCATTCTTCACATCCATTTGGTGTAAACCCCAATTTTGAGAAGCGGCGATAGCCAAAATTGTGCAGATGCTGGTCATTTTGGCCACCGGAGCAAAAGTTTCCTCATAATTTACTCTATATTCTTGATTATTTACAAGAGCTACTAAGCGGGCTTTATACCTGTCCAAACTACCATTAGACTTAACCTTAATAGAATTGACCCATTTACATCCAACTGGAGTCACACCTGCAGGACAATCCACCACTTCCCAAGTCTTATTAGCCTCAAGAGCACATAGTTCCTCCTGCATGGCCTGCAGGAGGAACAGAAGATAGAGTGGCAGACAGGGCAGAAGTACCTGCCTTACGTGATGGGAATCCATAACGGTCAGGAGGACCAGATACTCTAGAGGAGCGGCACAAAGGAGCAGATGGCAAGAGAGGAGCAGAAGGGGGCAGCACTGGAGGTTTCTGCTGGTAGACCATGCCTGGCTGGATCCTTTCAACATGAGTACTAGGAGCACTAAAAGTGTCCTCAAAAGAAGGCAAGAAAGCAACAGAAGACTCCGGTGAGGAAGACATAGGAAAGAACCATTGATTTAAAAAAAAAGAGAACATTCCTTGAAACACGAACCCGATTAGAGTTTGGATCATAGCATAAATAATCCTTTTGTGTGACACTATATCCCAAGAAGGCACAACGGATCGATTGGGCAGAAACCTTGTTTCTGTCCGGTGGGGGAAGATGCATAAAGCATACACACCCAAAAATGTGAAGATTTGTATAGGTAGGATTGTGATGATAAAGCCTGAAATATGGAGACTTAAAATCCAAAACTTGGGAAGGAAGTCTACTTTTAAGAAAGATTGTTGTGGTAAGTGCTTCTACCCAAAATGTAGGAGGAACCGAAGACTCAATGAGCATGGTCCAGACAACATCTAAAAGATGATGATTCTTTTGTTTAGCTACTCCATTTTGTTGTGGAGTATATGGACAAGAACGTTGAGAGATAATACCTTTAGATTGCAAGAAATATTGGAACTCACGAGACATATTGCCCACCTGATTCTGACCGAAGAATTTTAACAGCAGCTGAAAATTGAGTGTCAACAAGAGCTAAGAACAGTTTGAACACAAGAAAAACTTTGTGCTGCAAGAAATACACCCATGTATATCTGCTGTAGTCATCGATAAATGTCACAAAATATTTGTATTGGACATGAGAAATAATAGGACTAATACCCCATACATCACTATGAATGATGTCAAAACTGTGGGTGGCTCTACTTCCTTCAGAAGGAAAGGGTAGAGTCTTACTTTTGCCAAGTTTACAAGTTGCACAATTAGGAAACATAGTGAAAGAAGAATGCTCTTTATTATTCAATAGACCAGATTTCAACAAATAAGATAGTACCCTAGAATTAGGATGACCAAGGCGCTTATGCCAGACTTCATTTGACACTTTTAGACTTATTACAAAGCAAAGACAGTACAGAGAAAGAAGGTAAGCTTTGTGGAACAGGTAGTTATAGAGAAAAGAGACGTTCATGCCTAGGCCCCTTCACTATCAATTGCCCTGACATCTGATCTTACACAACACAACCACTATGAGTAAAATGTACATCATAATTTTGGTCCACAAGCTGGCCAACAGAAACTAAATTCAGAGAGAGATTAGGTGATATGAGAACATCCTTAAAGGAAGAAGATGCATAACCAACTGGCACAATGGGTAGAGCACTACCATTGGCTGTTTGAATATGTGAAGAGCCACAATATTATCTGACATTACTTAAACCATGGAGAGAATTAGTAATATGATTAGAAGCACCTGAGTCTAAGATCCAAGAGGGAGATGAAGAACCAGTACCTTGAAGACCCAATGCTGAAAATGCACTCACAATCATTTCTTGCACCGTTTCTTGTGTTAGAAAAGGTGTTGGAGGCTGTAAAGCAACAACAGAAGTTGCAGCAGTGGCAGCATAGCTGGCTGTAAGTCACCACTAACAACAGCATGATAGACCTTGTTGGAGAGTGAAGGACGAATAGTACAGTCCTTAATAATGTGCCCTGGCTGCTTGCAGTAATTACAAAATTTATGAGGACAGTTGAGGGCAATATGGCCATATTTCTTGCAACTATAGCACTGTGTAGTGCTCATGTCACGACCCTTCCCCTTGCCATGAGCAGCATAGGCAACTGCGACAGTGCCAGAAGCAACACGAGACTGCTCCATAATATTTTGAGTATTGAGGCATTGTTCCTCACGCTAGAGTTCCCCAAAACAGGCCTCCAAAGTCGGAACAGGATCTCTATTTACTAGAGAGGCACGAATAGATTCAAAGTCAGGCCTCAATTTCATTAGAAAATGGTCTCTTTGGCTGGTTTTGTGTACGTGTTGTCCTGTCACCGATCCTGCCTCCAATCCTTCTGCAGAGACCGTGGCTGTAACAAGGTTGGAATAATCATTCCACAAAATCAGAAAACCAGAGTAGTAGTCTTGAACTGATAGATCGCCTTGAGTATAGTTAGCAATGGCCAACCCAAGCTGGAAGCGCCTAGCATTGTTGTCTTGGTTATAGACTTGCTTGAGATAATTCCACAGTCTTTGCAGACCTATGAGGATGCAGAGAAAGAATCGGATGTGACTCCATAGAACCAAGAATCCAGGACATGATTTGATTATCTTTGGCATCCCAAGCTGCCTTGTCGGCCACAGACCTTTCCGCAGTAGATCCCCCTTTGCTGCTGCCATCTATATGTCCCTACAGCTCTTTACCCTTGTTGGAGATGAATGATCATTTGGGCTTCTTTGGGACTGTCTGCAATATTTGGCTTCACTTTGGGCTTATAGTGCAGGCTGTCTTAAGGGCTTCTGCTTTCAGGATGTCATCTGAGAGTGGGTGGCTTTATTGTTTTGATGTACCTTTTTCCTGTGTTTCTTGACTAAGGACTTCTTGTTCTCTATTATTTTATCTGTTTCTTGCTTGGTTTAATAAATTTTCCTTTTCTATTAAATAAAAATGTAATTTATTTGAGTCATTAGTCACATAGGTCATTTTGAGACATCCCAAGTACCCTGCGAAACTGAATCAGACATAAAGGGGTGTAGATTCAGCATGTGATATGATTCTGGTTTAACCACTGACAGGGGATTCCTATATCGAGTTTTATCAACATCAAATGAAATCCTTTCTAGGCTTTTATAGATGTAACCTTGAAAAAACCTGTATCTTCTGTTTTAGGAAAGCTGTCATGACATTATATGTTCAATCCTTCCCCCCACAAACCCCACCCCCCCCCCCCCCCCCCCCAAAGCACCCCCATCCCACCCCATCACAGAAAATGCAATAATAACAAAAATAAATAAATAAAAATAAGACAAAAAGAATAATTTGATTGTCTGAAATTCCCATTTATATCAAGGTTTCCTAAAATGAACCATCACTTAAAATAGTTTGAACACCCCCAAAATTTCAGTAATTGGTAAAATTTGCATGTTTTGTCACTGTCTTTGATTTGTTCTTCACTACTTAAACCCCCAATTCAGATGATGGCAAGGAAGCTGCTCTATGTCTGTCCCTTTGATTTATCATTCTTGGATAAGAAATAGAGTGGTTACTTTTGGGCAGTGTCTTAGCAGTTTTGGAATGAATTGGGCTATCACATCTATTTAGGCACTTGTTTGCTTGTATTTTGTACTTCTCGTCAATTATTGGTTTGAGTCGAATCTTAATTGCTGAATGTTGCATCAATTTTATGCAGGCGGATACAGACAAAGATGGACGTCTAACCCTAAGAGAGATGATTGAGAATCCATATGTATTTTATAGTGCTATCTTCAATGATGACGAGGAAGATTATGAGTCCCATGACGAGTTCCGTTAGTTTAGTTTTAGGTAAATTGTACCATGATGAGCCCATATATAGTATCTGCATGCAGCTGCTTGCAAATAATATTTGCTTGATTATTTCTGCTTCTGGATATGCAGGATAGAATGGAAAGCTGTCAAATTCTTTTTTCTTCAATAGTTTTACGACATTTACCCTGGATATGGAGTGTTGACTTCATATGGTGAGGGTTTTTTATTTTTTGAGTATCTGTTCTCTCTCTCTCTCTCACAGTTATGTTGCTCCCGTTACAGATTGTGGTTTGAACTGTTCTGAAGGGCATCCACTATTTGATGATGGTTGGAACATTATCGTGGGTGGATAAATTTTTTGGGATTTTTAAGCATTGGATTCTTGAAGTTGGCTTATGTTCTTATTTTCTTGACAGTAATGTACTATAGAACAACAATCATCCCCACTGTTTAACATGAAGTGTTATGGTTTGATGGATGCAAGCGGGGCAAACAGCGAATACCGGTCCAATGAACTGTAAGCTTCTTGACAAGTGGACGTGTTAGAAGCCAGGTCACATGTATCCATTTTGTTTACTTATATTTCTTCTGCACAATTTTAAAATTATGGATCTCACCCCCAACCCCAAGATATGCATGTACCAGTTATAGTGAGTATATTGTGTCTTCTAGGATTTTAACAATCCTGCTTAAAGAATTTGAAGATGGGAAGGGAAGGGGCCCTTGGAATGTCAATATTTTTCAAGTGTTTCACCTATTTTGCAGATCAAAGCACTCCCTTGCTACTTCGAAGCAATCCACTTAAAAGAAGCAGGTGGCACTAGATCTTAGCACATGACAATGTTTTTATAGATGAAATTCAAGGAAATAACATAAATTACGATCAAGATGACACCTTTAATTAATGAACTCTGTCTATTTCATGAGCTCCTGTGTTATTTCAGAACTATTCTCTGCAGCCCTTTACTCTAGGGAAAAAGTTTGTCGTCTTGAATGAATACCTGCCTTTTGGATATTGGCCCCTAAATAACAGTCAAAATAATTTGAATGATTTTGAAATGATGCTTAGGTTAGGTTTGGTTGGCGAAATATCTTCTTCTTTATATAGCCTTTAATTGTAGAATTGGTAGTTTATACAAAAGGAATATTTGTTACTGTTATTAAGTAAATAATAATGTGAATTTTAATGGCTAACAATGAATAGATGAGGAATATTTATTTTTAAATGTTATCATGACAATTCTTATTCTATAAATAAACAAGACTGATTATTATCATAGAAAAATATTATTTTGGAAATTTTCATTACAATAATTTCTATTCCACCATCCAAACATCTAAATGGTTTGTCGATTGGGATTTCATTTTCATGTCAGAGGTTGAGGATGAAAGTGGTAAGATGGTCGGATGAAATACGGTGGGAAAGCTATTGCGTGTTGTGTAATTGGGCTTCCAAATAATATAAGCCTTGATATACATAATTGTTTATTTCGAAGTGATTTTCCTTGCAGATAATACCTTAATATTTAGGTATATATGTTCTTGTTTCATTCATTTATTTTGGGTGTTAACTATTTTATATTTGTTGAGTTTTGGTTGGGGTTGCCTGTCTTTACTTGAGAAATCCTTTGGAAGATAAAAAAATAACATTAAAAAAAAAAAAACTTATTCTTAGGATTTTGATTTTTTTTATTATTAAGGATCGACTTTTTATTAGAAAAATTAAGATTCTTTTCCAGTAAGAACCTTTAACTGAGCTATCATCAATGATAGGAACTTCATTAACCTATATCTTAGGGGGTTTATTGTTTCTAGATGATGAAAATGAAGTAGTAAGAGCCCTAATCGTAGGCCAAGTGACTTTAATTACCATGTCAAATTCAGATTTTTTAAAAATATATTTTTTGATTCGCGCACCTGGAAAATCATTTTATTTGAAAATCTAGCAGTATGGATTAATTTATGAACTTAGAAATTCAATGAGCTTTGAAAGAGTTGAGCACCTAAATTTACCCTTTCAAATTCAAATCTTGTAACAAATTGATGTTTTCAATTCCATGAAAAAAATAAGTGAAACATTATAAACAAATTGGGTAATTTACTTAATAAAACTAAGCATCCAATTCAATCATAAGCAGATATTTAATTTCAAGCGTGTAAATTTTCCTTCCCAGTGCATGATTTTCCAAGGTACAAGAGCCCTAGAAACAAAGACAAATAGAAATATAGTTCTAATAAAAGGAACCCAAGAATCATGTTCTTCTCCAATCCGAGGTTTGCTCACATCTCAAATAAATTTAAGGGCATATAAGAAATTTTGACCATCACTCGGAATGGTTTATGGATTCCAAAGAATTCCAAAGAATTAGAGTGACGGGACCTATTAAAATAACAATTACAATTCATAAAGTAATAAGTTCTTGGGCATGGACTTGCTCATCATTCTCATCTTGTTAAACATAAAAAAAATAATAATAAATAAAAATAAAAATCATATTTCTAATGCTATTCATCTATATAATTTGTGACAAAATCACATAAAGAATTGGATAGGCAAAAAAGGGGTTGCACTTCGAACAAAAATGTGTAGAGTTTTTAGTTGACTACTTACCCCATTTGAATAGGTATTGACTCATGGTAACTCTTAATTTCAATAAAGGTATGACCATCTATCCATTCAAGCTAGCACACACTCAACCATGTATATCATTGATCAACATCATCCTTAAATCATGTTACTATTTCCCCAATGTTCATTTGGATCAATTATCATATAAATTATAACACGTATTAAAATAAAATCTTTTGTAGTATAAAATTAAAGCTCCACACCTATAATAGTCTTGAATTTGTTAGAGGAAATTGTCCATAATCATGTAAATTAACTAAAAGAATTCATGCACCTTACCTCATCTAACAAACTTGAGGCTTGATTTGTTGTTATTGTATCTGCATAATAAACATATACATAATACAGTACAAAAGCTAAGGCCTTAGCTTCCTTCAAGAAATCTCTATTTTTTTTTAATTTTTAAAAAATAATATTTATGTAGGGCTTGACATCTCTAATCTTTTTGCTCTCTAATCCGACACTTAACTTTCAAGTTTCTAAACGCCTCAAAAGAGGCCCCCCTTGGGCATTATTTTACTGGCAAACATGCACTCTAGGAATCGGGTTTTGTCTTCGTGGTTAACCAAACTATTCAAGGGTCTAAAAGGGCCCAAGTATGACTAAAAATTAGGACATGCTCTTTTGTCGGGCATTTTAAAAAGGGGGAAAATGTGAAAAATGGTACTGAAAAAAGAAAGTTGGTGAATGACACCTTAAAAGCATGTACGCTTACCAAGTGTCAACATGCCACTCATAATGAAATCTTATAAATTTACCCAATTTCACATGATTTTCAACCATAGAAAGTGTATATATGTCCAAATGTAACTTTTTTTTTTCTCCCAAACTAGAAATATATAATTGATCCAACACAAGAGGCTTAATAATTACTAAATTGGGTCTAATTCTGATCAAGCTTTTCCACATGCACATTAAATGTAAACGTGAAAAGTAATGGATAACATTATGTAGGCCAAACAATTGAGAGCAAAACGAAGAGTCCAAAATTTTGTTATTAATACGATGTACCTATGCATTTTCCTCATTGGGGATAACTTGTCAAAGTAAGTGTGATGGTTGCCAGCAAGGACTTGGTGGAATGATCTAGTAAAAAATAATTGTTTCAATCCCTATCAGTCCATGGTTGACTAGACCCAAATTTAAGGCCTCTTTCAAATTAGGATTCCTTCTTCTAGTTGCTTAAGGTTGATGACAAGTTGGTCTTGTTTGGGCCCTAAGGGGTGAGGTGACTTATAAGTCCTTTATTTTTATTACTTCCTTGGTTTATTCGTTAACTTGTTCTAGAGTCTAACTTCTTGTGCAAGGAGAGAGGCGAAGAAAGTGCAAAAAGAGATGGGGTTGGATAAAGAAGTGTTGGAGTCCGAGTGCCAAGCTACTACTTTGAAGAAAGCCACTAACTAGAAGTAGTTTTGAGCTAATGGTTCAAGGGGATGGTGGAGATGTGTCTGGAGAGCAAGGATGTTTGTGTTTGCCCCAAGGTTTCATTAATTTAGTTTTGATGACAACAAACTATTTGACGTTGGTTGCCATGGATCACTCAAGGACAGTTAAGTCCAAAATAATTTTAGAATAGAGCACTTGTTCTACTACCAAATGTTGGCCCAAAGGCAACCCAAGATGTAACGACTCGAATAAAAATGGAATTTAGTTAATAAAGAGGGAGGAAAAACGGAAACAGGAACAGAAGGAAAGCTGCCAAGCTTCATCGACGAACACAGGGTTTCGTCAACGAAGGCTTTAAGGATTTCGTCGACGAACACAGGGTTTCGTTGACGAGAAAATACCGAGAGGTAGTTTGGGTTGCTCTGAATTTTGTCGACGAACACAGGGCTTCGTCGACGAATTTACTGAAGGATTCGTCGACAAATTTAGCCTCTATAAATAGTGGAAAATCGGGATTTTTAATCACTTTCAGCACCCCTCTCTCTCTCTCCTCTCTCTCTCTCTCTACGTTTCTCTCTCCCTTCTCTCTTAGATTCCTGCCCTGATAGTCGCCGGATCGACGATCCGTAGCCACCACGACGCTCCTAGCGAAGTTCTCTACAAGTTTGTCGGAGCGGATCGTTGGTGGAACGAAGTAGGAAATCATCCCTAAGTTGAGGTAAGGCTTTTTAAGCCAAATTTGATCTTATGGTAGTTGTAAGAAATGATGTACACGTAGAAATATTGAAGTTTAATACTGAGAGTTTTCATTTTCAGGGTATTGGTCAGGAAATCCTACGGGAGTTAGACTGGATCATTTTGGGGGCTTTCTCAATAGTTAGGTAAGGGGATAAACTAAGCTAGTATTTTATGAAAAATGTATGTATATTATTATAGAATTTGATTTCAGGGAAATGAATATATTTATATATGTTTGAATATATTTATGTATGATTTACATTTGGAAAAATACGGTTAAATGATGGTATGTTAAATATGCTGAAAATCTGTTCAGTGTGGCATGAGTATAAAATGTTATGATTTACTATTTTCTAGAATGGGGTTATGATACGAATTTTTATAATGGAAAAACCGGCATACGGGCCGAGATTTTTATATATGATGTGAATTACCAGCGTACGGGCTGTGCTATGATATGTTTGCCGGCATACGGGCCGTGCTATGATGTGATTTGCGAGCGTATGAGCTGTGCTATGATATGTTTGCCGGCGTATGGGCCGTGCTATGATGTGGTTTGCCGGCGTGTAACACCCCGACCCCGAGGGGCCTGGGATATTAACTTTTTACTACTAATTTACAGGAGAAGCAAAATAAACTCAATTGTTATTAAACAGAGCGCTAATTATCCATATTACAATCACTTATTTCAAAAGAAGAAAATTACACAAATATAAATATCTGAAATCATACTAATATTTCTAATTAATCTTTATTTTTCTAATCCCCACCCGCATGCTTGCTAAGCCTGATTTCCAACATGCTCTTCAAATTATCTGAAATAAAAATATGATTGGAGTGAGACGACGCTCAGTAAGTAAATAAGATTATTATTAGTGTGTGGCTAAAATGAACTTTTAAAAAATTTCATAAAATAATATTTAATACTATAACTTCAAAACTGCTTTTAGAATAAATATAAATTTAAAATTTACTACATAAAACATTTTTACCATCAATTACAACAGTAAAATTTTATAATCATATACTATAATTGTTAAATTAAATTTTTAACTTTAAAACTATAAAAATATTTAAAACATACATATACTTTTCCATATACGTTTTCCTTAGATCGTCATTTAAGCACCAGAATGATCCTTTTCACGTAAACTTACACTTTTCCTTCAAATAATCAGTAACTTTGTACACGTAATTAAATATGTATAAACATATATTATAAAAACCACCCTTAGGCCTGTTTGCCGTAAGTCATGTTTACCTCCATGACTGGGTTGTGCGGTCCAAAGACTAGACTTAGTTGGCTGGCTGACCAAATTAAATCAACGTACGTAAACTTTAAGTGAGATTTTCCTTATTAAGTCCTGGTCCGGAACCAGGTGTGCACTCAGGAGAAATTCACTAACATAAATAACTACTCTGTAAACAGTGTGAGTGCACTTTGATCTGTATAAACTTTAAGTTGCGATACCGAGCATCTGTAACTTTGAACTTTCGTCGCCATAAGGGATTTTAAAATCATCTTATTATAATTTATGCAATTTAAAATAATATCGTAAAAATCTCATCTTTACTCATATTTCTTAAAAAATGCAATGTAGAAATAAACTCATGCCACACAATTTTTGTATTAAAAATATATATAATTTTATTTTTGAATAGAAAGAAATGCTGAAAATTTATCCGAGGGGATTAGAACATTTCTTAACTCAAAAATAGATGCAAGTATATTAAAGATAAAACGGGTATAATTAAATATGCGTAAAAATAAATTCATGGAAATTTTGTGGAACTAATTAACATAATTGAAATTTACTTATAAAATAAATTCGGGTATAAATTTTAAATAAAAAAAAAACTAACATAATCAAAATTTACTTACTTTCTTCTTTTACCGCGTGCTACAAACACAATAACTATCTTTAAGAAATGAGATCGGAAAGAGTGGGTGAGTGAGAACTTATTCAAAAATTCTCTCTCCATCACAAATTCTTTCACTTACTAATCCTTCTCTTCCTTGGAAAATTGTTGTTAAAAATGAAGGTTGAGAGCTTTCTATTTATAGGAAAATTTTGGGGAAGAAATGAAATTTATAAAAGTGTAAGGAGATGGGTGAAATTATAATTTTTTTTTTAAATTAAAGAATGGGCAAGGGATGGGCAAGGTATGGGTTGAGTATGGGATGGGGATGGAGGTCATGTGGGAGTGCTTGTCACCATTCTCATTAAATAAATTTTTAATTATCTACTTACCTATTTAATTAATCAATTAGTTAATTAATTATTTTATTATTTTATTATTTTTCTTAATCATTATTATCATTACTATTATCATTGTTATTACTTTTAAACTATTTTTAGTATTTATTTATTTTATTATTTATTTTTGAATAAGAATTAAATTTAAATTTTGAAAACTCATGTGGGCCCCACATGGTCTTGTGGGCCCCACACAACTTTGAGACCCGAATGGATCTTACGTAATTCGAATAACTCTTATACGATTTTATACATTCTACATAACTTTGAGACTCGTGTGAACCTCCATATGGCTTCGGGACTCATGTGGGCCCCACATAGTCTTGTGGGCCCTGCATAGGATACCTATATTATTATTATTTTATCATATATTTTTACAAATTATATCAGTCAAAACATTATTTTATGTACTTATTTACGTATATAAACAGTGTCTTGTGGCTCCGGGACTTATGTGGACCCCACATAGTCTTGTGGGCCCCACATATGATACTTATATTATTATCATCTTATTATATATTTTTACAAATTATGTTTGTCAAAACACTATTTTATGTATATATACTTATTTACGTATACAAACAATGTCTATCCTGTTTATCCTATGAAATTCCATTTTGACCAGGCCGACCTCTAGGGAGCGACTGAGCCGCAATGGTCTCTAAGCACTCGCTTAGACAAGGTCTTTCTTAAGCATCAAACATGGAATCAAGGATCCTATAGAAAAACACTTCTGTATTGATATTAACTTAATGACCATTTTTATTATTTTATTATTATTGTACTTTAATTTTATATATATATATATATATATATATTTGGGTCATCACAATCTCCCTTTCTTATAAAAATTTCGTCCTCGAAATTTACTAATTTAAAATGAGTACTGTATAATTGGTTGTGCTATTAGAAAGAGTAAATTGATTAACGATTTAACTAAGTCTTAGAATAGATTGAGGGTTAATTTGACGAAATATTTTATTTTGGGAATTGAAGTGTGAATCGTCGGTCTAATAGGGGTTGAAATGGAAAAGAAATTCAGAAGATGTGGAAAAGGAAAAATATATACATATATATTATACATGTCCTATAAACTAAAAATATATGAGATCTGGCCTTTAGAGCTTTAGATCAACGTTAACATCTATCGCAGTACTAGCGGTGTCACTGCTAACCGCCTGGGTTCTTTCTTGGCAGAGTTGACCTCTTATAATGTCGCCAGCTTGGGTCGGAAAAAGGGAGAGAATGCCCGTTTGTTCGGCGAGGGAGGAAGAGCTGCCCTCTTCCTGAGTTATTGGTGGCCCGTGTATGAGTCTCAATGCGAATCGAATTTCCTTGCAATGGTGAAGTAGGCCAACATTATCCGAAACCCTTAGTGTGGTGACTGCGATATTGCCATTGTAAGGGATATAGCCCATTGGTGTGATATTAGTTATAAGTTTCATAGTCGGAATATTCTCGATAGGGAAGAGGGTTGGAAGAATGGCAGGGGCACTGCTCGGGTCGGTAGTGGCGGAGGAGGTAATATGGAGAATTGATGGGGCAGTAGTTGAGATAGTGGCTTCTCCAACTGATTCTCGCCTACGCCTACGATTCTCAAACCAAAAGCGCACATTCCTTGGCTTGATTGGACCATACCTTCGAAGTTGTGCTGCAAGTAAGATAGTTTGTTCCACGGAAGGGAGTTCCCCTTGACTGCTGCAGAAGGCCTCCTCTAAAATCTCCAGCTGTGCCTTGCTAGGTTTCCATCTTTGGATTGGCGATCTAGTGCTACTCTCAGCAGCTTGAGGAGTTGGGTGATTTGGCAACATTTTTGAGTAATGAGACAACCAAGAGAAAAGTTGGAAAGAACTAATCTCTTCAAACCAAAATGTGGTTGTTCAAGATGGTAGAAAACTGTGATGCTTAGAGTTTGAGGAGGGCGTACCCTTTTTATAAGGGAATGACCGCGTGTTGTGGAAATCGAGAGAGAGCGACGTGTGCTGCGAGAATTGAGGGAGAGCGACGCGTGTCACGGATATCAAGCAACGCATTTTGCACAAATCGAGGGATAACGATGTGTGTCGCGAGAACCGAGAGGGGGTGACGCGTGTCACAGATATCGATTAACGCATTTTACACAAATCGAGGGAGAACGACGTGTGTCACAAGAATCGAGAGAGAGCGATGCGTGTCATGGATATTGAGTAACGCGTTTTGCATAAATCGAGGGATAGCGACATGTGTCGCGGAAATTAAGCGAGCGACACGTATTGCAAAATTTGCAGACTCTAGGTTCTTTTTATGTTTTTACATCTTTATTAATACTTTAACTATAATTAATTTCATCCTTAGATCACCACTTGGGTGGGTGGCCTAGTGGTAAGGAACCGGCCGTGCATCCATGTGGTCGCGGGTTCGAGTCCCCACTACGCCCAAGTGGTCTCATGCCTTGGCCTTGCTTCAGGGGTAAGTGAGCTATAGCCGATGATTTCCACCCATGAGTCCCCCCCCCCCTTTTTTTTACCCTTATATATATATATATATATATTTCATTATTATTATTATTATTATTATTATTATTATTATTATTATTATATCAAATATATGTTGGGCATGTTTGGCCGATTAAAGATTTGACATTGGTTAGTTATTTGAAGGAAATTAGTTAATTTTTATATTGTTTTCATTAATGAAATTTTCACTATATAAAGTTTTTTTTTATAGAAAATTTTAAGTTGTATTAACTTTTATAAATTTATACAAAATTTAAGATTTTGTCAAAATTTGTTCTCCTAAATCAAATTTGGATACTTGATGGAAATTGAATATGCAATGAAAAAAAAAAAAACAAAAATAGATATACATATTTAACTTGCACATGCTAAGGGATTTTTTTTTTTGAATTTAAATATAATAAGTAATATTTAAATGATATTCAATTCCTTATATACTAATACAAAATAAAAATTAAAGATTTTGTCAAAATATATATTCCTAAATTAAGCTTGAATGTTTTGTTGATAACTGAATATGTAATATAAAAATACATATTCATATCCAACTTATACATTCAAAGAAATTTTGGATGAATTCAGATTTCATAATAGACCGTTTGTTCATATCTATTTGTATGTGTAGCACTTCTAAATTCAGTAGGGTCTAATGGGTTATTTTTTATATATTTAATGAAAATAACAACAGTAAAAATAATTAAATCTCAGATATTATTATTATATTTATATATATAAAAATTTTAAATTATTAATGCATTTGACAA
The DNA here is from genome assembly GCF_029873635.1 of Malania oleifera. NCBI lineage: Eukaryota > Viridiplantae > Streptophyta > Magnoliopsida > Santalales > Ximeniaceae > Malania > Malania oleifera. The sequence continues at coordinate 81,305,309 of NC_080420.1, forward strand.
TTAATTATGAATCATCAATATGGGTACATGTTTCTACAAACATAAATAACATATTTAAATTAATTAATGTGTCTTCAATAATACTACTATTTTTCTTAGAGAATTTATAATTATTACCTGTCCTTGGGAGTCTTCACGTAAATCTCATTTCCTCAAATGCTACTATCTTTAGGATGCATTCTTAAATAATAATCAAATGTTATTTTAAAATCATAAATCTATTATTAACGTATACTAATATAACAAACTGAAATAAATATTCTAAATTACCCAATCCTACCAAGATCATGTTTTATACCTATGCTCTAGTAAAATTTATATATTAGAGTATGTAGAACCTTTATCCTATGCTCTGGTAAAATTATTTTTTAAAGTCTACAGGACTTATAACCTATTGCTCTAATACCAAATGTAACACCCCGACCCCGAGGAGCCTGGGATATTAACTTTTTACTACTAATTTACAGCGGAAGCAAAATAAACTCAATTGTTATTAAACCAGAGCGCTAATTATCCATATTACAATCACTTATTTCAAAAGAAGAAAATTACACAAATATAAATATCTGAAATCATACTAATATTTTTAATTAATCTTTATTTTTCTAATCCCCACCCGCATGCTTGCTAAGCCTGATTTCCAACATGCTCTTCAAGTTATCTAAAATAAAAATATGATTGGAGTAAGATGACGCTTAGTAAGTAAATAAGATTATTATTAGTGTGTGATTAAAATGAGCTTTTAAAAAATTTCATAAAATAATATTTAATACTATAACTTCAAAACTGCTTTTAGAATAAATATAAATTTAAAATTTACTACATAAAACATTTTTACCATCAATTACAACAGTAAAATTTTATAATTATATACTATAACTGTTAAATTAAACTTTTAAATTTAAAACTATAAAAATATTTAAAACATACATATACTTTTCCTTATACGTTTTCCTTAGATCGTCATTTAAGCACCAAAATGATCATTTTCACGTAAACTTACACTTTTCCTTCAAATCATCAGTAACTTTGTACACGTAATTAAATATGTATAAACATATATTATAAAAATCACCCTTAGGCCTGTTTGTCGTAAGTCATGTTTACCCCCATGACTGGGTTGTACGGTCCGAAGACTAGACTTAGTTGGCTGGCCAACCAAACTAAATCAATGTACGTAAATAAGTGAGATTTTCCTTATTAAGTTCTAGTCCGGAACCAGGTGTGCACTTAGGAGAAATCCACTAACATAAATAACCACTCTGTAAACAGTGTGGGTGCACTCTGATCCGTATAAACTTTAAGCTGCGATACCGAATATCTTTAACTTTGAACTTTCGTCGCCATAAGCGGTTTTAAAATCATCTTATTATAATTTATGCAATTTAAAATAATATCGTAAAAATCTCATCTTTACTCATATTTTCTTAAAAAATGCAACGTAAAAATAAACTCATGCCACACAATTTTTGTATTAAAAATATATATAATTTTATTTTTGAATAGAAAGAAATGCTGAAAATTTATCCGAGGGGATTAGAACATTTTTTAATTCAAAAATAGATGCAAGTATATTAAAGATAGAACTGGTATAATTAAATATGCGTAAAAATAAGCTCATGGAAATTTTGTGGAACTAATTAACATAATTGAAATTTACTTATAAAATAAACTCGGATATAAATTTTAAATAAAAAAAAACTAACATAATCAAAATTTACTTACCTTCTTCTTTTACCGCGTGCTACGAACACAGTAACTATCTTTAAGAAATGAGATCGGAAAGAGTGGGTGAGTAAGAACTTATTCAAAAATTCTCTCTCCACCACAAATTCTTTCACTCACTAATCCTTCTCTTCCTTGGAAAATTATTGTGAAAAATGAAGGTTGAGAGCTTCCTATTTATAGGAAAATTTTGGGGAAGAAATGGAATTTATAAAAGTGTGGGGAGATGGGTGAAATTATAATTTTTTTTAAAATTGAAGAATTGGAAAGGTATGGGTTGAGTATGGGATGGGGATGGAGGCCATGTGGGAGTGCTTGCCACCATTAATTAATCAATTAGTTAATTAATTATTTTATTATTTTATTATTTTTTTTAATCATTATTATCATTACTATTATCATTGTTATTACTTTTAAACTATTTTTAGTATTTATTTATTTTATTATTTATTTTTGAACAAGAATTAAATTTAAATCTTAAAAACTCATGTGAGCCCCACATGGTCTTGTGGGCCCCACACAACTTCGAGATCCGAATAGATCCTACGTAACTCAAATAATTCTTATACGATTTTATGCATCCTACATAACTTTGAGACTCCTGTAAACCTCCATATGGCTTTGGGACTCATGTGGGCCCCACACAGTCTTGTGGGCTCCGCATAGGATACCTATATTATTATTATTTTATCATATATTTCTACAAATTATATCAGTCAAAACATTATTTTATGTACTTATTTACGTATATAAACAGTGTCTTGTGGCTCCGGGACTTATGTGGACACCACATAGTCTTGTGGGCCCCACATATGATACCTATATTATTATCATCTTATTATGTATTTCTACAAATTATGTTTGTCAAAATACTATTTTATGTATATATACTTATTTACGTATACAAACAGTGTCTATCCTGTTTATCCTATGAAATTCCATTTTGACCACGCTGACCTCCAGGGAGCGATTGAGCCGCAATGGTCTCTGAGCACTCACTTAGATAAGGTCTTTCTTAGGCATCAAACATGGAATCAAGGATCCTACAGAAAAACATTTCTGTATTGATATTAACTTAATAACCATTTTTATTATATATATATATATATTTGGGTCATCACACAGCGTACGGGCCGATGATTTTCATGATATACGTCTATATGCAAAATGATACGAGTGATGTGAAAGTTAATGATATGAAATATTCATGTATCACAATTTCAATATATGTTATATGGTATAAAAACCTGGTTGGCTTGGTCTAGGCTAGCACTTGCATGGTACCGTTACTATGTGTCCATGGTCCTCGTGATCATGATATTTGTGTTAACGTCGCTGTACGAAGTGGTGTGAGTTGGATAGTCGATGTGGTTTTTAAAGAAGTGTGTGTGATCACCCCTGGTGTACGGACCAAGTCAGGCAGACCCATCGGACTTACAAACTGTACTGTTGACTTGGCAGTGGTTGGCTAACCATTGTCAGGTCCCACCTTCGAGCCACACAACCCAGTCATGTCGAGGTAATACATGACAACAGCCAACTAACCTACCAGAATTGTTTTTATGTTATTATTATTATATGAGATGAAATATGCTTATGAAAATGTTATATGTTCTGCCATGATTTGATATGTATATGTTTTCCCAGATTTGACAAAACAGTTACTGGATATGTTCTGTATGGTATATATATATATATAACACGGAATACTCATGTTGCCACACACTAGTATTAGTTTATTTCCCTTATTGAGAGGTGTCTCACCCTTAAATTTTATAAACTTTTTAGGAGTCCCGAATAGAAGAGCGGGAAAAGCCCCGCAGAATTAGCGTTGTTTATCTGCTCTCTGTGAAGGGTAAGTTCTTGTAGGGACAGTTAGATTTTGGGGGAAATATTCCTAGATATGATTTTTGGAATGTATAAACTGAGATACAGTGATTGTAGTAACTCTGGTATATTGTGATATATGGTATTGAGATGTATATGATTGTATGTTTTCTACTACTTAGGCTTCCGTGTGGTGTTCTGATTTATCCCTGGTACCTACGGGTCCAGATGTATTATGATATGCTGAGTTGGGATATGAGATGTGTGTTATTGCTTTATTATATATATATGTGTGTGTGTGTGTGGGATTTGAGCAGGTCGTCACACAAGAGGTGGGGTGAATTGGGTTTAAAAGTATTTGATGTAAATTTAAATCAATTAAAAACATTCCAGCAAATCACGCAAATATAAAATCAATTTAAAGAGAGGGAAGAGAAAATACAAATTCTTTTTATAGTGGTTTGACTATCTTCGCCTACGTCCACTCTCTTAAAACCAACGACCTTAAGGTTCCACTAACTCTCATTGTTTTAATAGAGACTAAGAAACCAATTACAATCCCTTACTTTTCAGATACCAAGGAAACCAAATTAAAATCCTTGTTTTCTATGGAGACAAGGCAACCAAAAACACCAACTCTTACAAGAACAAATTCCTTACAAGGAAGAGATACAAGTTGAGCTTACAAAATAAACTCTCAAGAAATAAACAAATGAAAGCTTGTGAGTTTTCTTTCAAGGATGAGCAATTAGAGAGCACAAAGAGAGATTGAGAGAGAATGAAAGCAAAAGCACTTGGATATTTAGTATAAGTTTGTTCTCTAATGTTCTAAAGGTTTAGGAGGACCTATATATAGACTTTGGAAGAAAATTAGCTACTTTATGTCCGTTGTAGCCTTTTTAGCTTTCAAACTGATCGACCGCTTATAGGGTCCAGTTTACTTCTTACTAGTCATTAGAGACAAGAAGAAAACTTATGTAGGCAAGAGCTGCCAAACTGGTCAACCACCTTCAGGGGCCGATCGACCACCTCCAGCCTCTACTTGGGTTGATTGACCGCCCCCTAGGGGAGGGGTGAATTAAGTTTAATAAAATTAAATAAGCTTCATAAAATATTTAGATCAATTTGAACAATCAAGCAAAACACACAATATCAAAGAAAATTAAAGAGAAAAGGGAAGATAAATTTGAAAACTCTTTTATAATGGTTAGGTTATCCCTGCCTACATCCACTCTCTTAAAACCAACCATCTTGAGGTTCCACTAACTCCTTTTCTTTTAGTGGAGACCAAAGAAACCAATACAACCCCTTGCTTTTCAGAGACCAAGAAAACCAAATTACAATCCATGTTTTTTATAGAGATAATGCAACCACCAAAAAAAAAAAAAAAAATTGCTTACAATAGTAAATTCCTAACAAGGAAAATTTACAACTTAAAGCTCATTACAAACTCTTGATGAATAATCAAGATTGAGGCTCAAGAGTTTTCTCTCAAAGAGGAGCAAATTAAAGCATAGAGAGAAATTAAGAGAGAATGAAAGCAAAAGTACTTGGTTGTTTAATATGGATAGTTTCTCTACTGTTGTTAAGACTTAGGAAGGCATAATATAGTTTGGATAAAAAACTAGTTGTTTTCTGGCTGTTGGAGCCTTTTGGCTTGTTAGATCAGTCGATCGCTTACTATGTCTAATTGACCGCTTACTAGCTTGTTAGAGAAAAGAAGAAGACTGCTAGAATCAAACCTTGCTAGACTGATCGACCGCCTTTAGGGGCTAGTCAACTACCTCCTAGGGCCGGTCAACCACCCCTTGTGCAAGGTTGGGGTTCAGTCTATTTTTTGTTCCTATTTCTCTAGTTTAGGTCCATTAGTGTTATACCTTACATTTTCTCACAATTTTAAATTATATAGTACATTACAATTGAGAGAAAAAAAAAAAACTACAAATAAATGAATTAAAGTGTTCAAAAATTTCTCTCAATTCTTCAACTTTTCTCTAGCTTTAATGGTTTAATTCCTGTAGAAACACAACTTAAGCACAAAACCATCAATACTCAATTATTATCATCAAACTAGGAAGATAGCAAAATATTTTCATATAATCAAACATTTTAAACAAAACATACATTTAAAAACAATTTAAATCCTTTATTGAAGAAGAAACCTCAAGAAAAAATAATTATCTAGAAATGCAACAATTTGAAAAAGCCGAAGTTTCATTTTTCAAGAAAAACATATTCAATCAAGTTCAAAATTTAAGGGTATTATGCAATTCATCTTGAAAGAATTTCATTCACGGATAGGGAGCTTACCTTATCTTTATTCTCAATGGTCATTAGACGTGTCAAAGTATGATTCGAAGCCACTGTCTTCCCAAATGGAATTGAAAGCCTTCTTAAATCTCCCCCTTTCCTTCTTGAGATATGGGCATTCAGTTCGAAAATGCCTTGGTTTCTTGCATTTGTGGCAAGTGGCCTTCTCTTGTTTGCTCGCTTTTTCATTCTTTTCATTTGAAGCTTTTTAAGGAATCTTTGAACAATTTGGTGATAAGGACTATTACTTCATCACTATCTTCTTCTTCCTCATTTTCTTTTTTTAAGGTGAGTGCTAATGTTTTCTTCTCATCTATTCTTTCCATCGTCCTCTTTGCTTCCATTTCATGCACAAGAAGAGACCCAAGCTACTCCTTAAGAGAAAGTTCTTGTAGGTCCTTTGACTCTACAATCACATTCTTCTTGTTGTAGGTCCTTTAACTCTACGATCACGATCTTCTTGGTCTTCCATTCTTTTGGCAAGTACCTAAGAATTCTTTACACAAGTTTAAGATTAGTATAATTCTTGCTAAAAGATTTTAAAACATTTATGATATTAGCAAATCTTGTAAACATATCATTATTCTTCTCATTTTGACACATTTCAAACATTTCATATTCCTTGACAAGCATGTTTATCCTAGACAATTTTACCTTAGAGGTACCCTTATGGGTTACATGAAGCATGTGCCAAATTTGACGAGTAGATGTACATCCACTGATGTGATTGAATTCTTTGCAATTTAATGCACAATGCAAAATGTTCATCCCTTTAGAATTTATTTAATACGCACATTTTTTGTTGTCATTCCACATATGTCTAGGTTTTGATTTGATCTCACTATTCTCCACAATAGTTGAAAAATAACATCCATTTTGAATAACATCCCAAATTTCAAAGTCAAAGGAGTTTAGAAAAATAGTCATCATATTTTTTGAATATGCAAAATCTTCTCCATTAAAGAATAGAAGTTGAATAATGGAGAATCCATCAATGCCAATGTTGATGGTTGTCATGGATCACTCAAGGACAGTTAAGTCCAAAAAAAATTAAAAAAAGAGTGCTTCCTCTAATACGGATTGTTGGCCCAAAGGCAACCCAAAGAGGGGGGTTGAATTCAGTTTAATTAAATTAAATGAGATTGATAAAAAAAATTAAAGTTATTTAAAAATCAAGCAAAACATGTAATATCAAAGCAAATTAAGAAGAGAAGGAAATAGAAATTTGCAAACTCTTTTAATTGATTTGGCTATCCCCGTTCACGTCTACCCTTTTAAGACTAACTGTCTTGATGTTCCATTAACTCCCCTTGTTTTAATAGAGACCAAGGAAACCAATATAGCCTTTTGTTTTTCAGAGACCAAAGAAACCAAATTACAATCCTTGTTTTTTACGGAGACAAGGCAACCAAAAACAACCACGCTTATAGAAACAAATTCCTCACAGAGAAGATTTACAACTTAAAGTTTAAGACAAACTCTCAATGAATAATCAAGATTGAAGCTCAAGAGTTTTTCTCTTAAAGATGAGTAAATTAAGGCACAAAGAGAGATTAAGAGAAAATGAAAGAAAAAGGATGTGGTTGTTCAATATAGGTAACTTCTTCAACGTTTTTAAGGTTTAGGAGGGCATATATGTAGAGTTTGGATGGAAACTAGTTGTTTTATGCCCATTAGAGCCTTTTGACTTGTTAAACCAATCAACTGCTAATAGGGTTCAATCAATCGCTAACTAATTGTTAGAGACAAGAAGAAGACCGTTGTAGGAAAAACTTGTCAAACTAGTTGACCACCTCTGGCCTCGGCTTGAGTCTATCAACCGCCCTTAGCACAAAGCCAGCGTTTGATATACTTTTTGTTCCTAATTCTCCAATTTAAGTCCATTAGTGTTATGCCTTATATTTACTCATGATATTACAATGTAAAGTACTTTACAATTGTAAAAGAAACACTACAAATAAATAAATTAAAGTCATCAAAAACTTCTCTCACTTCTTCAACTTTTGTCCAACTTCAATGGCTTAATTCCTATAGAAACATAACTTAAATACAAAATCATTAGTAATCAATAGTTTGTTGTCATCAAAACCAAGTTAAAAAAATATAGGGACTAACACAAATGACAACTGTCAATGGCATGGTTAATTAATAAAGCATTGAATTGAAAGAACATCATACTAAAACCAAATCTTAGACTAGAGTACCATGTTCAAGATGATTTCTTTTTGAGTTGTAGTGAAGGTCATATACGTGATAGCATTTGATGCTTTGCGGAGGACAATTGAGGCCTAGAAAATCTCTAGATGGTCTATTAAGTTCATTCCGCCATTATAGATTCCATTTAGATCATTTAGAAGCTCAAGGGAAGTGACTCCTTAATAATCTTCCTAGTGGATGGTGTACCGCTAATTTTGATTTTCCTTTGGCTTTTTCCACCCACCTTGAAAGTCTATTTTCCATGTTCCCCATATTTGATCGCCAACCTGTGTTGGGATGAGTGTTTCACGAAGACAAAAATTCCATGTCCTTTAGAGAATTTGCTTTCATGGTGGGAAGCTTCAGTGTTGGTGCAAGTTATACTCCATTAATGATGAGAATGGCTATGGGTCAACAAGGTTTTGTTCATTTTGGGTCAAAAGGCTCACTGTCCTTGCATAACCTCGAATTACTTGGGAGCAAGTGGGATTTGTCTTTGGGAGAGTTGCTGTAAGGGTACATGAGTTATGGTTTGTTTCGGCCTTTCTAACTTTCTTTTTTCTTTCTTAGTCAGCAACAAAGCTAGTAGTGATGCCTACTAGTAATACTTCTCCAAAAAAGCACAACTATGGAGGAGTTACTCCCCTTAGGCTTCTACAAAATCAATCATGGCATGACCAACTCAAAGATGTTTTATTCCTTGATAATCCTTCTATAGAGTGCTAACCGCTATTGAAAGCAATAAAATAGAAACATTGCAACTAGAAAATAGATAGAGATGGTCTAGCAATCACATGAATAATTACTGATTAAAAAATTTTGAGGTTCTTCAAAATAACTGTGTATTTCAATGAATTGATGAATCACTATTTGCCCCAAATAACCAAATCAATCATGCCAAAGAATAAGTTTCTGAATCACGGAACTTTTGGTTCAACATAGCAAGTCAATTGGACATTTGAAAGGTTTTTCTACATGCGTCTGACTTGAAACAATACAAGTGATTCTTGTAGTCTCAATATGGTAATTATACCCATTACAATTTACGATGTCTGTTTTTAAAATATAAAAATTTCATTTGGAAGCATGAATTTTAAGTTTTGAATTTAAAAAGTGTAGATTCGAATCAAACTTAATATAATTTTTTGTTCAAATCTGCACATTCAAATTTAAGATCCCAACTCCAAGCTCTTAAGCATAGTAAATAAATTTCTTTAAAATTTATCATAATACAAAGTGTGAATAATATAAAATTTTGTTTCACATGATGTTGGCTTTCCCAAAGTCCCAAAGTCTTCCATCGGTCATGTTGTTCCTATGATTTTTTTTTTTAAACTATAGCTTCAACTAATGTTACGTTAGAAACCATTCTTCATTTTGAAGAACCGTAGCATCGTTGCACTCCCTGCCATATATACCTTCCATCATTCATTTTAGAAACGTTTAGTTCCTTTGAAACTTATTTTGGAGGTGTTAAAATATGTATAATCACTTCAAAGACTTCAGATAAACATCAAATATAAAGCACGCAAATAAGTTGGACTAGAGACAAATTGTCTGAAAATACAATTAAAAAATAACTTAGAGATGATGCAATAAAGAGTTGACATTGTGAACATGCTTTACACGCACAACCAGTGTCCTTTGGTGCAGACTCCTTCAACGAATATATGATTCTCAAGAACTTTATTTTTCAGAAAATTGTCATTTCCCTGCTTTGCTTCGTGAGTTTGTAACTTCTAGTGGTACAAAGTAATTTTCTAGGGAAAAATTGTGATTATAATTATGACAATTTCATCTTCTCCCATGGCAGTCCCTCTCCACAACTTGAATTCAGAAACAGTTGTGAATAATCTAACTTCATTAAAATACAGTTTCAAAAATATAAGAGCAACCTCATATGGTTATGGCAAAAGAAAACCAAAGCCTTCACGTGTTCCTGTTGGACTGGTTTCCTTCTTCGCATTCCCGAGGTGCAGTGTCAAGATCGTCTAAAATAGATGGTTATTCAAGTAGGTGATATTTTACAAAGGTCTTTATCAAGAAGAGTGGAACCAAGGACTGGATGCCTAAGTACTAGCTTGTGAAGAAGTATAATAAGAACCAGCTATTTGTTCCAACAGACACTTCACCAGAAGCCGCTGAGGATTGCCAAAAACACATTTCTCATTTTCCTCGCCAAAGCTCTAGGACATAACAGAGTCATTCTTATATCAGCCTTTTCTCATTCTTGTACCTTACTCAAAGCTCCAGGACATGACACATGCTTCTGTGGAAGAGAAATTGTTACTCGCAAGAAAATGATTGCAAGGTACTAAACCAATAATCAATCTTAGTTTTCCACTGAAATCAAAGGCCATGATTGACTATTGAGCACTTGATCTCGGTAGATTTGTCAGTCTTTGCTAATGAAAATAGCTCATGCATGTGTGCCACAGCATGTGCAAAAGCATGAATGCCCCCTTGCATGGCACAACGGTAGCATTCCAACTAAGCCTACCCGTGTTAAGACATTGGTTGAATTGATGTATCTTGTCCCCCCTTCACATACTAGCACCTCAATCATAACACACTGTACAACCTGATGACGCCAGAACAAATGCCTCCAATTATTATTACAAAATGGACCACAATTTAATTACCTATTGTAACATAATAATGGTGAAACTAGCACCTTCGTTGTTAAAAGAGATTCATGCTCACATAACTTGGTCTATGGTATGAACTGAATTACTATTTTGTTGAAGTTTATTCCTCACTTCGTCAAAGCAAGCTTGAAGATCCTTGAATTCCTGCATCTCTGAAAAGCTACCAGCCTGAAATTTCAAACAGATTTGATTTGTCATTTTAGACCATGAATAGAGTAACTGAAGTCTTGATATTCTCAGTCAGAAGAGGATCTATAATTACAGTTCAATAAAATCTATGCTCACAGCAAGTAAAAAATAAAACTATGCAGATTACATAATTTTCTAGTCAAACTACTTTTCAACTTTGAGAACTGGAATTGCTTGCCTGTTTAAATATGTTCTTCAGGTGCATCTCAGCTGCAAAGAGTTCTCGACGACTGTTCATGGAGGATGAAATCTCCATGTACACCTTGCAAAGTTTCAAGGAGGCACTTGCAAATTTTCGGAATCGTTCTCTATCCTTCCATAAGTCAGAACCCTGAGAGGTTAAAAAAATTCTTAAATGCATGGCCTCTTGAACTAGAAAGATTAATGTGAACTTAGAAAAGGACCATCAAAGATGACTTTAAGAATTTTTTTGACAACATATCATATATTTTAGGTGAAAGATCCTAATTGGAAAACCCATACAGATAAATTACAAGGAAAATTAAAATTTCAAGCTTCTAATTTGATGAACTTTGGTCATGGAGAAAGAAACAAGCCAATATACCTTATTTTTGCTCTAGGAAATTTCAAACAAAATTAGTTATTTTTATTTGTTTCTTTTAGGAAACAATCATTTAGGAATTTTATTTCTGAGAACTTGCTTTTGCTCCATGACAAAGGGGATGATGATGAAGGAGACTGCCAACAACAAAACTGCTGACAACAAAGCATCTGCCGGCAAAGCCTTCTCTCTCTCTCTCTCACACACACACACACACCTTAAAATGTAATGAGGACAGATCTACAGAATCACATATCCACTCTTCTTTTCCTATTGATCCAAGCTTTTGTGGCCAATAATCAACTCATCCACAAACCTGGTTCTCTGTGAGGACAAATCTGCCAGCAGCATAATGAACCACCCCCCCCTTTTTTTTTTGGGACAGAGCCTGTCATGTGCTTAGCTTCTTGATTCAAGTGGGGTTGAAGTGTGAGATTTTTCCTCTTTTCGCTATGACCCAGATCCAAGCTGGGACAACGGATTAAAAAAAAAAAAAGCCTCTGGTTATTTCCCTGCCATTTGATTTTCTAGTTTTTGTGCCTTGCAAGTGTTCCTTAATCCTTCCACACCCCCACTCCCCCAATACAACTTTTTTCGACCATTTTTTTTAAAAAAATTTGCTCACTGGCATGAAGACATCTTTAAGAAAAACTGAAGTGAAAATAAAAATAAAAATTGAGTGTATAGGTAATTTTTTAATTTAAAAACGAAATAATGTGTGTTCTATCCAATCCAATAACATGGGAATGGGCTCCTTTGTCATCCGAATGACCAGCCTATGCTATCATATGGCAAACACAATAATGGATAGGATATCCTAGTTATTCCACCACCAAAATTGTTCTTTGTCAAACGCATCAAAGGATTATTTTTATCAGTTTATCGTATCTAATCCTCTCCTCTCCTGTCTTATCCAATCCTATCATTCTCATCAAATGGTGTGTAAAAAAAGACGAAGAAGCACTGAAATTGACAAGTGACTTGCTCACAACACCATACCAACACAACAATACCGCGATTTTCAGGAAAAAATAAAAATAAAAAAATACTAGGATGACACAACAGGGATATACCAGTCAATTAACTTAAAAAAAAAAAAAAAAACATAATTAGTCACTGTTAGCATTGGTTTCCCTTTTAGAAGTAAAATATTCAGGTAAAGTAAATCAAAGATAAATTACAGGCATTAATCATATGCACATTCAACAAGATGATGTGCTTTCTGAACTCTGAAGCCATTACCAATTTTATTTGCACCCAATAATTAACAAAAATTACAGCATTCAAAGGGAAAAGTAAAATTTTTGGCCACAGGTCCTAACTGAAAATAAACACTTAACAGAGGTTGCACACACAGCAGAGAGACACTTAGAATCGGGTAGCAATCAGTACAGAGAGAGAGAGAGAGAGAGAGAGGCATGGGGAGGCTGAGGGAGGAAGATTGAGTTTAGGGGTCAGAGGGAGAAATGATAAAAAGGTGGTAGACAGATTTGTTTGATAGCTAGTTTCGGGGGCTGAATACTCTACACCGTGTGAGGGCTGTGCCGAGCTACTTAGTCACACACAAGCTTTAACTAGTCAGCCGAGTTAACTGCTTGCACCATGAATATGGTCACAAGAATCAATACAAATCATGCAAACTGTGGTATGTAAGCTCAAGTAAAACACAAGAGTCATATGGTGGAAATGCTCCCGCTCAAACCACAAAAAAATAAAAAGCATATTCTCTTCTAACACTCACCCTCATGCTGGAGGTGTACAAATATCACCTAAACCCAACTTGTTACAACCATTAGACAAGGCAGGTTTAAATAAAGCTTTTATGATAACATAGCCGAATTGAACCATAAATTTCACAAATGTCATCACAACCTTCTTCAACACAGCATTCCTCACAAAATTATGGTTTACTTCAACGCAATTTGTCCTCTTATGAAAATCTGGGCTGCTAACAATAAAAAATGACAGCTTGATTATCACAAAACATATCTATGAGTTTCGTAACCAAGAATCCCATCTCTGATGTAAGAGACATAAACCACAGAGGCCCACTCACACTATGAGCCATAGTTCATTACTCTGCTTCAATCTAGGATCTTGCTACAGCAGTTTGTTTCTTGCTACGCCAAGTAAAAAAATTGCATCCCACAAATTTGCAATATTGTATATCTTTGATCATCAATGAAGCCAACAAATCATGCATCAATCTATAACATTTATCTATCAAACCTATACCAAGAAAGCTTTTAATATACCATTTAATCTTAAAATAGCATCCTAGTATGATTGTTTGGGATTTTCTATAAACTGACTCACCATCCAAAAAGCAAAGGATATGTCAGGTGTAGTGACAATCAAGTTGAACAACTTACCAACCAACTGCCTATATTGACGTTTTTCTTCAAAATCCAGTCCAACATCCCTAGACAACTTCATGTTGGGATCTTAGTTTAGCTCCCGACATACCATCTCATTTAATAAGTCCAAAGTATATTTTCATTGGCATAGATACAGGCCTTTTCTCAAAATGTACAATCTCAATACTAACAAACACAAACTACCAGAGTTTTGATTTAAAATTTTTCTTTAAGCCTTTGCTTGACCCCTGCAATCCCACCTGATCAGTGCTAGTGATTATGATATCATCAACGTATACCAGCTCCCCTAGTCTTAAATTTCCACAAAATTGACCCCCTAAATCAAAATGGCAGTCGATTTCCATTTTACATAATTTCCATCAAAATTTCAACTAATCATCCCAGATTTATTGAAATCTCGAAATTTTAGCAAAAATTGTCGAAATTTGAACTATAGAAAAATTTCCTCAGAATTGCAATGAGAGATTTAGGAGCGAAGTGAAATTTCTTTGTTAATTAATTTTATTTTTTTATTGAAACAAAAATATATTACAAGGACTTTTAAAGTTATATTAAAAAAATACTAACAACAGCATTTTTTAATCAAACCATTCATGTCTAAATTATCATTATTTGTATAAAAAATAATATTTAAATGATTTAGGAATTTAATTTGTATTAACTGAATATGTTTAACGCACATTATCTTATAAACATGCTTGATACACAAATTATATTACAACATTTCCAACTTGTAATATATTGGTCATAAGGCTTATATTATTACGTCTATTAACCATTTCTAAAGTTTCATAAAAGAATTCCACACTTTACTATTGATTTCTATTATTTTTTTCAAATTGAAATCAAAATTGACATTGAAATCAAAATTTCTGTCAAAATTTCCATACTTATGGAGCTTCGAAAAGTTGAAATCAAAATTCAAGACGTTGCCAGCTCCATATAGAAGGTTGAGATCAAATAATTTTGGAAGCCTTTTATTTGAAATTCCGCTAGTTTTGTCACTGAAAGGTCCATGGAAGATTTGCCTCAAGAATGGATTTTCCCCTCCGGTGAAGCAATGCTATCGAAAGAATATAGCTCTTCTAGCATTGGTCTTGCTCCTCTAGTGAAGTTATACACCATCAAGTTGATTTAGTTTTAATTGCTTTTCTTTTAGCATTAGGTGGAGCCATGGAGGCCACATTTTTCATTGGTAAAATGTTTTTTTTCCCCTCTTTTTGTGTAGAATGGCATTTTTTTTCTAAAATTAGAAAGAAGAATGATCGTGCTCTTTCCACTAGTATCTTTCATTGGAAGAAATTAGTTGGCTTGCCAAAGAGTTACACTCTTTCCTTTTCACAAAAACTGCAAACCCTTAGTTTAGAACTTTCTGGGCAGCAAATCATTTCTCATTGTAAAGGGCAAAGCAATAAAGGCCCGTGCAGAGGGGAATCAGGTTAATGACGGTGATCAAATGTATTTGTAGATTGCCATACTGTTCCACAAATGTGAATCAAGGGTGAGGAAATTTAATCATATCTCTTGTGAAAGTAGACAATTTTCCATGGCATAGATGAGTTTCCAAAGCAATGGCAAAGGTGGAACTTTGGTCAGGACAGCCTAGAAAAGAAAGATAATAATCAAGCAAAATTTGACCAAATAGGGAACAAAGGGATTCACAGAGGATTTTCACGAATTAATCAATGAAACTATAGGAGAATACGCTCTTTTGGAACAACTGATAATTATTGGCGTAGTGGTTTTTATAGGGCATGGGTTGCCAAGAGAGGAGGATTTAGAAGGTTTTTCAGGCCAAATGAAGGGAGGCCCAGTTATAGTCAGACCTTAAAAAAGGTCTCATGGAAAAAGGCTTAAATGAGGCCAAACACAACCAAGTCATATTAAAGCTTCAGTTGACGTTGAGTTAGCTGGGTTACAAGCTTGGAACAGGTAAAAGGCCCAGAGCCCTCAGGAGAAGATTTTTTCTAGGATTGGGAAGGGTAAGCATCTCAGAAGCCCGCTTTGCAATTGAAGGAGATTCAAAGTAATGACAAAGATGAAGGGGGGAAGAAGACAATGCTTTACGAGCTCAAGGATGGCACAAATGAAGCTGACAAAGAAGGAATCCATGATGACGCAGCAGCATTTCATGGATCAGGTATTCCAAACCAAACATAATGGAGGCAGTCAGACGTTCATGATCAAGTGAAGAAGAAAATGGATGAGGATGATATTTATGACAAGGGAAGGAAGTGATACAACCAGAAAGCCAAGACAAAACACTCCCTGACTTTGCAGATGATGAGGAAGAATCTTTATCCTCTCAAAATTTTGGGAGCTGTTCATCGAGGAGACAGGGAGATGAAGGGAAGGCCTGAAGTTGATGGAGGTTGAGGGGCTGATGAAGGCATCAAGGATTGATTTGTTAAAAGATAGTAACCTAGGGACTTTTCCTTTCAACCCTATTAGAGGTTAGGGGTGCTAAGTCTTACGGGTTCACTTCAGTTTATGGCCCTACATAATTTCCTCAGTTAATAGTTTTTAAAAATAATTGGCCAGCTTGTAAGGACTTTGAATTCTGCGTTGGGTGGTGGGAATATGATTTCAATGTCATTTGAGAACCTCAAAGAAATTTAAGGGTTTGAGGGTGACTAGGAGGAACTTTGACTCTTTTATTTGGGATTGTGCCCTCAGGTACGTCCCTTGAATAATGTCTGCTTTACTTGGCTGGCTAGTCTCCCATTGATAGATTCTTCGCTGGTGCTTGGAAAGACTTATTCTTGAACATTGTGCAAGAGGCACTAGTCAGGCCCATTTCCAATCATTGCCTGAAACACTTAGGTTCCAACCTCATTTAGTGGGGTTCCACCTCTTTTAGGTTTGAGAATATGACTGCCGCGCCCTACACGATAATGTTAGAGATAGGTGGAAGGAGTGTCATGTTAAGGGCTTGGAAAGTTTTAAAATGATGATAAATTGAAGTTTGTTAAAAATAATCTTAAGAAATGGAACAAAGAGGAGTTTGGGAATATCAAGGAGAAGAAAAACAATGTTTTGAATGAAATCATTAGTATGGATAGATTAGTGTGTGGTTTGGCATGGGAGGAAGATAGAAGCATATTTTTAAATAAGGGTAATGATCCACGTAACTGGAGCAATCCATGTAATTGGTAACGGTTGTGATCATCACAGGCATTATGTAATGGGTAATGGACATTGCCTCTGTGAATACATTTTCCGGCAAACTTGCTGAAGAACATATAGATTCATGTGTTTTGATCCCCAAATCCTACATAGTAATGCTTTAAATGATTTTTAGTAAATTTTAATAAATTTAAATATAACATATTTTTTTATAGAAAGAGAAATTCATTAGATAAAGAAAGAATGTACAATCATGAGAGAAAACATCTCCAAAACGAAATTTGGGAATCCCAAGGAAAACCAACAAAAAGAACAAACAGAAAAAGTGAAAGACAGAAAGAAAATCAACACGTCCTAATAAGAGACTGCCAATCATGCTGAACATCTGAAACACACATCCCCTTGAAATTTCCATTGCCCGCACACCATAAAGAAGCCATAAGAAGAACCTTTTCCCACACCAACCAATATTCTAACTTCTTCCCTGAAAATATGTGCAAGTTAAGTTCCTTCCACAAGCTAAACACTGCAAATAAAGCACAATTCCATAATGCAATTCCTTCCTTCTTCCTCCCAAACCCCACAAAAGATATTGCCGAGAACTCCTTCACTGTTCTAGGACAAACCCAGCTTTCTTCATAGTAATTGAATAACTTGTTCCAAATCTTCCATGCAAAATCGCAGTGCAAGCAAAGATGTGAAACAGATTCTAAACAATCAAAACAAAGCATACATATTCCAGGAAGGAGAGCCTTTAAAGATCTTCTCATCTGAAATAGTATTTATCCTATTAAGCACAACCAACCAATGGAACGCTTTGATTTTACGGGGCATTTTGACCATCCAGATAACCTTGTAGAGTGGCAAGGAGAAACTGGTACCAACCAAGAATTCACAGAAAGATTTACAAGAATAAACTCCTGACGAATCCAAGAACCAAGGTTGGCTATCATTTTCGGAAGATACCCTACAATTATTCAACAATCAACATAACCAAGAAAGAAGACAACTGAATAGTTTCCTATTATTCAAGGCTCTCCTGAATTGAATATCCCAAGGTAAAGGACCGCCTGAGTCTACACTAAAAGAAGAAATGGGATCATTTTGCCCAGAGCTCAAGTGAAATAGACAAGGAAAAGAGGTGGATAGAACAACATTCCCCATCCACAAGTCTTTCCAAAAACGGATATTACAACCCTTAACCAAAACAAAGAGAGGGTAAATCTGGGAGATAGCTTTCCACAGACTTTCACAAAAACATCTAGAACCCAAATTACTATCCCATCCATTTCCAGCAAGTCCAAATTTACTTTTGATAGGCTTATGCCACAATGAAGAAACCTCAAACGAGAACTGCCAAATCAATTTAGCCAGAAGAGCCATTTTCTTAGACACCAAAAGAAACCTCAAACGAGAACTGCCAAATCCATTTAGCCAAAAGAGCCGTATTCTTAGACACCAAATTTCCAAGACCCAAACCATCCTCCCTCTTAGTCCTACAAACGACCTCCCAACTCACCAAATGATCCCTAGAACCCACTACACCTGACCAAAGAAAATCTCCCATAATTCTCTCAATCTTACTAGTGTCTCCCATTGGAATTTTAAAGATAGAAAATACAAAAAAATATAAGAAAGACAGGCTTGAATTAGAGTAATCCTCCCTCTCAAAGAAAAAAGGCCTCACTTCCATCCATCTAAACACTGGGACACTCTCTCCACCCAAAAACTAGATGATCTAGGATTATCCCCTAGAGCTAGTTAGGACAACTGCCAACCCAACTTCCAAGGCTAATTCCCTAACACACTCTGCAGGCACATTAATAGCTGCAATACCACTCTTTCCCATACTAATTTTAAGCCCCAAAACCCTTTTAAAAATTTGAAGAAGCCCCAAAATATTTATGAAAGAAGGCTTATGATCCTCCAGAAAAAAAATAGTATCATCCGCAAACTGAAGATGCGACACTAGGATCTCCTACCTACCCACTTTTAGGCTTTTCACTAAGCCTCTATCCACTGCCCTATCAATCATCCTACTCAAAACCATGGTCTTAAATTTCCACGAAATTGTCGAAATTTCCATCGAAATTTCCGATTTCCGTCGAAATTTCCGATTTCTGTCACCCTCAAAATCGAAATGGCACTTGATTTCCGTCTTGCATAATTTCCGTCGAAGTCTCAACGAATCATCCGGATTTTATCGAAATCTCGAAATTTTAGTGAAACTTGTTGAAATTTTAACCATACGATGAAATTTCGTCAGAATTCAAATGAGAAATTTAGGAGTGAAGTGAAATTTCTATCTTAATTTATTTTATTTATTTTATCGAAACAAAAGATTATTACAAATGCTTTTAAAATTATATGAAAAAACAAATGTACAGTAACCTTTTATTTAACCACTCATGTCTAAATTATCACTATTTGTATAATAAATAATATTTAAATGATTTATGAATTTCATTTGTATTAACTGAATATGTTTAATGTACATTATCTGACAAATATGTTTGATACACATACTATTTTACAACTTTTCCACCTCATACAAAACATAGATAAACTTAATTTGTAATATATTAGTCCTAAAACTTATATTATTATGTGTGTTAACCATTTCTACAGTTTCACAAAGAATTCCATGCTTTATTACTAATTTCTGTTATTTTTTCAAATCGAAATCGAAATTGAAATTTCCGTCAAAATTTCCATACTTTCGAAGCTTTGAAATTTGAGTCGAAATCGAAATTTAAGACCTTGCTCAAAACATCAGCCACTAACACAAACAAAAACAGAGAAAGAGGATCCCCTTGTCTAATCCCCCTCGTGGCCTTAAACCAAGATTTAGGCTCACCATTCACTATGACCACAAAATTCACATTAGACACAACCTTTCATCCATCTACGCCATCTCTCTCCAAACCCCTTCCTCACAAAAATCTTATCCATAAAGTTCCAGCTCACTCTATACTAAGCTTTTTCAAAATCCAACTTAAAAACAAGCCCCTTCTTCTTCCTCCTCCTAACATTTTATACTTGTTTAGTCTTTAAAGGAATTTTTTTATCCAAAAAGTAAAATATAGAATGTTCATATGTTAAACAAGAACAAGCATCGCAATAGAATGTATTTTTGTCTCCAAATTAGGTGTAAGAAAAACACAAAGAAAAAATTAAATTAAAATAACTTTGAATACAAATTATGCAATTAATGAGAAAAAAAGTTGAGTTTATGTGAATGCTAGTTATTAAAAAATGCATCCTAAATGTCAAGTAAAATAAACTAAAAAATGAACTTATTACTCAATTCTAATCTTCAATAAAAGGAATAAAGAGGAAAAAATGAAAAAACAAAAGGACTTGAAAACCTATTTTTAGTCATTCATAGCCAGCCTAACACTATAACATCCTGTAACGGCTCGCGCCGGTCTATAATAGTCATTATGGTGCCCATAAAAATACAATTTGTGAATCGGAGGACCTCTAAGATATGGCCTTGTAACAGTCTCAAAAGCCACCAACACTGTTATGTAATGTCCATAACGATTGTTATGCACTGATTTTTAAAGCCAAGGCTTGAAGAGTACACCTATGAAAAGAGTAGGACGTGGTGTTAAGAAAAGAGAGTTGGCATCGGAAGTCACAAGTTAGTTGGATTTTGGGGGGATAGGGGGTTGTAATTCTAGATTGTTTCACTAATGGAAGGAGAAGAAAATTTTCATTCAGAATTAGAATCAAGAAAGGCGATGAGGGGTCACTTGTAGATTGTGGATGAGATTATAAATTTTTATAAGAAAAACGGTGTATACTAATGAGTGCAAGAATAGATTGATGGTGGAGGGGCTTGATTGGAGACCTATTTGGAAGGAGGCTGCAATTTGGTTGGAGAGGCTTTTGATATGGACTAAGTTAAAAAGGTTGAATTTGACATGGATAACCATATCGTTTAACGCAGCTATCATCCAAGATAGTTCGGAAATGTTGAAAATAAGTTGTAATAAAAGGATGAATCTGAAAGGGTTTACGAACATGCATATGAAAAAGTAGAGACCGTGCTATGTCAAGCAGCTGTTTATTTTCCGATTCAGCTACTCCATTCAGCTCAGGGGTATGCACACATGATGTTTGATGAGTAGTTCTTTAGGCCAAGCAAAAAGATTGAAGTTCATTTCAAACAAATTTGAATACATTATCAAATCGAAAAATTTAAATGCCAATGCCAAACTGAGTTTTTATTTATTGGTAGAATTGAGTAAATACATTAAGAAATTAAAATCAATTTTTTAACTGATAAGTTGAGGCCATATGCGAAAAATCATCTACAAATCAGCAATCACACCGACAGATATAGCACTGCCACAGCCTTCCAACTGAACATACGAATGCTGCCACGGCTCCAAAAAACTCACAATGAGGCCTTCACAAACCCTGAACAGAAATTAATGGAATGCCACGAATGCATGGTCAAAAAAGGTTGAATTTTTGGGCAAAAAACTGGCCTAACAGCTTGATAATATAGTCTAAAGAAGGAATTGGAGCATGGCAGAAGGAAAAAGAAAAAAAAAGAAAAAAGTGGCGAGAACTGCTCTCACCCGCTGGCGTGTGGGGTCGGCCCTGCCGACATTTGGCCGGCGTGTGGGGGAACGTGGGCTGCCTTCTGGTGATGGGGTTTTGTGGGGTGGGTCATCAGGGGGGTCTGCTTATGGGTATTTGGTTGGTGTTGTGATTTAGAATGGGATGGAGGTGGATTAGGGTAGAACAGCTGCGGGAACGGTGTTTTCCAGCGACGGCTGAGGGAAATAGGGTTTAGATAGGATCATGCTCTGATTCCATGTTAAGATTTTATTAAAAATGAATGACCTAACTTGAAGACAGTTCTCTCCCTCTATTTATAATGCAAATTTAAATACATTCTAATGACAATAATACCCTTACTAACCCTCACTAATTAACATATTACCACACTCAATAATAATAATACTAAAAGACATATATAACCTCTAACAATAGGCCATCCTTCTCAAGCCCTCCACCAATTCCCTTCTTCTTAGAGATCATGAATAACAAATGAGGAAAGCATGTCACAAAAGTCCAAAAGAGGTATGAGATTTAGTTGATTAACCAACTAATAACAAATTCAAGAAAAAATTAGGAACATATAACAAAGAAAAGAGGAATAAAAGGAAATAAAATAATATTGCCACAACCAGAGACTAGTGTAACCAAACCATAAGCAAGAATAATCATAGTGTACAATAGCGAGTTTCAAAGGTTGAAACAAATTAGGACTATCGGTCATATGAGAGGTGGCACTAGGATCAATAACCCAAGGCAAGGAGGATGAAGAGGCAAGAAGCCTGGGTCTACCTCAATGGGCCACAATAACACTAGATGTAGAAAACAGATTTTGGAGTCGTTGAAACATGCAAACAAGATTGTTGTACTCCTCTCGGGACATGGAAGATAATGTACTGAACTCGCTAATGGAGTGACTAGGTGCATTTGAAGGATCGACAATAGAATCATCCTTGACAAGAGTTCCATTGGCTCAAGCCAATTCCCCAAGGAGATCCCAAGTCCCAATAGTGATATTGCAATATCATTGCCACAATGTGTGCAAATGCAAGAATTGCCACAATGAACTCCTCGTCCTAGTACATTATTGCTGCCACAATCGCCATCCAAACCTTGTTCTTGTCCTCCAAAACCTCCCTTGCCATCGTTAGAGGCAGTGCTAACCATGGCTGAATTCTCACAGGAAGAAGCTAAAACAATCTCTCTCTCTCTCTCTCTCTCTCTCTCTCCCTTTTCCTTCTTATTCCCCTTTTTTCTTCCTCTTCCCTTCTCTGTTCTGTTCTGCCTAGTCTCTCTCTCTTTCTATTTTGCTTCTATTCCAACTCTGCCTTCTCAGTTTTTCTGTCCTCTGCTGCCTAGCAGCCTTCTTTCGCCTTTCTTCTCTCTTGTCTCTTCTCTCTCCCATAGTTCTCGCAACTCTCTCTCTATTTCTAATATTCAGCTGCTGTCCTACATTTCATATCCATTACTAGTTTCCGGGAAGTGTACTCTCTCTTCAACTTATCACCCATAAAATACAGGAGAAAAAACAAAAATAATAATATATAAGGATTGAGTCTTAAGCTCCTCTAACGGGTCAATGTCAAATTGAGTAATACAAAGAAACACAGCATTCACCATCCATCAACCACACAAGAAATTATAAAAGCACCAAAAGAATCATGCACATAAACACACAAATGGCCATACCTGGTATGATCTAACTTGTTTTAAGAGAGCCTCGGAGCACATTGTAAGATCTCCTTGAATTTTATGCCACCTTGCATATAATCCCCATATTTCTGCTCCTCCACCACTTCGAACTATCTAAATTAGAAATAAAAATATTCCATGGAAACCAATTAGAAACATACTATATCAAACTTTCCTATTCTTGCCCTTTTTGACAGGCATAGGCAGCATAGGGCAGAGTAGTCTTGCTCTTGAATATCCCCCAAGACAAGTAAGCATGATTTGCAAATACAAGGAAAAATCCAGGGCAAGACAAAATTCACCCAAACATGACCCAAGCATACACTTCATCTTATACAAGCATATGGGCGATTTTTTCTACACAAAGAAATAAAAGGATGGAAAGCCATAAAGTACTTAATAAATTTAAATAAAGCAATTAATAATCTTGCGACAGGCATTCACACGCACAGAGTCCAGTGGTTGCTTTGGAACAAGACCAAGCAAGCCAAGGCAAAAGAGAAAAGAAATTTTTATGAAAGAATTTGCACACCTGCTGTAGGATTTTTCCAAGCAACTCCACAAAGTGCTCAGTTTCTCGCGATCTTGCTACTTCAGATACTGAAGATGTTGATTCAGTTTTTTCATCACAATAAGAGTTAGCAGAATCTAGATTGGCACAATTATTTTCACTAGACGTCAAACATGCAGCATGCACAGCTGTAGTCTTCCTTTCCATCTCAAGCATCAACCTATCTAACAGATCAACATCAGTTCTTTTACTGCCAGTCATATCCAAAACCATCTGTATAGCTTCCAATGCCTGCAAAGGAACATGAGTAAATTACTTTCAACTATAAAGATGCAACTGTCAACTTTCAAATAGAGATGATATGCACAAGGATACATTTGACAAGTGAAAAACATGTACAGCCAGAAACTACAGCACTAAATCAACCAAACCATGCCCTCAAGAGACTGTTTTAAACCATATAGTAACTTCTTGAGATGACACACTAGGCTTGACTCCCCCGGAGCAACCAACCCAAGTGGTTGCTCCATATAGACCTCCTCCTGAAGATGACCATGTAGGAAAGCATTCTTCATGTCTAAGTGGTGTGGAGACCAATGATAGGTGGTGGCTAAGGAGATGAATAAACATACTAAGGCAAGTTTGGCTACAGGGGAGAATGTGTCTGAATAGTCCAGGCCATACACCTGAGTATATCCCTTAGCAACAAGGCAAGCCTTCAATCGAGCTAGGGAACCATCTGGGTTAACCTTCACAGTGTACACCCAACAAAAACCAACCACAGACTTATCATCAGGGAGGAAGACATACCAAGTCCCAAGTATCATTATCTTGTAGACCATGCATCTCTTCTATCATTGCATTCCTCCACCAAGAATGGGACAAGGCTTCGGAAATATACTTGGGAAGAGCAATAGAAGACAGGGTACTAACCAAAAAGTAGTGTGAGGATGACAAAAAATCATAAGAAACAAGTGTGTTTACATTTTCGAACAGCAATAGGAGGATCAACCACTTGGAGAAAAGGATCATTTGATGAGGGAACTAGAGACGTAGAAGTGGAAGCTGGAGGAGGCTCTCCTCCCTTGAGTCGTCATGTGTAAACTTGTAGATTGGGACGATCGAAGCCACAAGAAGGACTCAAACTAGATGAAGATGCCAAGAAGACTAGACGAAGGAAATTAGTTGGGATCAGGAAGGCTAGGCAGAGGAACAGACTCATCAAGGTCAATAGAACTCAAGAAATCAGAATAGTACAATCTAGACCAAAAAAAGGTGACATCATCAGAGACAAATAATTGACGTAAAGTCGGACTATATCATCGATATCCTTTTTTAGCATAGAAATAACCCAAAACATGCATTTGATAGCATGAGGATCCAATTTATCCCTTCCTGGATTTAACTGATGAACGAAGTACACAACCAAATATACAAAGAGGTAAGGAGAACAAGGAGCCCTTGGGAAGATAATTGAATATGGGATCTTACCACCAAGGACAGAAGATGGCATTTTATTGATGAGAGAGCAAGCAATGAGCACAGCACCACTCCAAAAAACTTTGGGAACATTCATTTGATACAAAAGGGTTCAAGTAACTTTAAGAATATGTCAGCTTTTCCACTCCGCAACTTCATTTTGTTTTGGAGTGTGGGCACAAGATCACAAATGGATCACGCCAAAGTTTGTCATATCAGTAATGAATTGAGTACTAAAGTACTCTTTAGAATTATCACTATGAATTATCTGTACTAGCATATCAAACGGAGCCCTTATTTGAGAAAAGAAGGCACGAAAGATATTAAACAACTTAGAACAATCTTTCATTAAATATAACCTAGTCATTCTAGAGTAGTCATCGACAAAAGTGATAAAGTATCGAAACCCCAACTTTGACGTGACACGACTAGGACCCCAAAAAATCGAAATGGACTAACATAAAAGGGCTAACGACTCTTTTATTGACTCCAGAGGCAAAGGGAACACGATGTTTCTTTCCTAATTGACAAGACTCACAATCAAGGTTAGACACGGAACTCAAAGTAGGGACTAGCTGTTTTAACTTTTCCAATGATGGATGACCAAGACGACAATGAATTTGATGTGGTGTGGCAATGCCACTACAGGCAATAGGAGAAGAGACGACTCAAAGGAGTAAAGTCCACCAGCCTCATGTCGTGTGCCAATCATCTTCCTCATCTTCAGATCCTAAATAATAACAAAATCAGGAAAGAAGGTTACAGTCAGTGACTTCATAATTTTACTAATCGTTTAGGAATGTAGGGAACAAACGAAAGAGAGATGGAGGGAGTATGATTTACTGTTCCTATTCCTTTAGCAGTAGTAGTGGACCCATCAGCAAAAGTAATTCAAGGCAGATTTGTAGAAAAGAGGCTAGTGACACCTGTCATGGTTAGTAGCAGCAGAGTCAATAACCTAGGGACTAGTGGGAGAGATACCAGATGATATACAGACGGTATGGTTACTTTTCTAAGCAAAAGATGCAATGTAATGAGATGCTTGTTGGGAATGCCTGCTACTGCAGGAACTTTAAATACTCTTCCTCTGAAACAGCTATAGAATGTTGTTCAATCAAACAAGTAATTGATGAGGGAGATGCACTTTTGGGATTTGAGAAGTCCATCCAACACAAATACAACCTCGATAGAGCAGCAAATAAAAAATACACAGCAGGCAACATGTTTTTCGAATTCACCAACTCGATCCCAACATTCACAACCTTCGACAAACAATGCAAACCACAAGCCCACAGCGTCCCAATAAAAAATAAAATAAATAAAAAACAGAAAATACCACTGTTTCAGGCTCAATAAACTCAAAAAACATTGGTAAACAGCTTCAAGAAGCATCAAATAACCATTCCTCATATGTCGTAAATGAGCAACTATAAATGGTGAGATCTTTGGATTAAAAACATCACGAAAAACTTCAGTAATATGTTTATAGAGGATTTTAAGCCCTGCTCGAAGAATTCAGGCCAGAACCATGCCAGAAATTGGCTTCACATGCCAGCGCGTGAGGTTGGCCCTGACAGCCTTTGACTGGCAAGTGAGGGCTGGAGATGAGATTTCAGTGGGGGGCAGATCATAAGTGTCTGTGGGTGACTATGGTGTTGTTTTAGCAAAATCTATTGTGGATTTTGTGTTCCTGAACTGGCAGTGTCACCCAGGAATGGTCAGGCAATTGCTCTGGCTTCCGGCAGCTGCTGGCTGTTTATCAGGGCTATAGCTTTGCTGGAAATTCCTTTATGATGGTAGACATGCAGCAGATTTATGGTTTTGGGCTTTGGTTTTGATCGGGGCTGTGACAATTAGGATTTAGATCTCAAAATCATGCCCTGATACCATGTTGAATAATTGGGTGAAAAGGAAGATCTAATCACAATGATAGGTGTCTCCCTTTATTGATAATATATGTCAAGGTACATACCAATGACCATAATTCCCTAACTAACTCTCACTTGTTAACATAACACTCACAAACTAACAATGCTAAATGACTAAGATAACCATCAACAGAGTACAAGAAAAATGCTATATATTAAAGGAAACAAACATAGAACTATAGCATCCCCCTAAGAGACAACTTATATAACAAAACTAATTTAAAGTAAAATCTCAGTACGGAAGGACAACAAAGGAAGCCAGAAAAACCTTTCTCCAATTGATATCTCAGTGAAAGGGCAAATCACATTTTCATATTAATTCGCATCGAGTCCCAAGTCAGTATACAAAGTCGAGCTTCTCAACAAAGAAGATCACCTAGGATGAAAATTCCTCCTATATCACTCGATGCTCTTCATCTGATTCAAAAGAAGCTAGTAAAGATGGCATACCATCCACTATACATCTGACCTAGATAATACACGATTAAAACAATTGAAAGTTATCGTCTAGAACGATCACTTAGGCTGAGAACTCCTTGGGCCAACATATTATGATGCTCTTTCATCTTGTTCAAAAGGAAATAGGAAAAAGAGCATGCCAAGTATAATAATTGGGGCCAATTTCTTTTATGCATCAAACACTCAATGAGGGTTTGGCGGTTGTTCTTTTGCCATCTGTTTTTGGATAAAAGAAGAATATTATTAAAAAGGTACAAATGGGGGATGAAGCTTCCTCAACAGGAAACAACACAACAACCAGACAAGAAAGAAGCGAATGCAAAAGAGCCCTCCAATCATGCTGAACATCAGAGAAACATATTCACTAGAAGAAATCAGTAGCATAAAACCACAGAGAAGCAAGAACAACCATCCTATTCCACTACAACTGCCCCTTAAAAATTCCCTCCAACCAAATAGACCAAATCACAGTAAAAATAGCGATGTGTGCTCTCTGTCATTGTAGCAGCGAGTGTAACTCACATGTTTCTGCGCCGTCCTGTTACGTGGGATCTCCAGGTGTATTTGGAGCTATTTTATTGGATCTGCTTGGGGTTCAGCAGGTGTGTGCAGATTCATTGGAGGAATATTCTCTTTAGGCATGTAGGGGCTTAAGAAAGGAGCCAAGGCGGTAAGGAGTTGTAGCATTGTGCTGCTTTTGTTGCATGTTCTTTTAAGGATCATTCAGCGTCTATTGACCTTCCATGTAGTACAAATTTTATCTTGCCTCTCTTTGGTGTTTCTCATCAGAAGCTTTTATAGGAATGTTTTAACTAACTTGCAGAGCTATTGGAAGGCTCTGCTTCATCAGTTTAGGACTGTTTGGTATAATTTCTGTTCTCTGTATCAACTTTTGTTGTTGTATAGAAGAAAAAGATTACACAACGGGTTTATTTAAGGACTGTTTTGTGCCACTGTCAAAAATTATGAAAACAAAAGCCAGAAAGGAAAAGTAAAAAGCAGAAACAAAAACTAAAAACCAAATACCAGAAACCTGTTTGTTTAATATTTCCAGAACAAATTAAAAAATTTGATTAAAAAAATGCTCAATTTTGTCCTTGAATCAAATAACAATAAAAAAATATGATTAAAATAATAAAATTACAAAATAATACAAATGAACAATACTATAATAAAAATAAAAATTATTATAATTATTTTACTTAATTATTATATTTCAAAATTCACCTTACAAGAACAATCTTCTTGTTCATAACAATTTAAAAATAGTAAAAATATAATTTGTAAACTTCTAATTTTTTTTGAAAAATTTTATGGACAATTTTATTTTAATAATATTTTACATTCATATGATTTCACCTTAATTTTAATTAAAAAGTATGTAAAATAAGATGATTTAATTTGAAAAAGTTAATTCTGGACATTAAAATAGTATGACAACAGGTTGCCAAAACACTGAAAACTACAAAATCTGATTTCATTTTTTTTTTGCAAACTGCTGAAAACTGAACGAAAATAGAAAACTAGCAAGTAAACAAAAGTGTTCTCATAATCAGTTTCTTCACTGTACAGGAACGAAAACAGAACAGAAAACAGAAAATGAAAACAGATAACAGAAACAATACCAAACAAACCTTTACATTGCTAGCTTTTCAGTTTCAGTTGCCAATTTTGTGATAAAAACTGAATCAGTAGTTGCTTAACAAGCTGCCACAGAACTTAATATCCAGAATTGACTTCTTTGATTAAATCTTTCATTCTATAAAAATTTTAAATGAAAATTCTGGGGCTGAAGCTGATTTGGGGAAAAGCTAAATTATTCCAATGGGTGAAAGAGCTGAATAGACTCCTTGTGAGTATTTTGGGCTGCAAACCGGGATTTATTCCTCTAACCTATCTTGTTCTGCCTCTGGGAGCTAAATCTATAGTCAAAGGAGTTTAAGATCCTATCATTAAAAGATTCGAGAAAAAGATTGCTGGATGGAAAAGGAATTACCTAAGAAAAGGAGGTACACTTGCGCTCATCAAGAATACCCTCTCTAATCAACCAGTCTACTTCATGTCCCTATTCCCCATTCTTAGCTCAATAGCCAAAAGATTGGGGGACATTCATAGAAGATTTCAGGAAACATGGGAGAGGAGTTCAATGCCATCTTGTCAAATGTGGGGCTGAGGGTCAAGCAACCCATACGAGATGGGGGCTTAGGGCCCAAGTCCTTTACCTTCAATGAAACCCTTGGGAAATGACCTTGGAGGTTCATGAATGAACAAAATCACTTTTAGAGAAAAGCCATCATTTTAAAATATGGGCTTGACCATAATGGTTCTACTTCTAAAGATGCTAGAGAATCCTATGGTGTAGGAGTTTGGAAACACATTCGGAGAGGCTGACATGGATTTTTCTCCTTCACCAAATTTATTTTCTTTTGCTATGACATTTTGTGTGGCCCCTCTCCCCTTAGCACAAGATTTCCTACTACTTCCACCTTGACCTGCAATAGAGATGCACTTATAAGCAGCAGCCTCCAACTTTCAGCCAATTGGGTAACCTGGGACATCCCATTTGTGAGGAATGCCCAAAATTGGAAGATTGGGAGCTTTGAGGATTTCTTTGGCATCTTGTACAAAGTTTCTTTCCAAAATATCCTTCATAAACCAAGAAAACCCTTGACAATAGCAGCAGCTGTACAGTCACCTCCTAGCCTACTACTAAAGAAACTCATTTCTCCAGCAGTAACCAGCAGAGAGTTTCCCTGGAAGCTTATTTGGGATTCCCCTGCCCCCACAAAGGTTGCTTTTATGGCCTGGGAGGCAACCCTAGGAATAATCATCACAAACAACCTGCAGAAAAGGGACAGGCACTGGTTAACAGATCCTATTTGTGCAAGAAAGAAATCTTGGACCAGACACCTCTGGGATTTGGCCATTGCTCTGTCCAGGCAGCAGTAGGTCACTGGTGACACTGGTGAAAGAAATCTGGGAAAAGGCTTTCATTCAAGTAAAGAAAGAAAGAGTCAAACCTCTTATCTTCTCTCTTATCCTTCTCCCTGCTCCTTCTTTAACCCTAAGTTCTCTATTTTCTCCAGAGTCATTCAAGTTACGTCAAGTTTTTTGATTATAAGAACAGTATTATTTCCTCTATCCACTATTCGTAATCTTTCGAGTCAAAAGATGGGGGAAACTGCACCAAAAATAGAGTCCTGCTTTTTCTGTTATTATACACCTTCACAGCTTGCAACCATAAAAGACAACTGGCTGAACCAGCCAATTTTATGGCTGTAATCTGCAAACTGACGATATCAGATAATCCATACCTATTGAATCCATAACAACACACTCAATATGGCATAGGGCAAACAATAGACTGCCTGGTCAAGAGAAACCACCTCACAGCAGGGAAGACCGGCAGAAAACAAGATATACACCAACCAACACAACCAGAAACAAAGTATCAAGTGGCAGCGTGCAACAGAGAAAAACACAAACACACACATACACACAAAAGACCCATAGATGAACAGCAGGCAGGTAGGAAGCACTGAAGAATTTTCATGAGGTACTATGACCACAAAATAACAGTCTCAAATACAAAAAAGAAAGTACTCCAGGGTTTTCAAGGGGCAGCTTTGAAAAATAATAACAGCTACAGTACTCTGGATGGAATAGCAGCATGAATAAGGGCACATAAGCACTTCAAAAATCATCCACAGCCATCACAGAACAGAGGCAAATCAGAAACAGCATCAAAGCTCACTGAGCATCAGTAACAGAACTCTAGCAGTAATTGCACACATTAGTAACGGCACAGAAGTCTTCCAAAAGTCTGCAAAAACCACAAAAAAGTAATTGCAGGCTCTAGGATTAAGAAAAAGAGACTGCTTTCACATTACCAAGAAAAAAAAAAACCAACCACCACCAAGCAGAACACCCAATAGAGAATGCACATGACAATCTGCAGGAAAAAAGAAGCTTAAGCTGCTCACAAAGCATAAAGAAGGTCTCCGATTCAAGAACTGGCTAGAGGACAAAAAAGAAGAAGGGGAAAAAATACTGAATGACAATCAGATAACACAGATTAAATGTCTTTCAAGGCTCTGATATCATGTTGTAAGTGTGAGCAAACTGATTAATTAGCTAAGTATCAATACAACCAGGATTTGGAGAGAAATCATACAGAAAAGAAAAGAAGGGAATTGAGTTGGCCAGAAAAGCCCTAAGATTAGCCATGCTCCTGAGGAAAAAAATTCCCTTAAGCAAATAAAACAAACAGAACCCCATACTAGAAAACTATTGTTACTCTTAACAACTATGGAAGGATAGATGGTATCATTCTGTATTACTAAAAGATTTCTTGGGGAATTGAATGCAAGGACTAGCAAGCATGAAGGAATAAATTTTAACGGCTCTACTTTGAGTCCTTATCTTTTTACTTTAGTAATTGATGAACTTACTAGAACTATCCAAAATGAGATCCCTTGGTGTATGTCGTTTGCAGATGATATCGTGTTTATTGATGATAGTACAAGCAGAGTGGAATCTAAGTTAGAACTTTGGAGAGCCACATTAGAGTCTAAAAGGTTTAGGATAAGTAGGAATAAGACAAAACATATGAAATGTCATTGCAGCAATGTAAGGAGTAGAAACGGAGAGAAGATTAAACTTGATAATCAAGAGATTAATAGCACTAATAGATTTAGATATCTTGGATCTATTATGCAAGCTGAAGGAGAAATTGAAGAAGATGTAGTACATACAATTAAAACAGGTTGGGTAGAATGGAGGAGTGCGTTAAGTGTATTGTGTGATCATAGAATACCTTTAAAATTAAAAGATAAGTTTTATAAGATGGCTATAAGGTCAGCTATGCTTTATGGTTCAGAATATTGAGCAACTAAAAAACAATATGTACAAAAAGTAAAAGTTATTGAAATGCGAATGTTAAGGTGGATGAGTGCTTTAACATTAAAAGATAAAGTAAGAAACGAGCATATACACAATAATTTAGCCATTGCACCGGTTGAAAACAAGATAAATGAGGGGTGGCTTATATGGTTTGAGCATTTTAAATGCAGGTCCAGTAAAGCACATGTGAGGAGGACTAAGTTAGTTATTGTTTCTGGCATGAAAAGGGGTAGGAGTAGGCCTAAAAGAACTTGGAATGAGGTAGCGAGGAAGGATTTAATAGCCCTTAATCTAATAGAGGAAAACACTCTCGATCGGGTGAATTGACGAAAAATGATTAATGTAGCCGACCCCACCTAGTGGGAGTCAAGGTTTGTTGTTGTTGTTGTATAAGAAAAGGAATATATTAAGAGATAAGACAAGGGAATACAAGCTAAAGGATAACCACAGAAATTCATCATTCAAGAAAATACCAATTAAGCTTGTGCCAAATAACAATTTAACTAATGTCGTTGACACTTTACATTACTCTAGTCCAAAAGAACACGAGTGGAGAAATGGTTGACCACCATTGTCTTAAGCAAAGAATATAATTCTATCTATTGATGAAGAGGATAATACATAGTTACGCTCTTCCAAGGAAGTTTGGGCTAAATCGTGAACATGATTTAGTAAAGTTTGTACCATAGTTTCAAAACCTAGACCCATATCCAACCCGAAAAGGTACTGGGTTGATAAATCTGTGGGTTACACTGGTGGTTGAACCAGTGATGTCAGCATGTGTGTGTGTGTGTGTGTGTGTGTGTGTGTGTGTGTGTGTGTGTGTGTGTGTATACATGCTAATGTTAAAGATCAAGATGATACTACGAAGATACTAATCATAATCACCTATTGGTCAATTAAAATAAACATAATTCTTAATAGATTATAAAAAACAAGTAATAT
This sequence comes from Malania oleifera, assembly GCF_029873635.1. Lineage (NCBI taxonomy): Eukaryota > Viridiplantae > Streptophyta > Magnoliopsida > Santalales > Ximeniaceae > Malania > Malania oleifera. Next base: position 81,338,761 of record NC_080420.1, read on the forward strand.
TATTTTAAAAAATATATGCATTCTCATAAGTAAATTTTAGTATTATTATTACTACTACTACTACTACTGGGGGACAAATAGATGGAAGACAAGACAGGAAAATATTTTGCCTAATTTTCTGTGCAAAATATGTGTGTGTGCACGCATGTATAAACAATTAATGTATGTATAATTTACTTGGCAATTGTGCATATAAGGAAAGCTGGCATGGTGGTGAGCATTTACTCAATGGCTATAGGGGATCCAGGTTCAAATGCAACACCTTAAAAGCATATTAAAATTTATTTTGAAAGGAGTGAACTGACTCACTGCTGACCCCAGTCCAGACCAGTACACTTCAGTTTGGACCAGGTCAGCCAGATCTGCACCGATTCTTGCCATTTCCATGCTGGTGCCTTGACTGGACCAGATTGGTGACTGGTTCCGATCAAACCTGGTCAGACCAGCCACTCCAGTCCAGGTTTTAAAACCATGGTTTGTACTATTATTATTCAATTAAATGTGCAGAGAGTGATTCCTCTGTCATCCTTTATTTAGTATGACCCTAACAGAATGTTTGACAGTTATAATTCAAATTTCTCATTAAGCATTCAAAGCACAAAAACAAAGGCTAAAAGAAAAACCCAATTTACATAAGAAACAGATATTATTTTTGCAAGCATAAAAGGTTGCCAACCAATTGCATGCATAAAAGTACCTGACCAAAATGGCCTGTATCCACAGCAACATGGCTGTAATTTTCCCACAACTGCCAGCTATTTCGTCTGCCACAAAACCATGATTAGTTATGCAAAATACTCCAAATCTTGCCCAACAACCACATGCACATGCACAAGCGCGCACACACACACACACACAAAAGAAGAGAGAGAGAGGGAGAGAGAGACTTGAACTTCAGTGCTTCCTTAAATGCAATGAAAGCCTCCTTACTTCTCTTCTTAATCATGTGCCTGCAAAATCAATAAGAGTTTTTTAATTTATTAAGCCACAACAATATAATGTAAATTGCACTAAGACGCCAAGATAATCATTTTTTGGTGACAAATGACCTGTCAAACTTATATAACCTATTGTAGTACATTAGTTCAATTACATGTAAAAATAAAAGAAGAAATGGCGAGATAAAAATAATGATGTGGAAAAGAAGACAAAGATCATCTACAATGACACTGCCAATCAATTGAAAAGAATGTAGTGCAGCTTGGTAGCGTGTTTGTTTTGGGCACAAAACGTCACGAGTTAAATCCTCTCACCCCTACCTATTACTTCTCTTCTGAGCGAAACAGAAGCTACCAAAATGATTATTCAGGGATTCATTTTGTTATAAATAGCTCGCATGCAACATACAGCACTAAAAATGTTTTAGTTATGGGTTAGGAAAGTAAACTTAATTCTCACATCCCTTATCTCAAAATGTTCTATATATACATTCAAAGAATGAAACCAAAATTCTCAGCTTGGTGTAGTTGAACATTGGTCGTAAAACCTATGGTAGCAATTGGTTATGTGTGTCAACTACAGGCATCTCATGGATAGCAGCAACATCCTTATACTAATTTCGTCCATACGTGAGCCAAAATGTGCTGTGCACACACCATCTATCCCAGAATTCAAAACATTTAATCTAGTAGTAAATATGTCATATGTGCTGCACGTGATTGCATATGAATAATGTGGTGTAAAATATTTCCATAATTTTTAATAAATTTTGTATATATTTTAAAAACAAATCAATAAAGATATTATCATAATTTAGTTTACAAATATTAAATTATGAATATTCTAATTTACTTATAAAAAATTATATTTTGTTTAAACTATAGAATGCAAACATATACTATTTCGTGTTGAAGAAGAATTTTAGGCCTCTTAGCACCGTGACTAATGTGTATAAGATTTGTTAAGGTCCTCCCTAACAGGTTGACTGAAGTTTCATTGGTGATAGGAAAATTTTGGATGTCGTGCTGGCAGGGAGCAAACTTTAACCAGATCATACCAGAACCAGTGATGTTACTAGTTTGGGTTGCATCATGAACCCAGAAATAATGCTAAACCAGGGTCAACCAGACTGAGCTCAGTCAACCAGGACTCACAGCCAAACCCTTCACTGGGTGGAAAGACCTGCATTTTACCACAAAAGAATTTGAAGCAGCTGATGAGACTAGAACTGCAAAATTTTGGGGGAGGACATAGAACATACCAATACACCAGCTCTGGCCCTTTTTCCTATGGGTGAAAAGATTACAAATGACAAGATGTTCTCCAAATACAGGAGAAAATATACTAAACAAAACATATTAGTAAACTAACCAATACACCAGCTCTGGTCCTTTGTCTTAAAGAAGGAAGAAATAGATTACAAGGAGCGAAGACATCCTTAAAAAACAGGAAAAAATATAGCAAACAAAATATACCAATGGTGCTGTTAAGATTTGATCAAAATGAATGACCTAACTTGAAGATAGGTCTCTTCGTCTATTTATAATACAAATTAAATACGTTCTAATGACAATAATACCCTTACTAACTCTCGCTAATTAACATAGTAACACACTTTATAATAATAATAATAATAATAACAAAAATATTAATACTAAAAGACATAAATAATCTCTATCACTCCCCCTCAAGCTAAAGCATAAATGTCATATGCTCCTAGCTTGTTACAAAGAATTTAACAGGAGCACCCCCCAACGCTTTGGTAAACAAACCAGCAAGATTCATATCTGACTTCATATAAGCGGTAGTAATAAGCTTTTGCACAAGTTTCTCCCGAACAAAGTGGCGATCAAATTCAATGTGCTTCGTCCGCTCATTAAAGACCGGATTGAAGGCAATATGAAGAGCAGTTTGATTGTCACACATTAACTTCATAGGTTGAGAATGAGAAATACCCAATACTTCCAACATGTTCTTCAACCAGAACACTTCACAAGCAATGTGCGCCATAGCTCTATATTCTGATTCAACACTTGATCGGGCCACCACAATTTGTTTTTTATTCTTCCAAGAAACCAAATTACCACCAACCAAGATGCAATACCCAGCTGTCGGTCAAAAGGTGATCCAGCCCAATTTACATCTGTATATCCACGGATATAAATGTGACCCTAATCATGATAGTAAAGACCTCTCCTGAAATCACCTTTAAGGTATTTCAGGATGCAAATTACTGTGTCCCAATATCTTGTCCTTGAAGAATCTAGATAGTCAATCACCATACTTGTTGCAAAAGATATGTTCAGCCGACCGGCCAAGCGATTGTGAGATAATTCAACTTTCCAACAAATCTCTGATATTGTCCAACATTAGGTAGCAAATCACCTATACTCGGCACCAGAGGTTTAAAAGGGAAGGCATAAGGCAAGGCGTTTTACCCTCCGCGAGGCAAGGCGTAAGCCTCAAGGCGTTGAGGCATAAACAATTTGGGATTGTATTTTTTTAAATAATTAATAAATGAAAAATTATATATAGTATAAAAATGAGAAAAATATTAGAATAATGGAGAAAAAAAATAAAAATATAATTCTTAAGTATTAAAAATAAGCCATAAGTTTTCAAACAGAATAGAAAAAAGCCAAATTACAAATTTCTCTAGCTTGTTAAGGGGTTGTTTGGGAAACTTTCATGAGAAAATGGGAATAATTCTTAATATTAATTTAGTTGATTGTAAAAATAATATGGTCAGACCCGTCAGACAGAAACTAAGAGAGAGAGCGAGAGAGCAGAGGCTTCAAGCTTCGAGCTTCGAGCAGAAGCTTCGTCGAGGCGTAAAAGAGAGCAGAGGCTTTGTCGAGCTTCGTCCAGGCTTCGAAAGAGAGAGCAAAGGCTTTGCTAAGCTTCGCCGAGCTTTGTCGAGTCTTTGAAAGAAAGAGCAGAGGCTTCGAGAGAGAGCTGAGGCTTCGTAGAGCTTCGTCCAGGCTTCGAAGAGAGAGCGAAGGCTTTGTCAGGCTTCGGCGACATAGCAGAGGAGAAGACGCTTCGCTGGAGAGAGAGGGAGGATAGGGTTTCAGTATGTTTTAGGTTCTGGACCGAAAGGCGTACGCCTAGCATATGAGGCGTAAAAAAACGTAATTTTTTGGCCGAGGCATATGCTTTATTGGATTTAAGCCTTTACACATACGCCTTGAGGCATTTTCATCCCAAAACGCACCGAAGGCGCGCCTAAAAAACGCCTTTCAAAACGCTACTCGGCACTGACATCCTGTTAGGATCCATCGGTGTATCAACTGGTTTAGATCCCAAGAGGCTAGTTTCATCCAAACAGATCAATAACATACTTCCTCTGTGACAAAACAGTACCCATACGAGATCTAGATACTTCTATACCTAAGAAGTGTTTCAACAATCCAGAATCTTTCGTTTGAAACTTAGTCTAGGGAAAAGAGTTTGACACTCTGAATACCTTTATCATCATCACTTATAATAACAACATTGTCCACATAAACAACAAGAAGGATCCTACCCAATGAAGCATGATGATAAAATAAGGAATGACTCACATCACACCGTCAAAGACCAAACTCAAGTACTACAACACTGAAACGACCAAACCATGCTCTAGGAGACTGATTTAAACCATATAAAGTTTTATTGAGCCGATACACTAAGCCTAACTCCCCCTGAGCAACAAACCGAAGTGGTTGCTCCATATAAACCTCCTCCTCCAAGTCACCATGCAAGAAAACATTTTTCATGTCTAACTGATGTAGAAGCCAGAGACAAGCAGAAGCCAAGAAGATGAACAGATGTATTGATGTAAGTTTGGCAATCGGCAAAAAAGTTTCAGAATAATCCAGACCATACACTTGAGTGTATCCCTTAGCAATATGACGGACCTTTAGACAAGCCGAAAAACCATCAAGGTTGACTTTCACAGTGTAAACCTAGACGTCTTGTTAGGAGGAAGAGGTACCAAGTCTAGAGTACCATTGTCATGTAAAGCATTCATCTCTTCAACCATAACATCCCTCTACCCAGAATGGGTTAAGGTTTCTTAAACATATTTAGGAAGGGTAGTAGATGATAAAAGTAGGGAAAAAACAATAATAGGAGGGTGATAAAGAGTCATAACAAACATATATGGAAATGGGATGTTGAGTACATGCGCGTTTACCTTTCCAAACAGCAATAGGAGGATCAACATCATGTCAACTACGATCATTAGACGAGGAAACCAAAGGCATGGTAGTAGAATCTCGAGGGGACTCTCTTCATTGGAGCCACCATCGTGAATGGCTTGAACTACATGGAGACTTAGATGGTTGGTTAGGGAAGGACAAAAAACTCGAATCTAGAAGATTAGGTAAATAGACTCATTGAGCTCAGAATCACACAGTGACAGGGTGTAATAAGGTGTAGACTCAAAAGAAGGTAACATCAGCAAAAACAAAGAAGCGATGCAGCACAAGGCTCTAACAACGATATCCCTTTCAAGCATACAAGTAGCCTAGAAAGACAGATTTTATAGCATAAGGCATAAGGATCCAACTTATCCACCCCAAGAGTTAGTTGTTAAACAAAGGACACACACCCAAATATACGAGGAAGAAAAAATAAAGGTGAATTAGAAAAGAAAATAGAGTATGGAATTTTTCCACTAAGAACAAAGGACAGCATTCTGTTGATCAGATAACAAGCAGTAAGTACAACATCACTCCAAAATATTTTAGGTACATGCATTTGATAAAGTAAGGTGCTAGCGATTTCAAGAAGATGTCTATTTTTCCTCAATGCAACCCCATTTTGTTGAGGAGTGTGGGCACAGGATGATTAATGAAGAATACTAAACTGAGTCATATAAGTAGTGAATTGTGCACTGAAAAACTCTTTGGCATTATCACTTCAAAGTATTCCAACTGGCAAGCCAAATTGAGGTTTTATTTCAGAACAAAAGGCATAAAATACACGAAATAACTCAGAACGATCTTTTATTAAATATAACCAAGTCATTCTTGAATAATCTTCCACAAAGGTTACAAAGTACAAGAAACCCAACTTGGACACAACCCTACTAGGACTCTAAACATCAGAATGAATTAACATAAAAGGGCTTGCAGCCTATTTATTGACTCGGGAAGCAAAAGGAACACGATGGGCCTTTCCCAACAGACAAGACTCACAATTGAGACTAGACATGGAACTCAAACCAGGAACAAGACATTTTAACTTTTCCAATGAAGGATGACCAAGGCGACAATGAATTTGGAAAGGTGTGGCATTAGCAATGCAGGCAATAGAAGGAGATAGCAACTCAAAGTGATAGTCAACAAGTTTCACACCCTCCGCCAATCATCTTCCTAGCCTTCAAATCCTGAATAACCACCGAACTGAACAATTCATGGATTTAGTAATTTTGCTAACGGGCATAACATTGAAAGGAAATTTAGGAATATATAACACCGTAGCAGGAGAAATAGAAGAAGGCAGATTCACAGTCCCAATTCCCTTGACTACAGTGGTGGATCCATCAGCAAAAGTAATACAAGGAAAATTTGCAGGATATTGAAGAGTGGCAAAGAAGCTTTTGAAGAGTGGCAAAGAAGCTAGGTATGCCTATGATATGATAAGTGGCAGCAAAGTCTATGACCCAAGTTCTAAAACGGGAAGTATTGGTTGACAAGCATACTTTATGATTATCTGTTTAGGCAAGAGATGCAATGGGAAGAAAAGCTTGTTGTGACGCTTTGTACTGCTGGAACTTGGAATACTCTTCCTCTAACATAGACATAGTACGTTGCCCCCACTCGGCCCCAAAGGTGAGGAGTCGGTGGTGGCTGCATTGGCTGCCCCCAAAGGTGTGAAGTTATTGGTGGCTACATCAGCAACACGTGAAGGTTTTCCGTGAAGATCCCAACACTACTCAATAGTATGATTACTCTGTCCATAATGAGTGCACTTATGAGGAGTACCTTTACCTCGTCCATCTCTACCAATATGACCACTTGAACAATCTCGATAACTTTTGTAGTTGTTTGATAGAGAACTAGAATCACACTGTGTAGCAAAGGTTGTCTTCTCAAAGCCAGATGCAAGAGCAAGAGAAGGCCTACTAAAGGAAGCATGAAGGACAAAAGAATAAACATCGGCAAATGATGGCAGCTCAGCACTACAAAGTATTTAGGATTAGACCACCTCAAACTCGGGTCTCAAGCCTACTAGAACACGAAGAATTGTCATCTGCTCCCTTTACTTCTGCATCTCACGAGCGTCGGCAGTTATAGCGTCTATGAAGTTAAGCTCCTCATGAATACGCTTCATCTCTCAAAAACAATCTGCAATACTCCTTTCTCCTTGTTGTAACTGAAAGTACTCCTAGGATAAATCATACATATGTGTAAATTGTAATGTTACTAGAGTACAGAAGTTTGACATAATACCAAATCTCCTTGCACGCCGATGCATACACATCCGTTCAATCTGTGGCTCCATCGAATTCCATAAGAGGGAAACGATCAAGATATCTTCTTAAACCCACGCGTCTTTTCTCTTCTCATCAGAAGGATTAGATTGGAGCAAGTGGTCAGATTTCACTAATCCTGCTAAATAAATCTGAGCAGTTTTAGACCATTGAACATAGTTCTTTCCATCCAACTTTTGAGTCGTTATTTGTAGTAGCGATGTAGGAAACAAATATTTTGGGATTCATAGATTCCATCCCAACACTCACAAATCAGCAACCACACCGAAACAAGAAGAATAATCAAAACTAATCGGGACAATCACAAACTATGTGAAGCACCGACACAACCATGAACAAGGTGAACAACTCAACGACGAATAAAACACAGCCACAGCCTCAGAATTGAACATACGAACTAGGTCTTAAATTTCAATTTCAAAACTCCAAAATTACGGAAATTTTGACGAAAATTTCAATTTCGATGTCAATTTTGAAAAAATAACGGAAATTAGTAGTAAAGCATGGAATTCTTTGTGAAACTTTAGAAATGGTTAACAAACATAATAATATAAATTTCAGGACTAATATAGTACAAATTAAATACATCTATGTTTTGTATGAGGTGAAAAAGTTGTAAAATAGTATGTGTATCAAACATATGTGTAAGATAATATACATTAAACATATTCAACTAATACAAATGGAATTCATAAATCATTTAAATATTATTTATTATACAAATAGTGATAATTTAGACATGCATGGTTAAATAAAATATTACTGTAAGTTAATTTTTTCATGTAATTTCAAAAGCACTTGTAATAATCTTTTGTTTCAATAAAATAAATAAAAGAAATTAAGATAGAAATTTCACTTCACTCCTAAATTTCTCATTTGAATTCTAACGAAATTTCATCGTATAGTTAAAATTTTGCCAAGTTTCTCTAAAATTTTGGGATTTCGATAAATTTCGGGATTATTCATTGATATTTTGACGAAAATTATGCAAAACGGAAATCGACTGCCATTTCGATTTCAAGGGTGATGGAAATCGAAAATTTCGACAATTTCGTGGAAATTTAAGACCATGCATATGAATGCCGCCATGGCTCCAAAAAACTCACAAAAAAGCCTTCACAAACCTTGAACAGAGATTAACCAAATACCACAAGTGCATGGTCGAAAATGCTTAAACTTTTTTTAGCAAAAAACAGGCCTAACAACTTGATAATATAGTCTAGAGAAGGAATCAGAACATGGCAGAGGAAAATAAAAAAAGAAACAAGTAGCCGAACTACACTCATGCGCCAGCGCGTGGGGTCGGCACTACCCAAATTTGGCTAGCCCGTGTGGGTGCGTGGGGGCTCCTTCGGAGATAAGGTTTGTGGAATTAGGCTTCGAGAGGTTTTGTTTATGGGTGTATGGATGTTTTTGTGAAATAATATGGGATGGAGGTGGATCTGAGAAGGACAGCCACGGGAATGGTGTTTTTTGGCAATAGCTGAGGGGAATAGTGTTTAGGTTGGATCACGCTCTAATACCATGTTAAGATTTGATTAAAAAGAACGACCTAACTTGAAGTCTCTCCCCTTATTTATAAGAAAAATTAAATACATTCTAATGACAATAAGACCCTTACTAACTCTCACTAATTAACATACAAACACACTTGATAATAATACTAAAAGACATAAATAACCTCTAATAGGTGCAAAGTGCACCAATCTTCTGCACATTGACTGGTGACAGTCCTCAAAAAACCACCAAATGAAGAGCACCGAACCAAGCAAAGATCCTACTCCAAAAAAAACAGAGGAATTCTTAACCCATTCAAAAATCCAATCATTCTGCTCCAAGCAAATACAGAGGCTGATTATCATTCTTCATTTGCCATTTAAGGAATCATACTAGAGACTAGAACTTCTAGGAGATCATTGGACAATTTTAATCCTGAATACACACCCGAACTCATTCCAGTGTGTTCATTATATTTGCATCTCACATCGTAACACAAATATAAATGGAATTTATGCTTCTTATTTTATCTATGTTGTGTATCGTGTTCTTTTTCACTTTTTAATATCTTATGAAATCGTTAAAAGTAAACCTATTAAAACAGAGTTTACATGGATAAAGCAGAGTTTTAATCCTACAATTTCTTGTCTTGAGTACAAATAATTAGTTGAAGAGTATGTTTTTTAGATAACTAAAGAGTTTTACTATGAAGAATGAAAGAGATTACAAAGAAAATAAGAGGTCCTCCAAACACGAGTGGGGAAAAGAAAATAATAGCATTGTAGTGAACCATAGCCCACCAATGTCATTGCACGCCTATGAAAGAGAATCCTTGAAATCAGCCAAAAGAAGAACACCAAAGAAAAGCAAGAAAAAGAAACAAAATTTTAGTGAAGCAAAGCATTCCAATGTCTTTGCATATCTATCAAAAATAGTCCTCAAAAACAACAAAAACAACACCAAACGAGAAAAAATAATACTACTCCAAAGAAAATAATGGCAATTCTTATGTTCTTCATAATTCATAGCATTTCGCTCCAAACAAATACACCAAATAATCACCAACAAAGCACACTTCTGAAGAAGCTTCATTTCCTTAAGACAACCAAAGCGACAAACTTCCAAAGAAAAGCTTCTCTAAAGGCTCACCCAGCTTTCTAATCAAGAATACCAAATAATCCATTCTGCATACTTGTGTAGCCTTCTTATCTGCAACAACTCATCATTGTTAATCCAATTAAGAGCCACAGACCAAGTAAAGGCATCTTGATTATCAAAAACTCTAATGCACCTCAATGCCAGACTGAATGTATAAGCAGATTACTCTGAACAAAAGGCTCCCTATTTCAAACCTCCATCATCCTGCCTACTTGCACAGTTGCACCTACAAAAGCTTTCTGAAATCACTCCCAGAAACATCTGTTGATCACTCACCCACATATCTTCCGGTATGCAACTTTCCCTGAAGATGGAAACAATGCAGATAGTGACAACTGCTTGTGATGCAGTCCACCCCAGTTGGATTCTTGCCCATTCAGTTCCAGTTGAAGCTTAGTTGAAGGGGATTCCCCATTTTTCAGTTACTTTTGGTCTCATTTTTTAATTTTCTAAAATAATCCTATAATTTCTTGCATTTTTTACTCAATAGAAGGGTACAATAGTAAAGGATTAATAACGCATTTATATTTTAAAACTAAAACTACAAAATTTGGAGTCATGCAGCATGCACAACGATAGTTGTTGGTGACGCAATCCCTCCCTTGGATTTTAGCCTCTATCAGCACTCTTGAATGACTACTTGCCCCTCTTGTAGCTGTTGAGTGTTTTCTTCATCCGCTCACTGCAGTTGAAAGATGAAAGATGTTTATTATAGTTGAACAAGCCTACCTTTTCAGCTTTTTCACCATGACCCATTTCATTTTTAGTATTGTGCCAACTCAATTGTAAGGCTTAAGCCATTTTGTAAAGATTGATTTTGTTAGCAGAATTCAAAATTCTATTCAACTCTGCGTATATTAACATTGTGTACATCCCAATCTTATAATACAATCACCTAATCTAATAAGGAAATAATCCCCCTACAGAATAATATATAATCTCCTACATTTACACACTTTCCCAATTTACCCATTATACACAAAGATACTCGAGATTTTAACACTCCCCCTCAAGTTGGATCATAGATATTAATCATCTCCAACTTGCTAATGAGATCATCAAAGTTCTGTCGAGCCAACCCTTTCGTAAAAATATCTGCAGTTTGTTCCTTGGTAGGTACATAGGTCATACAGATAGTTCCTTCTTCAACTTTCTCTTTGATAAAATGTCGGTCCACTTCTACATGTTTAGTCTTATCATGTTGAACTGGGTTAAGAGAGATACTGATGGCTGCTTTGTCGTCACAATAGAGTTTGATAGGAAATTTCACCGGGACCTGTAGTTCATCCAAGAGTTTTCGTAACCATAGTCCTTCACATAATCCTTGAGCAACTGCTTTGAATTCAGCTTCGGCACTACTACGAGCTACTACATTTTGTTTTTTGCTTCTCCAGGTTACCAGATTTCCCCAGACAAATGTGCAATAACCGGTGGTGGACCTTCTATCTTCCACTGATCCTGCCCAATCTGCATCTGTAAAGATCTATACTTCCTTGCTTTCACATTTCTTGAAGAGGAGTCCTTTGCCTGGGGAGCCCTTGAGATATCGAAGGATCTTGTATACAACATCTAAATGAGCTTCTTTTGGTCAATGCATGTGTTGACTTACCACACTAACTGCAAATGCAAAATCTGATCTGGTATGTGACAAGTAGATTAGCTTACCAACCAATCTCTGATACCTCTCCTTTTCAACAAAATTCCACAGTCTTCAACCCTCTTTACTGCTTCAATCGGGGTTTCACTAGGTTTGCATCCTAGCATGCCAGTTTCAATTAGGAGATCAGTGATATACTTTCGCTGAGAGACACTAATACCCTTTTTCGTTCTAGCAACTTCCATGCCCAAGAAGTACCGCATTTGTCCCAAATCTTTAACTTCAAATTCAATAGCTAGAACTTTCTTCAATCTTTCCATCTCTACTGTATCATCCCCAATTAAAATTATGTCATCAACATACATTATTAGAATTTTTCGCTTACCTCTTTCAGACTGTTGGAAGAATAGGGTGTGATCTGATTGCCCTTGTCGATAACCTTGGTTCTTTATTACTTTTGCAAATCTGTCGAACCATGCCCTGGGAGATTGCTTGAGTCCATACAAGGACTTCTTTACACACTTTGTTTTCTTCACCTTTCTTGCTAAAGCCTGGTGGTATTGTCATGTAGACTTCTTCTTTTAACTCACCATTTAGAAATGCATTCTTAATGTCAAGTTGTTGTAGAGGCCAATCTAAGTTGGTTGCCAAGGATAGGAGAACTCGAACTGTATTCAACTTTGACACTGGTGCAAATGTCTTTGTATAGTCAATGCCATAAGTCTGTGTGAATCCTTTTGCAACGAGTCGGGCTTTATATTGTTCAACTGTCCCATCAGATTTATATTTCACTGTGAAAACCCATTTACAACCAACTGGCTTCTTCCCTCTCGGGAAATTCATTACATCCCAAGTCTCATTTTTCTCCAGAGCCCACATTTCCTCCATGATAGCCTCCCTCCATTTAGGTATTTCCAGAGCTTCCTGAATATTCTTTGGAATTCTCATCCTGTCAAGGTTAGAGACAAAGGCACGATATCCTGTAGACAAGCTTTTATAAGACATATATTTAGACCAGAGATATTGAGTACATGACCTGGTTCGTTTTTTGACTGCAATAGGTAAATTGATGTCATCAGGTACAGGATTATCAGAAGAGGGCTCATGAGACTCATGGTTTTCTGGGGCCATCACCGGTTCCAACGCACTTGGTGCCTCAGGTATGAGATTCTCCCTGTTCTTTGTGTTTGGCTTTCTTGAGTAAACTATTATGTCTGTGTTGTTTTGCTTCCCTACATCTCCCTCTGAGGTTAAGTGCTCTTTTGTGTTTGACAGTTCAGGAAGTGATGCAACGGGAGACTCAGTGGATGGGTCAGGGAATGATGATGCAACGGGAGACTCAGTAGATGGCACAAAGTCAGTGGTAATAGGAGACTCGATAGACTCTGTGGTAAAGAAGTCAAAGAACCGATCTTCACTCCATTGCTCCCCCTGAAGAGAGGGCTTTGGAAAATAAGGAGTGGTTTCAAAGAATGTGACATCAAGGCTAACAAACATTCTCTTTGAGACAGGGTCCTAGCATTTGTAGCCTTTCTGAGTAGGGGAGTAACCAATGAAGACACATTTAACGGCACGAAGATCCAATTTATCGCAATGGTGAGCATGAATATGAACAAAAGTCGTACAGCCAAAGATTCTCAGTGGAATACTAGAGGGGAGTCGTGAGGTAGGAAAATGTTCTTGGAATTTCTGGAGAGGAGTGGCAAAGGAAAGTACTCGACTCGGCATTCGATTAATGAGATGTGTAGCTGTTAAGATGGCATCTCCCCAAAAATAGTTTCTCATGTTTGTAGTAAACATCAATGCTCGAGCTACCTCAAGTATATGTCTGTTTTTTTCTTTCAGCAACCCCATTTTGTTGAGGGGTATCCACACAAGAACTCTGATGAACAATCCCATTTTCTTGAAGATAAGTTCCCAGAACATCATTAAAATATTCCGTACCATTATCAATACGTAAAATTTGAATGTGAGTCTGGAATTGTGTTTGAATCATGGAATGAAAACTAACAAAAATGGAACGGACTTCGGTTTTATTTTTCAACCAGTAAACTCAACAAAGACAAGTATGGTCATCAATAAAAGTAGCAAACCATTTTGTATGGGTGCGATTAAGGGATCTGGAGGGTCCCCACAAATCACTGTGAATCATAGTAAATGGACGAGATGGTTTGTATATGGATGTTGGGAAAGAAGCACGCCGATGTTTTGCAAGTTCACACACTTCACATAGAAATTCAGGAGACATTTTATTTGAACAGATAGACGGAAACAAACGCTTTAGATATTGAAAATTTGGGTGACCCATCCTAGAAGGCCATAACAAAAGTTCATTATCTCTAGAAATAGATGCAGAGTCACAAATTACAGTATTACATTGTTCACTCAAGCTTGCCTCCTCAAAGTAGTAGAGTCCCTCGTACGCTTTAGCAGTGCCAATCGTCTTCCCCGATGATAGGTCCTGAAAATCACAATGAGATGAAACAAATTTAGCAGAGCAATTGGAGCCTTTTGTTAACTGGCTAATGGATAACAAGTTGCAAGATAACTTGGGAACATGTAGGATAGATTTTAGGGTTACAGAGTCAGATATACGAATACTTCCTTTACCGGCAACTGGTGAGAGTGAACCATTTGCAATTTTGACTCTCAGGTTTCCACCATATGGCGAATAGGATGAAAACAATTGATAAGAACCAGTCATATGATCAGATGCACCCGAGTCAATTATCCATCGTGATTTGTGACAGGATATAGTATTTAAGGCTGATAAATAATTACCTCGATGAGCTAGAGAACCAGTGGAAGACTGACCCGATGTTTGAATGGAGGTAATCATTTTATATAGTTGATCCAACTGTTCAGGGCTGAATGCACTACTTGAACTGATATTATTGTTTTTTTCACCTTGTAATTTTCCAGTTGAACTGTCAGTGGTAGCCTGATACCCACGATTTTTTAGATAATATCTTAGTTTCCAATCTGCAGGCTTTCCATGAATTTCCCAGAAGGTTTCTTTTGAATGACCTGGCTTTCGACAGTGCTCACACCATAATTTGCCTCTTTGTGGTTTTTGTCCGTATCCTCCCGGACCTTTTGAAGTTAGAGTCAAGACGTCCGACCCACCCGAATTTAGGGCTGGTATTTCAGACCCAACGCGATCCGGCTGTGGCTTCAGCATCACGCATCTTCGGCTCTCCTCCCTCCTTACTTCAGCGAACACCTCTCGGGTTGATGGCAGAGGTCTTCAGCCAAGAATTCGTCCCCATACATCATCCAGATCTCGTTTGAGGCCGGCCAAGAACTCGAAGACCCGTTCGTTTTCGAGTCGTTTTTTGTATTGTGCGCTGTCGCCGGAGCATTCCCATTCTTCTTCGATGCTCAAGTCGAGCTCCTGCCAGAGATGGGTCATCTCCATGAAATACTCAATCACGCCTCGCTCGCCTTGCCTCATTTGCCACAACCGGGTCTTGATCTCAAAAATCTGCGAGTAACTTTCGACGTCGGAATACGTCTCACAAACTGCGTCCCAGACGTCCTTCGCCGTTGGCAAGAACAAGTAGATTTTCCCGATTGAAGGTTGCATCGAGTTGACAAGCCAAGTGGTGACCATGGAGTTTTCGGACCTCCATTTTTGCAAGGCTACAACTTCGGTGGAGTCGGGTTTCCTCCGTTCGCCGGTGAGATAACCTAGCCTCCCTTTCCCTTCGATTACCAATTTTATGGATTGAGCCCATTTACGAAAAAATTTTCCGTTTAATTTTTCCACTGCGAGTGAAAAAGTTGTGTTGTCTAGCCCATTCAAACCTCCAACGGATGTGATTTCTGAATCGCCGTCGATATTTTCAGCAGGGGTCGACCCTCTGCTGTTGTCGGTGCCATTGGTGATAACGCTGGCCATAGTTAGCTAAGGTTGAGAAACCCTAGCTCTGATACCATGTTAGCAGAATTCAAAATTCTATTCAACTCTGCGTATATTAACATTGTGTACATCCCAATCTTATAATACAATCACCTAATCTAATAAGGAAATAATCCCCCTATAGAATAATATATAATCTCCTACATTTACACACTTTCCTAATTTACCCATTATACACAAAGATACTCGGGATTTTAACAGATTTCCTGAACCAAAGCCCTGATCCCCTGACCTACTGAAAAAAAAATTTGGTACGTAAGTGTCTTTGCCTACAAAAGGACAAAACTAGGTCTTGAAAATAAAATGGCTCTTTTGGGCTTCATGCTCAAACCTACTAAGGATATGGCCCAAATCCAGCACAATATTAATAACCCTAGGTTCATTGTGAAACCCATTCAAGAACCCACAATCACCCATCACAATAGAAATATTAGTCTTGTCTCAAGTCCCACCTCTAACAGGAAACACTTTAGCTAGCACCCTCATCAGTTGCCATTGAACCACAGACTCAAGTGCTGCAGCAGCCACACTCCAAAGCCTCAAAACAATTTACCCATTTCACTGCATCATTCCAATTTCCAACCATGTTCACCAATACTACATTAGACAGTCTCCTACTTTGAATCCCAAGTTTCCGCAGCTCCACCAAAATGATGATTGATATCAAGTTTTCCAATAAAATATTGCCATCAATATCCATGTAAACCCCCAAGGAAAAAATCTTAACAGAAAGAACTTACTCCTACTAATAGGTTTTACCACCATTCTGTAGTTGAACCTCTTACCATACAAGCTATATACCCCAATTTAACAAAGAACACTGATATGCATTCAGGGATCCATCAAGCTGCTGCCAATGAAGATTTAATCTCTCCTACCTAAACTGTCTTCCTCAAAATATAGATAAAATTTATGAAACACCCTCCTCCTACCTTTTCTAACCACATATCAAAGGAGTTCCCTTCAATCTAGATAAACCTCCTGGGGCATTTGCCGACCATGCCAGTCTGCCACGCAGACCTCACAAAAATCAAGAGAAAAGAACAGATGAGAGAGAAAGAAAGAGAATCACAAAAGAACCATTGTGACAGCTTACAATAATGCATCTATATGATGTATCTGCATTCTGCGTGCACTCCAACACACATGCCTTAGCTCAAGATTGCCCATTTTTATTAATTCCAGGGTTTCCCTGAATTTGAAAGTTGACCGATAGCGAAGTAGTACCGTGGGTGAAAAGACCTTTTCCGTAGGGGAGAAGAACTGATGATACGTTAACTAAGCCCTTGTTGGTTAGACATGTTTTGCATGAAAACAGAGGCAATGCTATTATTCTTTTTAGCCAAAAGCCTATTCTTTTATGGTGGGGATAAGCAATGACACCTGCAAACTCATCGGATTCGATCAGCATGGGATAAGACCCGAAGCGGAGCATCTCAGCGGCAGGATTGAATACCCGGATCGTGCTGCATTTAAATCATCAATGCAGGAGAGGAGAGCATATAGCAGCCATTATTGGCGCAACAAATATTGAAAATGTCCCCAAAATGAAATTGCATCTTTCTTTAATAATCTAAAATGGACTAAATTAGAAACTCTTAAGAGGGACGGAGTTTACTTTACACTAAATTGTCATTTTTTATTTTTTCCCACAATCCAGATTATCCCAAGTAAAAATGATTTCAGTTTGCCTCATGAATATTAGTTACTCGTATTGGATTTTAGGCACTCCCATAAGCAATAAGGTTCTGTAAACAGACATCCCAAGCGTAGAAGATAATAATATAAGGAGGCATACTCTTTCTTTTTCGTTCAGGGATCCATGCACAGATTTTGTGTTTCTTTCAAAAAAAAAATTGAGAAACAGAGTGTTGGACTCACAAGTGACTCAAACCAGGCTGTCCTGCTCACTGAAGATGCAAACTTTGAACAACTGAGGAACAAAAATATCTATTGTAGGCATCAAATGTTGACAATAGCAACAGTATCAATTCAAAGAATCTTCGGAGATTTAGCTAAATATAACCATTTCAAAATAACAATAATAATAATACCATTGCAGGAAACGCAAAAGCAAAAATAAAGGCAATTTTCTTTTAGAAATTTGTCCATAGAGTAAGATTTAGAAAGGCCTGCAATTATGGGGTTGGAATAGAGTCCCATTTCAGGTTTACAGATGTCTAGGTTGGAGAGGCCTTTCGAGGAGGAGGACACTAGGAGGACAGTATCTTGAGGGGGATAAGGCTCCAGGTCCTGCGGGTTAATATAGCTTTCTTTTCCACTAGCGTTGGGATGCGGCAAGGACAGATATAATGAAGGTTTATTCTGAGTTTCATGGTAACAGTAAATTGGGGAAGAGTGAATTCCAACACTTCATTTTATTTTTTGATAAACAAAGATTTGCATTAAAAGAGAGGAGAAAGTACATCAGAAAATTAGAAAAAGAGAGGAAGGAAAAAGGAAAAAAAAAAAGACAAGGAGATTAAGAAATCCTCCCTTAACATCAACAGAAACTAGTTACAAAGAATGCAACCTAAACAGAGAACACTCAATGTAACAAGACCAACAAATCCCGCTGAAAGTCTCCCAGAGAAACATGACAAAAAAAACCATTTTGCCGACACCACAGTGACACAAGAGATTCCACTCTACTCCAAAGCAAATTGTTAGTAGTAGCCACACCTTTGAATATTATAGTGTTCATTTCCAACCAAACACACCAAATAATAGCATAACAGTGCAATGCCATAGAGCTTTCCAATCCTTTCCTTTGCCAAACCCATAAAAGTTATGGTATAAAAGGCCTTAACAGACCCATTTTTCACCAAATATACCAAATAACTTATTCCAAATAGCCAACATCAAAGGGCAATGAAGAAAGAGATGTGCAGAAGTCTCTTCACACCTCATGCAAAGGGCGCAAAATGTAAGGGGACAGGGCCTTACTAGGCCTTCTCTTCTGCAGCTAATCATTGGTATTAACTCTTTCAATTATTGCAGTCCAAATGAAAGCTTTTATTTTTGAGGGAGCTTTCGCTTTCCAAATCAAAGGATACAAAGCAAAAGGATCAGCAGTAGAATATCAAGTCAAGTAGGTGAAAAAAGATTTAGAGAACTCCCCAGAAGGATCTAAACTCCAAACCCTATTATCACTCCCCAAATGAACCTGAAAAGAATCGAGCAACCAGGTCAAAAGAACCATCTCATTAATCTCTCTCTAATTTAGATTTCTCCCAAAATGGAAGTTCCATGAATGCCCATCTTCTTGCAAAAGGAGAAAAGCAGAAATCAGGGTGTCATGAAAATTTGATAAACAAAAAAGACACGGGCAAGAACTAGCCAAAGGCATCTCCCACACCCAATGATCCTCCCAAAAGCGAATATGCTCCCCATTATCCACTGTATAATGCACTTTAGGAATGAAATAATCATAAATCTGAGATACAAACTTCCAAAGACTTGAATAAGTCATGTTAATTCCCACTTTAGCATCCAACCCATTTTGTAGCATTCCAAATTTATTATGAATATGCCAAAGAGAATTAGGTTCTAAAGGAAAGCGCCATAACCATTTCCCCACCAAAGATATTTTTGTGGACACCAAGTTATCAAGACCCAAGCCTCCTTCCCCTTCAGGCCCACAAATGGTCTTCCAACCTACAAGATGATCTCTACTACCCTCTCCCCCACTAGAACATAAGAAATCCCTCACTAATTTCTCAAGCCTCCTCCCCAATTTCACTTGGATTCTAACAAGAGAAAAGTAATACAAAGGGATAGAAGGTAGGCAAGCATGGATAAGGGTAATACGACCTGCTAAAGTGAAGCACACTCTGTTCCACCGATCTAGTCTCCTAGCCACTCTCTTACAAACAAGATCCCAGAAAGAGTCTACATTGGGATTATTGCCAAGGGGGGCACCTAAATAAGTAATAGGACAAGTCAAAATGGCACAACCAGCTAGCCTACCAAAAGAATCCGCATTAATACCCAAACTCACTATACCGCTCTTATAGAAATTAATTTTCAGCCCGAACACTATCTAAAACAACTATAAGTCAATAAATTAAAGAAGCAACTTATGTTATTTGATAGGAAGAGAATAGTACCATTGTATTGAAGATGATAAAAAAAAAAATTATGCAAATCTCATAACCTACCTTAATTCCCTCCACTGACCCTCTATCTACCCCTCTCTCAATCATCCAACTCAAGACAATATCCACAATAGTAAAGAGAAAGGGAGAAAGAGAATCTCCCTATCTTAGACTCCTAGACGCGCAAAAACAAGATTTGGCCTCACCGTTTACTAAGACAGAAAAGACCAAGAAGGTAGAAACCCTCAAATCCATTTCCTCCACCTTAGACGGAAACCTTTTCTAGTCATAGTCTTGTCCAAGATGCTCTAGCTCGCTCTATCATAAGCTTTCTCAAAATCCAATTTCAACACAAAACCCTTCTTATTTCTACAAATATAATCTTCAACCACCACATTAGCCATCCAGGCAAGATTAAGATCATTATGTTACCTATAAAAGCATTTTGGCTAAGAGAGATAATGTCCCCTAAAACAGCAGCCAAGCTCTTAGATAACACCTTAGTTAAAATCTTATAGACACTAGTTACCAAGCTAATAGGTCTAAAGTCCTTGACTTTAACTGCACCATCTTTTTTGGGGACCAAGGTGATAAAAGTGGAATTCAAACTCCCCCACACCACTCCATTGTGAAAGAATTCAAGAAAAATTTTGAGGTCTCCCTTCAAGATCTCCCAACTATCTTGAAAGAAAGCTATAGAAAAACCATCTAGCACACGAGCCTTTTCTCTATCCATCTCAAAATTCAAGCGAACTCAACCTTCATTTCACTAATGCCTAAGAAGAAAAGTCAACTAAAGTGTCAAATTGTTGGCCTATTCATTTAGTTTCTAGCCAGTATAAGATCATAGCTAACGTGTTTGGAATACGTTGAGTCCTATCCTTACTCCTTAGTAATGCTATTTCTCTTGCTCAATGCGTCCTTTACGGAGGGAGGCATACTATGGATGCTAAGTTGATTGCACATGGGGTGGTGGAGGATATTCATTTTAGGAAGATGAGCAGAATTGTATTTAAGATGATCGTGAGAAGGATTATGATATAGTTGGGAAATATTGGATAGGGTGCTTAGGAAGAAAGGCTATGGAGTTAAGTGGGGGAATTGGATTTGGGCGTCTTTCTAATGCTTACATTTCAGTAATTATTAATGGCCAGCCTAAATATTGGTTGGTTTACTTATCCTCGGAGAGTTAGGCAAGGGGATCCATTATTCCCCTTTCTAGTTGTCCTTGTGGTGTATCTGTTCAGAAAAATGGTAGATAGGGAGTTGTGAGGCGTATTAATGTAGGTAAGCAGGAGGTTGTAGTGTCTCATTTGCAGTTTGCAGATGACACCATTATTTTCTTAGAAGACCATGTTACCTCTCTGGTTAACATTCTCACTATTCTAAAAAATTTCTGATTATGTCTCCAGTCTTACAATTAACTTGGGGAGCAGTAGAGCTGAGACAATTAGCACTGGTCCTAAGAGAATTTTGGAGTTGAGCTCCCTAGCTGGGTGTAGTGTCTTAAAGTAGCCTTTGATCTATATAAGAGTTCCTTTTGAGTGGAAAAAAACAAAGAGTTCCTTTGGGTGGTAAGCCTTGTTCATTATCCGTCTAGAATTTGGTGGTGTCTAAGGCAGTGCAGAGGACAGATGGTTGGAAAGGAGTTTTGTTTCTTTAGATGGTAGAACTACTTTTACTCACACCATCCTTTCTACTAACCTGCTGTATTGTTAATCTCTCTTTAGGATTCCAAGAGGGGTAGTTCAAAAGCTAGAGGGGATTATAAGGGATTTTCTTTGGCCAGGTGTAAAGGACAGAAGAGATCATTTGGTCAGGTGGGAGGTGCTGTGGGTCAAAGGAAGAAGGTGGGTTGGGTCTTGGTAATTTGGTGTCCAAAAATATTTCCCTATTGGCTAAATGGTTGAGAAGGTTTCCCTTGGAGGCGAATTTTCCTTGGCACATAGTAATAAAAAGTGAATATGGCTATATCTCGTCTTCTATTTGCTGATGACGCTATTTTTTCGTTAAGGATTATAAGGACCTTTTTTTTTTATGTGCTTACCATTTTAGAGATTTTTGGGTGTGTGTATAAGTTAAAAGTTAAGTTAGGGAAGAGTTGGTTAGTTGGTATTAATTTGAGGGCGGATAGATCTTTGGAGTTAGCTTCTTTAGTGGGGTGTGCTACTTCAGATTGGCCCTTAATGTATTTATATATTCCTTTGGTTGGTAAACCTATGTTGGTGGGTTGCTACTTCTTTAGGGAAAATAATGAGAGGCTTCCTTCGACGTGGGATGGGGTTGAAGAAGGATCATTTGGTTAGATGGGAGGTGGTGGTGTGGGTCTAAAAATGAGATAGGGGTTGGTCTGGGGAATTTGATGTCTAAAAACACTGCCTCGTTGAGTATTATGAAGGTTTCCTATAGAGGAGAATTCTCTTTGGCATTAAGTATTAAAAGTAAATTTCTCTTACCAAATAATGGGTGGGTACTAACATGAGATTAGGATCTTCTTTTGAGAGTCCTCAGAGATGTATATGTCATTTTTTTCCTCAATTCATTTCTGATACCAAATTTTGGGTAGGCAATGGGCTTCACACTAGTTTTTGACAATACCCACGGTTGGGATATTCCATTCTTTTTGTGTCTTTCCCTCGTTTGTATCATCTTTATTTGTTACATAATGAGTTTGTTTCTTCTTTTTCAATTTCTAATAGGCAATTTTTTTTCTTGGGAAGTGGATAAGCTTGCATCTTTATTTAGGTTATTGGATGGTTACTATCCTTTAAATAAGGAGGATCTAAGGAAGTGGAAGTTGGAATCTATCAGAATACTACTTAACCTAAAAGCCTAAGGATTAGTTGGAACTACTTATAGAAAAGTACTTTTCCAGAAAAAGTACTTATATCAAAGTAGTCTGGAATTACATTTTTTTAGAAAATACTTATTTTCCTTAAAAAAAAAGTAGTTTGGAAAAGTATTTTTTGAAATAAGTACTTATTTAAGTGTGAACCAAACACTACTTAAAGTTGTTAGGTGGTGACCAATAATGTAATCAGGTCTTAACACTCCCTTCACGTGCAGCCTGGCAGCACATGTAGAGAGATACATGATAAACAACACCCATTATAGGGAATAAGATAATTTTTAACAATAAACACAGGCAAGAAGACTAGAACCCAGGATCTTCTCGCAAACAGGATTTGATACCATGTTAGGATGCCACTTTACCTAAAAGCTTAAGCTGTTAGGTTGAAGGCCAACAAAGTATATTAGGCCTTAACAAAGTCTTCAGGAGATTTTTCTTGTAAATCTTTCTTTGAGTTCTTAATTCCAGGAAAACTTGTATTTTTCTCTTTATTGTAGTATTAGGAAGGTCAAAGTTCCCTATAAAATTAAGGCTTTTATTTGATTGCTTGTTCTTAATAGAGTTAACACTAACAGCAGTTGCAAAGTACGAAGCCTTCTAAGGCTTTATCCCCGGAATGTGTGTTATTTGCTTGATATGTTTTTGCATTATTCATTTTCCTGGAGGATATGGAACAGACTCTTTGGCATATAGGGAATGTAGGGTTTGTCTGGGTCTGTGGAGGATTTGATGGTCATCTCTTTTTCAGGTTTTGGAAGGCATAAAGACATATCAACCTTATGGAGATGTGGTTTGTATGCTGTGTTGTGGGTGTTTGGTCGGAAAGGAACACTCATATTTCAAGGGAAAGAACACTTCCTGTTCTTTGGTTTGGGATAAGATTCAGCATTTGGCATAATTATGGGCTGTAACTGCTGGCTGTTTCAAGGGGTTGTCGTTGCAGGATTTTCAGCATGATTGCAGTGCTGTTTTGTATTAATTTTGTCTCTTCCAACTTTTGTTCTTTTGCTCCTTTCAGGAGGATTTGTCATTCTCCAGTCATTGTACTTCCTTTCTCTATTGATATATTCTTCTTTTTTATTTTAAAAAAAAAAATGTAAATACAAGTACAAGATCATGAGCGGCATGCTAATTTGGGTGTTAGAAGCTCTTCATCCTTGGGGGTTCATTTCCCAAGTTTATCCTTCTCTTATTCCACTTACAAAACTTTAATAGGCGAGAGGTAACAGTACTAGGTTTCTGGTATGATGTTTCGGTGGTTTTTTTTTCCCTTTGTTTGGTTTGTGTTTGCGTGTTTTGAGGGTTTTTTTTTGGGGGGGGGAGGGGGGTGGGGTGAGGCGATCTTTTCTTCCTTTCCTCAATTGTATGTCTTTCTTCCCATCAGGGGGGGCAGTACCTTCTTCCTTTGCTCGATTGCATCGTATTTCCTCCCATCATATTGATGTGATTTCTTTTTCTTTTTTCTTTATAGAAATTCCTTTTCTTGATACTTTCATTTTAGAAGGGTTTTGAATGATAGAGAGATGGAGGAGCTGTTTCTTTGCTCATTTAACTGGACGGTTGGCATATCACCAATAGGAGTGATGGTAGAGTTCAGTCTTTGGATTCTTCAGGGGATTATTCATGCAAATCTTTTTTCTCTCTACTGAGGAATTAGGGAGACTAAAGTTCCTCCTAAGATAAAGGTGTTTGTTTGGCTGGTGTCTGTCACGAGAGATGTGTCTCATACAAAGAAATAATTCAGAAGATGTGTCTCATTTGTTTATTCATTGTTATTTTGCATGGAAGTGGTGGAATACTCCTTTTGGGGGTGCTCAGTCAAATGTGAGTCTGTCCAAAATCGGTGGAAGATCTTTTGAATATTTCTTTTGCTGGTTTAGGAAAGGCAAGGATGTTAAAAGGCAGTGTGCTCTTTGTGCTGTGTTACAGGGAATTTGACTTTAAAGAAATGCAAGAATTGTTTCTAGTAAGAGATTATCAATGGGGTATTTTTGAGATAGGATTTGGTACTTGGCTTCTTTTTGGGCTTATAGCGCAGGCTGTTTGAAGGGTTGCTGTTTTCAAGATGTCATCCGACTAGGGTCGGTGCTCTATTAAGATGACGTAGTTTTATTTACTTTTTCCTCGAGTAAGGACTTCTTATCCTCATTTTCTGTATCTAATTCTTCTGCTTCTCGATAAAGTTCCTTTTTCTATAAAAAGAACATAGTAATAATCCCAAGACTATATGAAAGAGAGGATATAAAAAGTAAAATGCAAAAATAGATAAAATAAATTGTACAACATATTTTTTTTTGCAGAACAAATGGTAAAGGAACAAAACATGAAAAGAACAATAAGATGGTTGGAGAGATCATAAGATGACAAAGCCTAAAACAAGCATACAGGCAAGCGATATTATTCCAAGCTTCTCCATTTTCAGGATCAAGTTGAACAGCACGGGTAAATCCATCCAGTGCCTTTTCGACATCCCTAGCCTGTATTGTTTTTTTTTTTAAACAATAAGTTTAAACCAACAAAAGAAATACAAATGTTACAAAATATCTCGTAGCTTTCCATATTTGACATTAATTTTGAAGGTTTAAACACATATACCAAAACCTAAAATATAAAGAATCAATATATCTGAACATCACAACACCTTCAATGCAGCAGCACCAAGAGCAAACCAGCCATCTGGATATAATGAATTTAAGGCCATGGCAGACTCCCTGAAAATAATTAAGGAAATATCATTATACGCCTCATTCAGTTGGAAACTGATTGAGAACAACAAACACAGACAAAACAATGGGAACAAAAAAGCCTTTCAAGAGAGACAAACCATAGAATCTTAGACTTATCATAATCCCCCCTGTTGTATGCGCTACGTGCAAGAGATCGCTGCCAACAAAGAAAACTAAAAATATAAACATCAATATTAATTTACCATATAAATATATTAACAATAGAAAATACTTTTTTTATCAGTAAAGAAAAATTCATTAGAGGGCATCAAGGGGATGCCACCCAAGTACATACAACAAAAGGAAATCACCACACTGCAGGGTGTCCATAAAATCAAGAGTTGCAAGTCCAACAAAAGAAAATAATACCAGCTGATTGATTAAAAAGCAAATAAATAACCTTGGCTCGAGCATATCTATTGTTTGAAACTTCAAGAGCTTTTTCATGGTAAGCATCATTATTCGTTACATCACCCAGCAAAGACCTTCATATAAAACATATTTTTGAAGTCACTTACAGGGTGCAAAACAGAACTCAACTCAAATAATATTTCTATTCAACATGTAAAATAAAGTAGAAAGAAATTCCTATATGTTTCTGAATGCCAATTAGCCACAGAGACACATGATTGGATCTGTACCAATTGTGTTCTTGGGATGTTCTAGAGAATTTTGGCCTAGTGGGCTCGAATCAGGGCTCATTAAAAGGAAATCCTAATCTCTGAGAATCCCTTCAACCATCAGAACGCCTTCCCTGTCAATATCACTGCTTCAGTTTTTGGGAATTGTTTAGATGGCTTCTACTCAAAGGGAAATCTACAAACTCAAATGTGGGGGAGACTCTTGAAAATTCCACTTGTCAAAGTGACACTACATCAAGAAAAAAGAACTAAAGAGTAACTTATATACATGGATGGACCCATGCTTATTGTCTTAAGCTTTTTGGTCAAGTTGGTGCTCCCCCACAGAAAAAAACAAGCTGTCGTGCAAAAACTACCAACTCCTAACATCATCAACAACCTCATTTGCCACAAGGACAACATCTAAAATATGCCTCCCGCCAACAAAAGCATATTAAGAGCTATGATGAAAATCATCTATATATGAAATAACAAATTCAATTAGGACCAAGGTGTAATAAACAGTAAAATTTACAATCTCATCCATCGCTATATAAATACATTTACAGAAAAGATTACCATGAGAAAGCAAATATGATAAGAAAAACGTCAACTTTCATCGATTGATGTGTAAAATTTGATTGCGTTTAATTAGAAAAAAAAAAAAACTAAATTTGAATTTTGAATGTGGAAAAGGACAACAAACAAGCCCAGCAAACCCACATACCATAACCTTGCATCCCTGGGCATTTCAGCCAGCCGTTTCTTGATGAGTTCGACAGCAGCAGCTTTCTTCTCCAATAAACTATCGTTTTCAAATCATATTTCTCATAAGACCCCCCATAGACAATAAGGTTAATGCCCAAATAGACACAATAAATAAATAAATAAATGGTGTTAATGTTGATTGTCCATACCTGTAGCAAAATATTAGATTATCCCACAACTCTAAACCCTCAAAAATCTTAACTGCCTCCCCTATCAAGCCACAACTCACTAAGAGTTCACCATATTCTCTGCAAATGGAAAAAGAAAAGTATAAAATAATACAGATATCATCCCTACCAAAAAGAGGGGGGGAAAGGGTACAACCATAAGTAAGATATAGCACATGGAATAATAGAGAAGATAAGTACAATGCAGTGTAAATACAATTTAACTATCTAAGCTACAAATGATGTGAAAGATAGTGAAGGAAACAGTAATACTTCTGCAGTGCAGGAATGGTGGGGATGTAAACAGCAAAACAGAAATAAATTCTTTTGCCCACTCCAGGTGAAGATTCATACACATTGTGTACCTAAAGCAAATAAACATTTATGTGAGATACCAGAGAAATAATTATATAAAAAAATGGTAGTAATCAATCTTGTGAAGATTCAGAACCAAAAAAAAACAAAATATCAGATAAGAATCGTTGGCTGACATTTGAAAAACATACGGACATTAGGTGAAATATCTTGATATGTAGACAGTTACCTTCAGTGCCATATTTTGATGCAGGGATAAGTTTTTATGGCTTATGAACCTCTAACAATATTTAAAAAAAAAAAATAGATAAATTTACAGGTAGAACGACAAATGGAACAAAATCTTCTTGAAGAGAAAAATATTGATCTTTGAGGCAAAAAATTGAATTTTCTCAAAATCAAGTAAGAGTTGAATTGCAATTTTTTGGTTCAAAAAATTTCAGCCTTACAAACATGGGTAGCGTATCACCATGACATATTAGAGAATTGCATTAATTATAATAATAGATGTAATCATAAAAATCTGTCAATTAATAAACCTTCTCAGGTTATTACAAAATTCTTAGATTACTATGTTAATCCAATGCTTATGTCAAATCTCTCAATGAAACTCATGACTGCAAACGAGACAAAACCAAAATGTTCCTGGGGAAAAATGTATCACCAAGGTATCAATGATAAAATATGATCACATATGTTGAAGCTACACTTGCCAATACACATGCAATTTATGATATTTATTATATAACCAAAAAACAAAAAGTTAAAAGACAAAGATAATGAACCTCCCAGATATATTGAATTAGTTCATTGCTTCCTGGGCGTTACAAGCTCAAGTAACAAAAATAGCCTCTCCATATGCCAAGGTAAAGCAATGCACATCTGTCCACCATGATTTGGTTTATAATCTCAAAACAGTGTCCTGTTTTCATGACATCCTTAAAAGACAATGCATGGATATGTAGTTTTTCTAAATGAACTTTGTTATAGATTTGACATAACATCCTTTCTCAGGGCCTTATGCTTGTGCACATTGGGTGGGTAACCATTATGTAGATACTAGTATGGGTTTTATTCTTTGGGTAGAGTAAATGCCTTGGTGAAAAGGAGGGGTGTGACTCGTTGGTCATATTGATGTTTACTAGTGCTAGAGCAAGATTAGCATAAAAAGTTCTTTAAGGGGAGGGTGGGTGTTCATCAATCCTTTATAACTCATCAGTAATTATAAATTTGTTTAGCCTACTCACCTCCTAGCAATACATGTGTTGCTTATGGAGGTGTAATGAAATGAATTGTGTCGCTTTTTGGTTTACTAACAACACCAAGGCATCATCTTCAAAGGAAGGATCCACTTCAATCCAATGTAACAACAAGATGCATGTTCTTATGCAAGGCCCTCATCAAGTTGCAGATTGTCCTCAGTCATCTCCTGATGCCTTGCAAGCTTCCATTGCAAAGAGGTCACACAAGGAGAAGATGCGGATGAAGAGGAAACCCAAAGATGGGTGCAATGCAATTACTCAACACATGGATGAAGCATACAAAATAACCTAAGGTTGCCCAAGCTAAAGAGTTCATGTTTGTGGATCTACAAATAAATGGGAAAAACACATGTGCTGTTGTGGATACTGAAGCTACCCACAGCTTTGTCTCTTAAGGTGAAGCATCGAGAGCAGCTTGAAGTTGGATAACAAGACGCATGAAAGTAGTTAACTCCACAACCCAACCTCCATTCAGTATAGCAACGCAAATGACCGTGAAGTTGGTTAGTGGGAGAGTAATTCACTGTCATTGCAACTCAAAATGGAATTCTTACGGGAGACTAGGGCGGTTCCAATGTCGTTCACTGTTCATTTGCCTCATAGGTAACCACCCTTGCATGGTTGAAGTAGTGGTGAATAAAGAAGATGATGAGAAGTTATCCTCTAGCATGCAACAGAAGAAGGGATAGAGAAGGGTGAGCCTACAAATATTGCCTCATTGCTCGTGGATGAAGACATAGAACAACAGGTGATGCCTACAGCCATCCAAGATACATTAAAGGAGTATCGAGTTGTCATGTCGGACAAGCCGTCGAACAAATTCCCTCCGCAACAAGTTGTGGCACATGAGATTGAGTAGTTACTAGAAGCCCACTGCTAAAGGGCCATATACCAAATGGTGCCTCCAGAGTTAGTAGAATTATAAAATCAGCTTAATTATTTATTGGAAGCAGGTTACGACGGCCTTCTAAATTGCCATTTGAAGCTCTAGTGTCATTTCAAAAGAAATATGATGAGTACATGTGGCTATATGCAGGTTACTGCACACTCAAACAAAATAAATGCGCCAGCAAGTGTCCCATTCCAATAATTGATGATTTTTTTTATTAGGTAAGTCATGCCAAGGACTTGACCAAACTTGAATTAGAGTTGTGTAATCAGGTGAGGATAAGAGAAGGTGATGAGCAAAAAAATACTTGCATGACAGATGTGGAGATCATGAATTCTTGATGATTCTTTTCGGTTTAACAAATGCATTGACAACTTTCTGCATGACGAATCAAGTGTTTCATAACTATCTTGACAAGTACAACGCAGTATGTCTCAATGACTTCTACTCTGGAAGAACATAAAAAAACCGCTATGGAAGGTGTTCAGCAGGCTAAAGGAGAACAAAATATATGCGAAGGAGGAGAAATTCTCTTTTGCTTATAAGGAGTGTTAAATTCCATCGTCATGTGATTGAACAAGACCATATCTGGATATCGAGAAGGTAAGAGCTATTCACAATTGGAAAATCCCGAGGAAAATCAAGGAATTGCATTCCCATTTTGGACTCACTACCAACCACTAAAAATTCATTGAGGAGTACCCAAGGAGGACTGCCTTGTCAACCAAATTACTAAAGAAGGGCCACGGGTGGAACTAGATGCAAGAATGCTATGGGGCCTCCAACAACTTGAAGGAAGTCATGATGAGGGATCTGGTACTTGCTCTTTCGAATATCATGAAGCCCTTTGAGGTACAAACAAATGCATCAAAATATGCTCTTGGTGGAGTCCTACTATAAGAAGAGCATCTGCACGAGAGACGTAAGCTTAGTGAAGACAAACGGAGGTTTACAACTCAAAAGAAAGAAATGCTGGCAAGGATTCATTGTCTTCAAATGTGGCAACATCACGTGAGCACAGTTCATGGTGAAAACCAGTAACTTGTCTATTATCCACTACTTTACACAACCTAAGTTATCCCCTAAGGTGAAGTTTGACTTCTTCAACCTCAAATGAATCAAGTTGCAAATGCACTGAGCAAGAAGAACAACCTTGCAACATTACAATTTTTAACTCACTTGACAGTAAGTAACATTACCACAACCATGCAAGAACGCATTAAGGAGAACTTTGTCAAAGATCCGATCATCCAAAACCTCGTGAAGTTGTTGGAATACGGCAAAGTGTGCCAATTATAGTAAGAGGATGGCTCACTGTGGAAACATGATAACTGACTTTCTTCCTCGTACAAATAACCTAAGGAAGACGCTATTATGGAAGCGCTATGACACTATGTGGGCAGGCCACCAAGGATGGCACCAAACTTTGGCATTATTGAAGCAAAGGTACTACCCACACATGTGAGATGAGGTGGTTGAGTATAACTGAACCAGTCTCCCTTGCCAAAAAAGACTATAGGGCGAGCCATTTCAAATTCCAATGAGACCATGGAAGAGTTTCTCACTTGACTTCATAACCAACTTGCCTAGAGTTGGGGACATGGGGTCTATACTTGTGGTTATAGATTACTTTTCACAATACGGTACTTTTACCCCAACATAGAAGTACTGCTCAAAAGAAGAGATGACAAAATCGTTCTTCAAGCAATTCATGGAATATTGGGGGTGTTCGTAGGGCATCGTTCAATGACCAAGACACAAGATTCACAGGAAACTTCTGGTCAAAACATTCTAGAATCCTCCATTCACACCTTGACATCTTTCAAGCTATCACCCATAGAATAATCCAACCTAAGCTCAATCAACCATAGCTTGAACGAAGTTGGGGCAGAGAAAAATCAAAACAGAACAGGGGCATGCTAAACCAGGTGTTGACACCTGCCAGCAACTGGTAGCACTGTAGAGTCCATCTACAGCACAGCTACCAGCACTGGAGAAGCTACTATCCTAATCTGTTTCCTGCATTAAAAATACCGGCAACAACAAAATACACTTGTTACCAATTGCTGTAAACCCTAGTTCAAGAGGAAGAGGAAGGAGGAGAGAGATAATTTTGCCAAAAATCAAGCAACATCAGGGAAAAAAAACGAAAAAAATATATTTATAGAAAATTCAGAAGAACTTCAAAATAAATTGGAGAAGCTGATAATAAAGGTATCTATTCATAATTTTCATTTATTCATCTAGGGGTTTTAGGAATTCAGGGATAAAAAGGGCAGAAACATGCATGGAATTGAATTATAACAAGGATTTTAAGCTTTTTATTTCTAATTACTAGATATGGTTGCACATGCGCTCACTTCAAAATAAATTGGAGAAGCTGATAATCAAGGTATCTGTTCATAATTTTCATTTATTCATCTAAGGGTTTTAGGCATTCAAGGGGAAAAAAAGGGCAGAAACTTGCAAGGAATTGAATTCTAAAAAGGATTTTAAGTTTGTTAGTTCTGATTACTAGATATGGTTTCATATATGTTCTCCTGAGGTTTCATAGCTGCATATTTTTGTCTTATTTGGGAATCTATACATAATGGATATGGATCTTATAAGAATGATAGTTTTTTTCTTGCTAATGCATAACTTTTTTGTGCATATATTGAATGAATTGTAATTATGCGAAATAGATGGCACTATGTGTGTTGTTGTGGCTGTGACATTGTGAAATTTGAGCAAGTAGGAATTATGTCTCCCTTGGGCAAAAGGCCCTAAAGCTCCGGAGGGAATTTCCCCATTAAGTGAGGACTGGCCAAGCTAGAAACCGGCAATTATTTGAGATAGCATAACTATGTTGAAATGATATTGATATGAATGCTATTTGAATGTCTTGTTATGGTAACTCTAGATAAGGAGATTGCTTAGAATAAGGAATGTGTTTGGTAGGATCATTCAAACATATAAAGAAATCACACTTTACATTAGTGAAATCCTTATATGAATAAAGGGGAATTAAAAATGTCTACTGACATCATGGTTGCACACCCTATTTCTATAAAAAATTCAGGTCCGAACTGAAGGGGAACCCTATTTGTGAAGTCTTGCAAGAGATTGGCACTTTTAACATTTCTACATGTTGGAAGAAGATACTAGGCATGTTTTTTGTTTTCTATATGTACTTAGTTTAGGAAGTACGGACAATGTTTTATATAAAATGACATTCAATGCAAACATTGTATATAAAATACGGCTCAAGGGTAAAAACCTGTTATTGGCAGTAAATCCTTCTTGGTTAAATTATGAAATATATACGTACGTATCTTGTGTTTTAACAAATACTCTTTCTTAACTCATTTATTGCGAGTGGTCAAATAATGATTTTTTGCAAAACTATTTCTTCCCTAGGCCTGGTACCTCCATCAGAATTTGGATGCCATGATGGGCAATCACATACCAGAAATAAGGACGTGACAGTGATGGCCATACAGAGATTCAATGAGCTAAAAGAGGAGTACTTGTTCATTTCCCCACCACCAACTAGGTGCAACTACCCAGCGTGGATCAGTACTGTCTCAATGCTCAAAAGATCTCAACAACCAACAAAATCATTTTGATCTTGCTACAGGCTAGAAGCCTCTATTACCTTACACAGTGACTAAGTCGTACAAAGAATAGAGTCCAAGAGTATACATCTTCACCAAAAAATGGGGACAAAATGCAGTGATTGCCCAAGCCTACTCGAAAAAATCTTTTTAGTGGATTAAGAAGTAGGCAGCTCAAGAAGATCAATGCACTTCAACATGGGA
Organism: Malania oleifera; assembly: GCF_029873635.1. Lineage (NCBI taxonomy): Eukaryota > Viridiplantae > Streptophyta > Magnoliopsida > Santalales > Ximeniaceae > Malania > Malania oleifera. Next base: position 81,371,850 of record NC_080420.1, read on the forward strand.
GGCTTGGTGCTTGTTAAGCTCCATCCAAAATGGATCAAGTTTCTATAGGGTCAATATAGGAGATCACTATAAAATATGAAGAACCAATCCCAATCTTGAAAGGAAGGCCTCTTACAAGGTTGATCCTCACGCTTGGATGAAGATGTGCCATGTGTTTCACACTAGTTATCTCAAACCATTCATCACCAATGCTAAAGATCCAACTTGAACTCAATCAACCAAAGCAACTGATGATAAGTTGAAGAGATCCTTGCAAATAAAGATTCCACATCATTGAGATGATGGCGTTACATGATCTTGGTGAAGTGAAAAGGCCTCAAAGATGAAGAAATCAGCAGGATGTCAGCACAAAGCAAGCATCTGTTCATTGATAAAGTTGAACACTACGTAGCGGCCCAAGTCAATGAGGACATTGACTGCATAAGTAGGGGAGAATGTCACAAGCCAAGCTTGTTCAGGGTCTTAAGCTTGCTTGTAACTGTTTGTATTTTGCTCAAATCATCATGTAAATATTAGTGTAAGTTTTGTCCCTTGGATAAAGTAATGCCTTTGTGAAAAAGTTGAGTATGACTCCTAACTCATATTGATGTTTCCTACGGCTAGAGTAAGATTGGCATAGGAAGCTCTTCAACGGGGAAGTGGGTGTTTATCAACTTTGTATGACTCACTAACAATTGTAAACAAGTTTACCTACTTGCCTCCCTCACCATATACACGCTGCCTACAGACATGTAATGAAATGAATTCTGTTGCTTTACGGTTACCACTTGACTCGTGTTTTTTTCATGCTTGAAACTGCTTTCATGCAATTTCTATTTGGTACTTGTGAACTTGTTCATCTAGTGAATCCCTGGTTTATTAGTAAAGCTTGTGTGCTACGACTAGAACTGCACAGTTCTAAACACAAAGTGAAGTGTTCCGCACGTGACACATATTGATGCAGCCCTCGGCCATTAAAGCTGCTTTCCTGCAGCTGAACACAGAATTCCAAGTTCCAGCAGCAATCCAAACAGACAAATAGCCAATGAATGCTATGCAATTGAATAGGAAATAAAATATATGAGTCTATAGGGTTTCTGCCCACAAGAAAACTCACATCTGAAATTCTGTTACAAAATTCTGAGGAGAAACTGAAAGTACAACCAATAGAAGATTGTTTTATACTGAAAACCCTAAAATATCAGCCCCTTAATATCCTATGAGAATTTGTAACATCGGCCCTCTACTTATTTATGAATAATTATTAAAAAAAAATAACCCCAAACAGAAGACTCCAAAGACATAATAGCCCTCAAAAAAATTAACAGCCAGAGTAGCGTGAACAGTGCTTCTACAGTGATGTGAGCAATGATTGGGCAGCAAATCTGGCCAATATGGCCATCCTTTTGGATTTTGACGCTCTTGCATCAATCCCCCCCAGACTGGAAAGAGACTAACTATTCAGAAAAAGTCTTTGTAAATTCAGCGTGCATCTCCAGATCAATCTTCTTCAACTATTCTTCTGCAATGCAAGTACTTTCACAGACTAGCCTGCTCAACCAGTGCACTAGAATGCACTTATCTTGATACCCCTTCCAGACTCCATTTTCCCGATGTTGAACACATCCTCAATCACATTTGCACACTCTAGGATGCTGTTCAATTTGTAACTCATCTGAAAACTTTTCCTTGTCATATCCATCAAATGAATTTGAATTTGAAATGTTGAACATGAGACAAATCTCTTAGCCAAATTAAGCAAGCATTTTGATGCAGGGGCAGCATCAAGGTTCTGCAGCCATGGGAGAATTTAGAAGAAACAGACGATAGGAAAGAAAGGGAAGGGAGGTGAGAGGAGATACCAGGGGGGGGGAACTCGCGTTCAATTCCAATTCAAATTCATCAACAACTGCAACAACCAGGCTTTCACACACTATTTATAAGGAAGCCTCTTTACATGAAATTACACATAAACCCCTAAAACTACATTACATTACAAACATACCCCTATGTTGTGATATGGATCGTATAATGAAGATGCACAGCAAAATAAACAACAAGAAATAAATAGCACACACAACCAGAACAAGATCAACACAAAGATTTACGTGGTTCGGCAAAGCCTACATCCACGGAAGCAATGGCACACAAATTTCACTAAGGAAATCATATTATACACAATACACTTCAATAATGATCACTCTAACTCTCAAAAATATGCCCAAATGACATATATAGAGTTTCCTCGGAGGTTTCTCCCTATTTGCCCAACCACCCAACGTTCAAAAATTCAAAAATTCAAAATTTCTGAAAACTGCCGCAGCCCAAGCGCCTCTCGTCGACGAACACAGAGCCTTGTCGACGAGACCAAGAAGACCCTTCGTCGACTAATACAAGGCTCTCGTCGACGATGCCAAAAGTCTGAAAATTTCCTGCTCTCGGTAATTGTTCATCAACGAGCTTCAGAACCTTCGTCGATGAACCTCTGCTGTTCCCTCGTCAACGAGCATAGGTTCCTCGTCGACGAGTCCTGCTGTGCTGCCCCCTTATGTTTTTTTTTTTTTTTTTCTCCTTCCTTCTTTGCTTATCAAAAGAGAAGTATAAAAGCCATAAATAACACTCTACTTTACACAAATATTACAAACCACCCCTAAATACACATAATCTTATTCTAATTAACACTAAACATATAGTAAACTACTAATTAAACCCAACAATTATCAATCCAATTCTTCTTAAGTAGTCTCCAACATGGATCTTCCCAAGGTCTTGCTTCTTGTCCTACATCAACTCTCCCCTAGTTAGAAAAATTTGGCCTTGAATTTTGAAATGTTGGAGGATCAAAAGGGAAAAGCAAACTTGAACTTTCAAAATCTAGCGCTTGAATGAGACAAGAAACCACATTCCATTGGCAGCCCCATAGACTTGACTTGAGAATTAGCATCAATGAACTCATCGAGGATGACAAATTCTACAATAGGAATGTTTAAAAGACTTTGGATGTCTTCCAACACTTCCATTGCCTTGTTTGTAGTGTCTTCAATTTGAGTAACTTTGACATGATCACTAACCTCAGATTCTTTGTCCAAGTTGGTTGGTAGAGTAGCTTCAAAATGATTTTCTTCCCATTGTAGTGAAAGACGTGTTCCCATAGCTCCATTTATAGAAAGCACATTCCTTGGACATCTTCCATCAATGATGATTTTGAAAACCTTTTCTCCACATTTGAGAAAGGTGTTTAAAATCTTGAAATTGCGCCCAAAGTTTGGCAAATGACATTCCTTTTTCCTATAATTTGCCACCAAGTTGCCAAATTCATGCATATAAATGCTACAGACACATCCCACATATAACAACCCTTTAACACAATTTCCCACAAGCCTTACTCCCAATTTCTCAAAAGCTATTTTAATCCACCTTGATATTTGTTGACTTTTTGAGTCTGATCTTTGTTTTAATGCTAACAAAGCACCAGTGTCTTATGTGTGTATTTAGTGCTTGAACAGGTAACATTTCAGAACACATACATAAAGAGACTGAAAATGGAAGCCAGAAGAAACTCGAAGAACATGTACATCATCTGGCGCATTCCAAGGAAGTCACAAGAGCAAAGAAGATTGAAGATATTTAAATTTCATTTGTATTGCGTTTAGTTTTTTTATTTGGTGTGTAATAATGCATCGCATGCATGGTATGAATGAAAGGTCAGTAATGACCGTAGATGGACCGTAGGGAACCAAAGCCTAGGTCATAGACTGACCTTAGGTCCCCAAGCACCTCATAACAAATCCCCTATAACTCAAAAGTCATAATTATGTGAACAGGGGTGACTTCAAATAAAAATCAGGACTTAAAATGACCATTGAAAGGGCCTCGGTAGACAAAACCAATCTAGTTATACTATGCTGGTTGACCGAAAGACTGTTAGCTGAGAAGATTAAGCCTCGGTCGACCGAACTTGTGCAGTATAAATGATACGGTCGATTGAACCATACGGAAGTCAACATTTTGACTTCGTACAGTCAACCGTCCAGTTTTGAACACAGTGTCCTCGGTCGAGTCGACCGAACTGCCACGTGCCTGACACACCGTATACTCAATCGACCAAATCTTTAGTTCTATCTAGCCACGGTCGACCGAATCGTATGAGTAGCCGACTGACCTCTTTGTTGGTCAACCGAAACTCGAACGGTTCAAAATCGCCTTAATACGGTCGACCATATCTCCTATTCAAAATGGCCACGGTCGATCGAACATAGCGATATGGTTGACCGAATCTTGAATATGGTTGACCGAACCTCCCGGGTTAGTCAATTTTTTACCGCAGGTAAATGAGATTAATTCTAATTAAAAATCATTAATCTTTCTCTAAAATGACCTTAGTGTCCCCAACGGTCATGTTTGCACCCAAGTCTATATACACCCCCTCATAACTCAAAATTAGCAAGATGATTAGTTAGAAAATCCTCTGAAATTTCTATATCATATTTTCATCTTCCTAAGCTAGTTTTTCATCCTCTCTTTGTTATTTATTCGAAAAATCATTTTCAAGAGAGTATTCTTTATCTTCGGCATTTTATTTTTTACAAATCATATTGCTTATCGTCTCATATCTCATTCTTTTTAAAGTCATTATCTTGAGAATAAATCCTAAGTTTTCTCCATATATTTTCATAGATAAACATTTTTGGAGAAAAACTATTTCTTACTTGTGCTAGCAAAAATATTTTTGAGCCATAAACCCTAAATTGTCCAGCACTTTATTTAGAAAAATATTTTTGGAGGGATTTCTTAATTGGGTTAAAATCTTTGACCACTTATCATGAACATCTTTATACAAAGGTTATTTTATGAGAAAATCATCATACTCACATTGAACTTATTTTCATATCATACGTGAGTGCATATTGAGCTTATTGGTGTACACATCAGCTTGTTTTAGAAGCAATTTATTTGTACACAAATATTTTATTGGTTGTATTCCCGACATGTGGTCGGAAGAGGGAGACTTGCCCTATGAAAAGTCCTGGACTAGTTCAAACCCGATTAGGAGAACTAGGTGCACCATGCTGTAAGGTATTGTATTAGGTGTCGTTCCACCCGTCAAGCGAGCCATAGTGGAATCCTCTTGTGAACTTGAGGCGGGGACGTAGGCAGTTTTGGCCGAACCCCGATAACATATCTGGTGTAGCTTTTATTTTTCCGCAATTTCTTTTTTGCACCTGCATGTTATTATTTATTGCTCTGATAGTTTTACTAATATGCATTGAATGATTATTAATACTAAGATTGGTTTATAAGGTTAAATATTTGCTCAGTAGTTCATCTGTGTTATTGGGGAATGCTTAGACGACCCTAGGTTGTGTTATCCTGTTGTTGGTTAGTTGACCTAGGAAGGAAATTTTTTAAAATACCCAATTCACCCCCCCCCCCCCTCTTGGGAATACACCAATTCCAACAATATTGAATGTCCTGCTGAAATGAAACAAATTCACAAAGAAAACTCACAAATTACAGCAAAAAAACACCTGATTTTTTATGTTGGCAGCAATAATTTCACGGTTTTGTGCCAAATTATCACCCTTTCCTGCAATATGTTGTGTGCACAAGCAAAATATCTCCTTGCAGATCAAAATATTGTGGAGAAAACCCAAAAAATCGTGGCTGGAGCAAATTCTCGGGAAATTGGGACCAGGAAAAGACTCGGACAGAATCCAACTCACAGGTCACCAGAGCATGGGGCACATGAGCCACCGGCGATGAGTTTTGGGGTGAAGGGAGACAAGGGGATGGGGAGTATAGTGGTGTTGGTGGTGTGATGAGAAAATCATAGGAGATAAGGGTTTTCGAAGTGCCAACGGCTGGAGATGTTTTGGCCAGCGCGCGGAGTGTCCTCCAATGATCGGATGACGATGAAAATTTGAGGGTGAGCATTTCAGGGAGTTCTGTTTTCAATGGGATGGGTGGTGTTGCAGGATGGGGTCTGGAAGGTGGTTTTTTGAAAAAATAGGACACAACTGGAATTTCTGAAAAAGTTCAGAAACTGCAGAACCGCTTTTCAGTTTTTCTTTTTTTTTTTTTTTATAAACTGATTTCAGAACAGAAAACCAGAAGTTTGAATCACAGAGATAGGAGGGAGGAATAAGCATGGAATGAAAAGAGACCAAAGAAGAAGATAGAAGAAGGAAGAAGGAGATAAGAGGAAGAAGAGCAGAGAATCAGAATAGACAAGAGAGTTCAGGTCAGAAAACAAAGAAAGAGAACTGAGAAAACTAAGGAAATTATCAGGAGAGAAATAGAAGAAAAGGAAAAGATGAGAAGGAGAAGAGAAACAAAGACGAAGAAAGACGGTGAAATGCTGCTGGGAAGCAGGGAACTAAGGACAGGGCAAGAGATCAGAACAGAGAAAAGAAAGAAGAAGAGAGAAAGAAGAAGAAGGGTTAAGGAGAATGGGTGGACTGAAATGGAAGAATAGAGATCGATATTGGGCTCTGATAACAAATGATGCAGGGGCAGCATCAAAGTTCTGCAGCCATGGGAGAATTTAGAAGAAGTAAAAGAGAGGAAGGAAAGAGAAGAGAGAAGAGAGAAGAGAGGAGGTACCCCAGGGGAGGGGGGGATGAGGTGGGGAGGTGGGGACGGGAACTCACGTTCAATTCCAATTCAAATTCATCAACAACTGCATACAGCATGGCTTTCACACACTATTTATAATAGACTCTTTACAAGAAATTACACATAAAAGACTAAAACTACATTACATTATAAACATACCCCTACTTTACACATAATCCTATTCTAATTATACTAAACATATTGCAAACTACTAATTAAACCCAACAATTATCAATCCAAATCTTCTTAAGTGGTCTCAAACATGGATCTTCCCAAGGTCTTGCTTCTTGTCCTACATCACATTTGATATTATCTTATTGAGCACCTTACAAGATACAAACTTCTTCGATTTTAGCTTGTGGTGACTACCCTTAGGAAGTATATCTTGCCTCGAGTGCAATAAGATACCTCCCTCTCCAAATTCTTTAGCTCGCTAGTGTTGTGTGGCTAGAATACTTGAGTCCTGCCCTTATTTCATGAACTTGGCGAATGTTCTCCAACAGCTTCTTGTGGGTTCAAGGGCAATGAAAGTAAATAGATGTTGCTAATCACTGGTTAAATCAACGTGACCAAGCTTTTTCTTGACTACAAGGAGCGATGTCATAAATTCAACATCAAAATAAAATCAATCTAAAGTAAGGGGCTTTTTATAACAAAGGAATCCAACGTAAATTAGTTGGCTACCTTTGGGACGTGCAGCGCAGCAACCCTGCACCACATGTGTCCACTTAAATACACAAGTTTGATCCCTTGAGGAATCAAATTAGGACCTGCAAGTTGACAGCTCACCCTCCAGAGCTTGCCTTTACTAATGGGAAACAAAAAACCAATTTAGTATCCCAAGTAAACAAAACTATTACTTACATAAACAATAATAACTTAGAGTCAACAAGATACTATAACATTAACAATGACCGAAATAAGAAAACAAAACATAATAAAACTGTAAAATAATAATTTTGTTTTCTGGCGAGCTGCATCATTCTCCTCTGCTTCGGGAAAAAAAATACATATCCTCAAATTTTGACAATTAAGTATTATGATTTAAAATTTCTCTACTTCATCACTCTTCATGTGATATCACCCATTGACTTTAATTTCCACAAAATTGTCAAATCTTTTGTTGAAATTCCCACTTTCCATCACCCTTGAAATTGAAATGGCAATCATTTTCAATTTTATGAAATTTCAATTGAAATTTCCACAAATCATCCAAAATTTATTGAAATCTCAAAATTTGTCAAAATCTTAACTATAAATTTCAATTCAAATATGAACTATGGCTTTTAGACTATTGAAATTACATGAAAAACTAAGGGTTTGGTTGGTATCATTTTTGTTTTATGTTTTCGTTTTTGTAGAGTAAAGAAACAGATTACGACTTGTTTCTGATGTTGGTTTTCAGCACTTAGCCAAAAAAAAAAGATGAAAATAAAGTTCTTCAATTGTTATTTGATTCAAGGACAAAAGTGAGCATTTGTTTAATCAATTTTTTAATTCGTTTTAGTTTTAAAAAATATGAACCAAACAAGATAACGGTTTTAAATTTTCAGTTTCTGTTTTTGATTTTTAGTTTTCATATCTGGGCTTCGTTTTCATAGGGCCTGTTTGGTATCGTTGTTGTTTTCTGATTTCTGCTTCAATTTCTCCATAGTGAAAAAAAAATGTAAACGCATTTATTTGTGCTGTCAGTTTTCTGTTTTTGTTGCCAATTTTCAGTTTGCTAAAAAACTGAAAATCAGATTTTATGATTTTTAGTTATTTTAGCAACCTGCTGCTAGAAATTTTAATATACAAAAATAGTTTTTTTGAATCAAATTATTCATTTGATAAACTTTTAAATTAAACTTAAATTTAAATGATCATATGAATTTTAAATATAATTAAAATAAAAATATACATAAATTTCAAAAAATAAAAATAAATCCAATTACAAAATACTTTTACTATTTTTCAATTGTCATGTCCAACAAAATTTTTATTGTAAAGTAAAATTTGAAGTAGAACAATTAAGTAAAATAATTATAATAAATTTATTCTTATTATAGTAATTTTTTATGTGTATTATTTGTAATTTTATTATTTTAATCATATTTTTATAATATTTTGATTTAAAGATGAAAATGAGCATTTTTTAAATTAATTTTTTAATTTGTATTAATTTTATAAATGTTAACCAAATAAGTCGCCAGTTTCTAATTTTTAGTTTCTGTTTCAAATCTTTGGTTTTCGTTTCTCTAATTTTTGACAGTGATACCAAACGGCCCTATAATTTTTGACAATGACAACAAATAGTCCTTCAAATTAGATATTAGCTACAACTTTTTATTTGACCTTTACCATCTAAATTATCTGTATTTGTACAGTAAAAAGTTGTTAACTGATTGATGAATTTCATTTAATAGAAAACAAATATATTAAAAAAGAAGAATGTATGAAGAGGATAAGAAATCTTCAAAAAAAAAAAAAAGCGTAAAAGAAACGAAGATAGGAGGATATTTGGGTGGGAGAGTCAATTGGCGCAGTTGGTTATCTATTGTTCATAATGCACTAATTACAGCTCTTTTTCTTTTTTTTTTTGTGGGGGGGAGGTCCATGGGCCTATGTCTTTTCCTGGTCAGGATTCTTTTATGCCTACTATGAGAGGAGATGCTCAGCTCTGGATTGGGACTCTTCAAGGTCTTTCTCTTCTAAATATTTCTTCAATTATCTCTTCAAACTTTCAACTCCCAGCCCTTTCCTTTGAACAAAGCTGTTCGGCAAGCAAAGGTTCCTTTTAAGATTCATGCTTTCATCACGACTTTATTTCTCCATAGGATTAACATAAATGATTTGCTACAGATAACGAGCTTATAAAGCCCTCAGCCTAGTTGCTTTTTTAATGTTGTGCCCCAAGTCAAATGAGACTACTATTCACCTCTTTCTCCATTGCTGGGCAGAAAAATACCCACGGAATGCAGGGTTTTGTGAGGCATAGATGACCTCACAAAATGTGTGCGAGTATTCAGTTGGGGGTGAAATTTAGGGGTTTTGGGCAAGTAGAAGAGGGAGGTCTTTATTGACTTGCACCTTGTGTTCCAATATGCTCAGACTCATTGGCTCGAAAGGAACAAAAGAATTTTCAAGGATTAGAAAACTTCTCTGAAGTTGCTTTGGGAGAAAGTTACTATTCTTGCTTTTGGATTTTTCTTTTGGGATTTTTTGGGGGTTATCATCATCTGATATTCAAAGGGATTGGATGACAGCATTGTTGTGATTATAATTATTTTTTTAGAGGAGAAAATTATACAACAGAAAAAGAAAAAAGGGAAAAAAAGAAGAGAATAAGAAGTCCTCCTTTTACAACAAGAGAAACCAGCCACAAGATCACAGGAAAAACAGAAAACAACCCAATGGAGCCGAGCCAACCATCTTCCAAAGAAACAAGATGAAAGAAACCACAAGCCAACACCCGCAGCGATGCAAGCCGTAGCCACACATTTGAAAATTCTAGCATTTCTCCTGAATCAAACACAAACTTCCTTATCCTTTCCCTTGCCAAATCCCCTAAACATATTAGTACAAAAAGCCTTCAATATGGAGGGGCAAACCCAGTTTTCATCGAAGATACCAATTAGCAAAAGCCTCCACACTCCTCAAACAAATGACAAAAACATCAAACAACAGGGTCTTAATCAGTCTTCTCTTCTCAAGAAAATCATTGTTGATTTTCTCAAGTATTGCGGTCCAAATAAAAGTTTTATTTTTTAGGGGGCTTTAGAATCAAATAATATAAGGCAAAAGGATTCACATTAGGCTCACAAGTCAGATAGTAAAAAAAGGATTTACAAGAGAACTCCCCCACAAGGATCTAAGCCCCAGACCCTTCTATCACTCACCAAATGAACATCAAAAGAGCCAAGCAAGCAGGTCAAAAAAGCCAACTCACTAATATCTCCCTCATTAAGATTTCTCCCAAAATGGAAGTCCCGGAAATGCTCATCCCCTTGCAGAAGAAGAAAAGCATAAATCAGGTTATCATGAAGATTTGACAACTGAAAGAGACAGAGGATAGGCAAAAGCCAAAGGCATCTCCTCCACCTAAAAATCCTCCCAAAAACAAATTCTATCCCCATTACCCGCTATATATTGGACTTTAGGAAGAAAATGACAATAAATCCAAGAAAAAAACTTCCAATGACTTGAATAGTAATATTAACTCTCACTTTAGTATCCCACCCATTTTGTAATCGACCAAATTATTGTGAATTACTTATGCTAAATCGAATTAGGTTCTAAAGGAAGATGCCATAACCATTTCCCCACCAAAGAAATGCTTTTGCACACCAAGTTAACTAGATCCAAGCCTCCCGCCCTTTTAGATCTACACATAATCTCCCAACCACCAATACTGCGAAGCACCAATACCACACGAGACATGGATACAACATGATACTGAAACAGCGATCAAAAAAATGAAGACACAACACAGCAAGGATACATTAATTAATTTACACAATATATATTATATATAAACATATATATAGCCATAGGCATCTATTTCCTTTTAGATGACAAATATTGCAGTAATTTTAATTTAAAAGGAAATAGAAGCATCACTTGTGCAAAATTATCAATTGCACATTGTACAAGCTACACTTTCACAGTCATCAACTACATTCATTTATAGAATATTGCCAAACAACAAAGAAAACAACTCAAGGGCATGGCTGATGGTCCGCAATGGGCATGGTTCATCAGGAAATCTAAATTTATATTATAAAAAGAAAAAACAAATTAACAGAGAATAGCAAACTAGGAATGTCTTTAGAGAGAGAGAGAGAGGAATCTTGGGAGTTGGGAGGTTCAATGGTGCTCTACAAGGTTAGCACAATGGCATTAGGGCTTTAAAATCCAACCACTTCAATGTCAAAGAATCCCTGGCTCTCAATCTCTCGGTTTCTACTCCTTTTTTTCCTTTTTTAAGGTTTTGCTAACAAAATTAAAGGGGCAACAAAACACAATGTTCCCATTGCAAGAATTGTCCTCATTGTGTCATAATGTGTCTCAACTATGTCCAAAAATAATTAATTATTTAATTAATTTCCGAAATGTCAAATACGTGTTAAGGAGTGTCAAGTAGGTGTCAGCGCTCGACGTGTGTGAGACACTGACACTTCACATTTTGAGAAGTGTTTCCTAGCTACAGCATGATCTCTATTACCCTTGCCACCACTCAACCACAAGAAATCCCTCATCAACTTCTTAATCCTCCATGCATCTCTCACAGGAATTCTGAAAAGAGAAATATTAAAAAAAAAATATGGAGCATAAACAAGCGTGGATAAAAGTAATACAACCACCTAAAGTGAAGAACACTCCTTTCCACGCATCCAATCTCCTTGCCACTCTCTCAAAAATCGGGTCGTAGAAAGAGTCCGCAATGGGATTACCTCCTAAAGGGAAACCTAAATAGGTAATAGACCAAGTCAATGCATCACAACCAGCTAGCCTAAAAAGGTCCACATTAATACCCACAACCACCATACCACTCACAAGAAAGTTTACAACCTGAATGCTTTCTCAAAGGCATGTATTGCAAATTAGGGAAGCAACCCAAATTTTCTGAAAGGAAAAGGATAGTATCATCTTTGAACTGAAGATGCGATATGGTACAATCGTCATACCCTACCTTAAGCCCCTCCACCAAACTTTTGTCAACTCCTTAATTAATCATCCTACTCAAAGCAACAACAACAATAATAAAGAGAAAAGGTGAATAGATCTCCCTATCTTAGATCCCAATGAACAAAACCAAGATTTAGCCTCGCCATTCACTAAGATTGAAAAGACCATAAAAGATAAACACCCCTAAATCCATTTCCTCCACTTCAAACCAAAACATTTTCCATCCATAATCTTGCCCAAAAAACCCCAATTCACCCTATCATAAGCTTTCACAAACTCCAATTTCAACACTAGACCTCTGTTATTCCTTCAAAGTTCAAACAGCATCTTTAACCACCTCATTTACAATCAAGGCTGCACCTAGGATCCATGTATCACCTATAAAGGCACTCCAATCTAAGAGTAATAATATCCGCTAGAAGTTAGGCCAATCACTCGGATAACATGTTAGTCAAAATGTTATAAACACTTTATCAAGCTAATTGGTCTAAAATCTTTGACTTCAACTGCACAATCTTCCTTATGCGCCGAGGTAATAAAAGTAGAACTCATGCTCCTTCCTACCACTCCATCGTCCAAAAACTCAATAAAGGCATTGAAAAGGCTTCCCCTCAATAACTCCCACCAATTATAAAAAAAAACGCCACAGTAAAACCATGGCCAAGGAGCGCTTTCTCTATCCATCTTTAAGACCGAGCTCTTAATCTCCCCTTCCTCAAAAGGTCTCTCTAAGCAAGTTGCTTTGTCTACTGATATAGAACACCAATCTAGCCTCTCAACCATAACTCTTCCCCCATCCTCCTCTAAAAAAAAAATTTCACATAAAAATCAATGATCATAACTGCAATATAACCAAGATCCCTGGCAACCTCTCATTTGTCATCTTCCAGCACTTTTAATAAAATTCCTTCTTCTCCTACCACTCGCCACCCCATCCACGAGTCTTAAGAGTTTAAACCCAGCCCTAACCCAATTTGTTCCAGATTTCTGCCTCCAACTCATGTCTTCCCTTAAAACAACATGTTCAAATTCATTAGACAACTGAACTCATCTTTCAACTATGTCCTTGGAAAGAGGTCCCTTAGCTAATCTATCAATCACCCCCAACTCATGAAGAAAACCTCTTTTCTCTGGACCAGAGATGACCAAAAACTTCCATATTCCAGATTTTCATCTTATTTTTTAAATACCTCAATCTTTTCATTAAACAAGAGAGCTCCCAACCTTCCACAATGCACTTTCCCCACCAATCTCTAAGCGAACTCCGAATATCAAAATGTGTCAGCCACAAGTTTTTCAAATCTAAACAAAGTAACGTCCCATTTAATAGGATTAGACTCAAGAAGCAAAGAGTAATGGTCAAAAATAACTCTAGGGAGCCCTTCTTGAAACATAGACCTAGTTGAGCACATGTGAGGATAAGTGAGTGAGTTATCGTTTCTGGCATGAAAAGGGGTAGGGGTAGGCCTAAAATACCTTGAAATGGGGTAGTGACGTAGTGTGGAAAGATTTAATAGTCCTCAATCTAATAAATGAAAACACTCTCGATTAGGTAAATTGGCGAAAAAGGATTCATGTAGCCAACCCCACCTAGTGGGACGTAAGTCTTGTTGTTATTGTTGTTGCTTCTTGTTGTTCTCATACTTTAGGTACTTCTATAGCCTCCCAATTTCTTATTGGTGGACCTGATGATGTTAAAATCACCCCCCAAACACCAATGGCAGGAACACATGCCATAAAGAACAGCTAATTCATCCTACAATTTACCCCTCAACTGAGGGGTATGCAGTCCATAGCCCCAAGTAAACCACCATCGCCCTTTTCTATGACATCTAAATGAACAAACAAAGGAAAGGAACCACTTAAAACATCCAATTTTTCTAGTCAATCTAGTATCCCAAATTATCACAACCACCCCCAAGGAACTACCAGGCACCAACCAAACCCAATCTTTGAAATTGGAAACTCATATACTCCTAAAAAGAAACCCGTCCACCACCTCCAATTTAGAGTTCTGCAGCATAACAACATCAAGGCAACCATATCTTTCATAGAATTTTTGTTATCTAAAACATATTAAAGAAACAGAAAATATGAATTTTATTTTAATTGATTGAATAAGTCTAATATAATTATTATATAACACTTATTGCTTCTTATACCCTACATACCTGTCCTTGATTATTTTATTTATAGTATTTTAGTAATAAATCTTGCATTATTATGTCTATTAATAGTTTGGAAAGTGTCATTAAAAATTTCCCATCCTTTACTATTAATTTCCATCATTTTTTTAAAATCAAAATCAGAATTGACATCAGCATTGAAATTCCCATCAAATATTCCATAGATTTTTGAAGCGTCAAAAATTTTAGTCAACATCAAACTTCATGACTTTTACATTTTTTTTAAAGGATTTTGAACTTTCCAACCATCTTTACAACATCCAACCAGACACGTCAATTGGTAGAAACATATTCATCAAACATCAATTTTTCAAGTAATCAAAAGGAAGTAATTCTTCAATAGCAGCAAACTCTTCTTGGCAAGCTGCCCATTTTGCTCAGACCTAATTGGATAGTGGCTTCCTTCATAAACACGCTATCCGGACTAAATAGTGTTGAAATCAATCTTAAATTTATCAAGAGATGATTATGATTTTGCAAGAATAATCGCATCCTCCAAAATTAGTCTGCTCCAATCAACATGGGTGAAGAGCAATGTTTGATGTAAAATGGCAATCAATCACAATTTATTTTCAAGAAACTCTTCTTTCCTTAAGGCTGCCTATTATCTCAACTGACTTGGAGACTAGACAAGTCTACTGGGTTATGTTCTAAAGAGTGCAACATGCTGGACCATCGACTGGGCTGGTTTTTATGGCCCTTTAATTGCTAAGCTTGGGGATTAACACGTAGGCTGAGATGAAGGGATGTGGATAAAATGGATCGGGCATGGGGTGGTACAGCCTGGACTATGGATAAATTTTAGGTTGGATTAAGATATTTGGGTAATAGCATATGGAATTGAATTGGGTTATAAAGAAGCAGGTGGGGACTCCAATTGCTAACCTGGTACTTATGAAGGGGAGGATCACTGCTCCATTTCCCACTATGATGGCAACGCATGTCATTGACTCAAACAGAAAGATTCAACAAAGTTTTGTGAGCTGTGTGTGTCTGGCTTCCATGAAGAGCACCAGTAATGCAGTGGTAGTCAAGTTCAGGCATGGAGCATCGGTGTTGCAAAATCAACCTCAGCCTCCAGTTCTTCTCATCTGTTTCTCACGTCTAGGGTTCCAATCAATGATCATTTTCCCTTAAACTACAGGCTACAGCTAAGAAAGGCCTGCAGCTAAGGAAACTTGCATGACCGGCAACAAGAAAAGCTTCGAGCCTTCAACAAGGCAGACATACCCAATAACCTCAAATAAATTTAATAAAGCCAATAAACCTCATTTAATAAAATCCAAATAAACCCGATCTTATAAATTTAATAAGCCTAATCAACATTATTTTATGTTGAGTCCATATGTTCAATAAAACCCAAATAAATTTTTACACCTTATCACGTATGTTTCTTCATTTCTTCAGACATCACATACTTTTCTCCATTTCTACAGACATAAATTAAAATTTAAATGTAGTTTGCAGTGCAGGATATATTATAATGTGTAAATGAAAAAATATAAACACCAATAAATTCACATCCAAAATAATAAATTTACAGAAGCAACTGTCATCCAATGTTCTGAGCCACAGTTCAATGGTTTCCAGACAACTCACAAGGTAACCTCCTGCCCGGGGTGAAGAAAGGAGTTCAAAGCCATAGAGGCAAAATAACAATTAGATATGTTATAATAGATATTCTAATTCTCTAATGATTTTATGAATGTCCAGAAGGAGAAAAAATGTCACGAAATGTGTAAAACTAAAAAATAGGATATTTTTAAATCTAACCAACCATAAAAATTAAGCACTTGATACCAGTTTATCCATCATCAGCAAAGCACGCTCTTTTGTGCAGCTACGAGTTGACTCCCATCGAATACGCAAGATACTACAGAAGCACTGAATCTGAAGGGGAAACAAGAAAATGATGAATATTCAAAGTAATACCAAGTTATACAGAAATTAAATTTTAATGTAAATGGAGTACGATTAATGGTTATAGATGGATAGCCATGCATGTGAAAGTGTAAATTGCCATGCATGTCAAAGTAAAAAACACTGTGCTAGAAGAGCAACTTAAACAAATACACATGCTGGCAAATGAATTGCATGTCATGGCTGCAGCACAAGGCCAAAAAAAAAAAGGCAAGGGTGCACCCATAAATATATGACAAAATCCATTCAAATTTAGATAAGACCCTAGGGTTGTATCAAAGGGAAATTGGGGAAATCGAAATGATGGAAAATAGAAAAAGACAATGCAATTGATCACTTAAAGGGAATCTTCCTCCAAATTATCCAATGGCTCTGAATTATGTTATTGCTTAAATGAAAAAGTCGCATAGGGTTTTATATATATATATATATAGGGTAGGAACCCTACTCCTATTAGGAATGTAAAAAATCCCAATCCAAGTCCTTAATGGATTCAATCCTCATTGATTTGGGAATCATAACATTAAATAGAAATCCCAATTGACTTGGGAATCCAAACACATTAAATAGACATCCTCATTGATTTGGGAATCCAAGCACATTGATTAGAAATCCCAATTGATTTGAGAATCCTAATTTTCTTTCCTCCTTCAAATCAGCCTTGTCCTCAAGGTTGAGCAGCAATAAACTCTGGGAATCACTCCTCCACGGATTGATAAGTTTCCCAAGTTGCATCTTTAGTTGGCAAGTGAGACCGCTGAACTAAATTGTCAGTGATGTTTCGACTTCTATGTTTGACCACTCAGCGATCTAGAATGCTTGTGACTGCAGTTGAACCTCACCAGCAGGTGTAATATCAAGCAAGTGGCATTGCACAGTAACTTGGTCCCCTAACTTCTTGAGGCAAAATACCTGAAAACAGAATGTACCTTAGAACCTATTGACAAGTTAAGACGATAAGCAACAAGGCCTACACATTCCAAGATCTTATAAGACCCACCAAGGAGGCAATTTTATTGAAGAACAAACAGTCACAGATATCTGTCTATAGGGCTGTAGCCTGGGAAAAACCCAATCTCCCACTGACAACTCCTTTTCAACACAATGCTTATCAGCTTGCTGTTTCATACAAGCTTCAGCTACAACAAGATTTTCCTCAAGCATTTTGTCTTGATCATGTAACTCTTTATGTACTTGAACAATTCTGAAAGATCTAGTTGATTATCTAGCAAGGACAGGAGAAGCTCGCCATAAACAGGCTCTAATTGGGTCAATTTCATAGAGGAATGATAAGAGGTACTGTATCACCATTCAGCCCACGGAAGCTACTGCGCCTTATCCTTCATTTTGTTGCCAGCAAAGCAACAAAATATGTCTCCAAGAACCTGTTAAATACTTCAATCTACCCATCTGATTGTCAATGATATGCAGTGCCCATATTCAACAGCGTTTCCTTGCAAATGGAAAATCCCCTTCCAGAAGTCGTTAGTAAAGACCTTCAAACAATCACCGACAATAGACTGAGGAATACAACTTGTTAATGTTCTCAACAAAAGTACAACCAACACTTGTAGTAGTGTAAGGGTGAGTTATAGCACAAAAATGTGCATACCTTGTGAGATGGTCCACAACACAGAAAAATAGTAGATTTACCATCAAAAGATCAATCCAAGCTTTTTCCGCAATAGGAAGAAGTTGTAGAAGGCATAGGCTTGCCACTGTTTCACCCTAATGTCATTGACAAACATCACATTATGCCACAAGCTTTTTGATTTCACCCTTCATTCTCTTCCAATAAAAACTCATGAGAAATACGCTTGTAGGTTCGAACAAATCCAGAGTGACCTGCAACTGGTAATGCGTGTAATTCTTGCAATATGGTTTGCTTGTGGATTGAATTAGGCACTAATAAAATCCTCCCTAATACAATAACTTTAAAGAGTCCCAAAGGTAAGGAGAGATTGAAGTTAGCTCTTCTTGTAGCCTTTGGATGATATCTCTAGTCTCTAGATTTGGCCACCATACATTCCTGATTTGGTCAACAGTAGTATATGCAGGTACAGAAATACCTACAAGATCAACTTGCTAAAGAAACCGTCAAAGTGCATATGCCACAACATTCTCAACCCCTTTCTTGTAAATAATCTCATAGTCATAGCCCAACGACTCACTAACCCAATTCTATCGTTC
Organism: Malania oleifera; assembly: GCF_029873635.1. NCBI lineage: Eukaryota > Viridiplantae > Streptophyta > Magnoliopsida > Santalales > Ximeniaceae > Malania > Malania oleifera. The sequence goes on from NC_080420.1 coordinate 81,390,407, forward strand.
CATGGAAGAGATAAAATACTTCTGACTCTTGTGATCAGTTCGATTTGGAAATGTCCGCTAGTTAATATAGTCTCTACTTTGTAATGGCAATAGCAATGGCTAGCTTCTCACATGCTGATGTGGGAAAGGGATGGGGCATTCATCTTGCATTAAACTGCACCAATGCCAACTCCTTAATGATGCATCAAACTCAATGATGAACACCTCGTTGAAATTTGGAAAGGTAAAAACTGGTGCGGTGGACATTGCGTGCTTAAGCTTGACAAAGGCTTGTTCAGTTTCCTCACTACATTGATGCATCCTTTTTCAGTAGAGCAGTCATTGGAACGTTAATCTTTCCATAATTCTTGACAAACTTGCTATAGTAACCAATCAACCCCAAAAATCCTCGCAACATCTTGATTGTTTGTAGAATAGGACAATCTATCACCACTTGTATTTTAGAAGGATCAACTGAAACACCTTCTTGGGAAATAATATGCCTAAGGTACCATATGCAGTTGAACAAGCTGCATTTAGATTTATTAAAAAATAGATGATGCTCACAAAGAGAAGCGAGTACAATTTGCAAATGCATACTGATCTTTGAGAGATGAGCTATATATCAAGATATCATCCAAAAGTACGAGAACAAACTTAAATAGGTAAGGTCAGAAAATGTCATTAATGAAACTCTAGAAGGTGGAAGGAACATAGGTTAACTCAAAAGGCATAATCAAGAACTCATAATGACCATCCTAAGTTCCAAAAGCAATCTTCTAAATGTCATCTTCACGTACTCGAATCTAGTGATAGCCCGATCACAAGTTGAGTTGGTGAATTGTTGAGAACCTTCCAACTCATCTAAAAACTCATCCCCAATAAGATAGGATATTAATCCTTGACAATGCTCATGTTTAGTGCTCGATAATCAACACACCTCTTCCAAGAACCATCCTTCTTCTTCACCAATAAGACAGAAGAAGAACATGGAATGAGAGTTGGATGACTTATACCAACATTTAAAATTTGTCATTATTTTTATATTTTTGCTTTCTTAAAATAAAGGATATTAGTAGAGACACTTCAGGGCAATAAAGGAATGCAGTGTTTATGTGTTCGTTGAGGTAGCAATCCTTGGGGCTCCAAAAAAAGTCAAAAAATTCTAAATTAAGAGATTTTAGCCCTTCATTCAGGCCAGATTATGTTAACTCCTCTAATGTTTGAAGTTGTAACAAGAAACCATGTCACTCCTTTTTGAAAAGATTCTCCATACAATTGCTTGAAATTGTAGGGATACCATAACGTTTGCCTTTAGAGAGTCACACTCTAGCCATTCATGGCAAACTTCATAACTAATTTAGAAAAATTCCAAGCTATATCACCTAGAGTCCATAAACATTCAATATCCAATACCACTTCATAGTCTTCTAGCGGCAGCAAAAGGAAATCAGCATACAACTCATGATTCTGCATAGTAAGTTTAACCTTCGAACACTAGCTCTGATTTGTTAAGGTCATTCCCTTTGCAACCTTCACACCAAACTTTTCACATTGCTCCACATAATAGGCTACCCATTTAGCAATTTTAGCATCCATGAAATTACTAATGCTACCCATATCAACTAAGATGGTGATAGGTTGGCGTTTTAGCAAGCTATTAATTTTCATGGTTTGAGGATTAGCATACCCAGCTAAAGCATGAACTAAAAAGTGATATATTCATCATTATCATCAGTCTTTATACCTTTCTAATATGAATTAGCAGTCATTCTCAACCTGTTTTGGCTCCTCCACTGGTCTAATCATCAAGAGTCGCTCCTTTTCTGCAACAGTGCCCCCTATGCCACTTCTCATCACAATTCCAACACAAACCCTTTGTCATTCACTCTTTAAGTTCCCCCTGGGCCAATAACTTGGTAGAAGGATTACAAGGAGCAAGTGATGCGATAGCGTCGCAGACATTTTGCTTGCTAATGGTCTTGTTGGAACTACATCATTCTTCTCCGAACTTCTCTTCTTCTAACCGTGCAATTGCAGCAGTTATAGTCCATGGCCAATGCACTTTGATCTCATGTTGAATGTCAAGGAGACGTTCAATAAAAGTACCAATGAGTTTACTTTCATTCCGATCTTTAGTTCTATTTGATAGCTGCTAAAATCGTGTCTGGCACAACAAGACAGTGCAAGTCTAGCGTATTTTGGCAAGCTCTCCATCAATATTCTAATGTCTACTAGGCCCAAATCGGACAAGTAATCCAGAAAAAATTCTCCCCACAAAGGCATTCCATAATGAGCTTCAAACCAATCATACCATTGTATAGCATCGCCATCCAAACTAATAGCAGCAATCACAACTTAGATGTTTCTGGAGCTCGGTGAAAGTAGAAGTACTTTTCAAACCTAGAAACCCAACCAGTAGGGTCATCATTTTCCCACCAAGAAAATTCCACCTCCACACAAGAAGGACCATGATCACGCTCTCCTTGGCACCTCCTTCGCACAAGTATGGCTGCTCCCTGAGATTAGTTAACATAGAGGCATCATCTTCTCTCTCTTTAAGGAAAGATGCACTGAGTAGTTTAGAGAGGGATGGCTAGATCTCTTTTTTATATATATATAAAAAAAGAAGAATTCATTAATAAAACAAGAGAATAAGACATCTCCTTAACAAAGCCCGAAAAATTCAGATAAAAAAAAAAGGAACAACCCACAGACTAAGAAGAAAAAAGAAAAAACCCACCACAAACTAACACTACAACACAACGCCAATAGCGTTGAATATCAAAAAAGCTCACCACCCTTAAAAATCCCTTGTCCCACTCACCAAAGAGAAGCCAAATAATATATCGTTTCCCAAACCAGCACCTAAGCCAACTTCTTCCCTAGAAAAAATGCGTGCTTTGCGCTCCATCCACAACAACTAAAAACCGCAAAAGAAAAAATAAATAAATAAATAAAAGAAGCACTGCCCTTTCCTTTCTCCTGCCAAATCCAGCAAAAGTCACTGCCAAAAAATCCTCCACTATCTTAGAACTCACCCAACATTCGCCTAAAATACCAAATAGCTTATTCCAAACACTCCAAGCATAGTCATAATGAATGAAAAAATGTGATGATGATTCAAGGGATCTAGATCTCTTCAAACTAAGGCTT